>NC_057809.1:605153209-605479110 GCF_018294505.1 Triticum aestivum
AGTGTTTTAACCAGAAAAATCATTTTAAACCTTTAGAAATTGGAGAAGGCCCACATAATAAATATTAGGCCATTGTCAAAGTTAGGGTTTAGGATGAGTATTTTGGACAATTGGCAAACTTTAGGGGTTTTGCCCTTTAAGAAAATCTCATGGGTTGGTTAAATCCTTAGTATAAGCTAAAATTAAAGAATATGATGCAAATGGGAAGTGCTAGAATTTTGTCTACTTTGGACCTAGCCCAATAGCAGTTTCAGAAGTTCTTCATAAATCCTAGAGGCCCACGCAGCCCATTCGTGCAAGGCAAGAGGTGGAACTAAAGTTTAGTCCCACATTGCTAGTTTAGAGGGAGTTGAACCTCTTTATAAGGGAGGTTCTTTCCCCACTTGTATGAGCATGAGAACAAGAGGGACATCCACGCGCGATCCTTCTCCGCCGCCCGCCTCGCCACGCCTCGTCACGCCGCGCCGCGCCGCGGGTTGCGGGAATGAGCCGATGTCTAAATATTTGCCACGCACTACGGGTATACGAAAGGTCACACGAAAGCTGAAAAGATTTTTGCGAAAGTGTAGTTCGAATGCGAACGGTGCAGCCCTTTGGCTGCTGGCTGTTTGCTTCATCTCTGTCTCTTCGTTTCACCTCCCGTCGCTGCCCTCTCGCCTCCTTCACTTGTGCCTATAAAAGGGAGGTCGCTCCTCCCGGAGAGACGCACCAGAACTACTCCTTCCCTCGCCATCGGTTCCTTCTCTAAGCTACTATTGTCTTCCTCATCCCGGCTTGTGGCGTGCACCGCACGTTGGGATAGTAGGCCTCCGAAACCACACCTTTTGAGTCATGTACGGGAGAAGAGTGATAAGGTTTTTGGGGAGCGCTCAGCGCGACTACTGGCTGCTTCATCACGGATGATCCGGTCGCCGACGACTACTTCCCCGACGACGACTTCTTCCCCGACATCCACGACCTCCTCGACGACATGGCAGGCGTGGACACCGACCCCAAGTCCAGCGTTCTGCTGCTGCTGTCCCGTACGTGTTCTTCTCCTTGTTCTAGTATTAGAGGTCCTGCTACAGTTCCTTGTTCTAGTATTTACCCTAGATATGTTAGACTCTATTTCATATATGCAACTTGCTATACTGTTTGCTCTAGATATGTTCAGTTACAGTTCATATATGAAGATGATGTTTACCTTCTCTTTGTCAACTCGCATGGCTTGTTTTATCACTACTATAATGGTCATGCTTTATCTTGTATTTCTTTTAATAAAATCATTCGGTAAATTGCTCATATTTCCAACAATCCAAAAACCTTATCATAGGCAATTTACCCCAAGTGGTTTTGCTGCTTCCATGAGACCTCCTATGTTTGAGGGTATCCACTATAAGAGGTGGCGCATGAGAGCAGTCTTGTGGTTTCAAACCATGAGTTGCTATGATGCCACGCTTGGCAAGCCTAAAGGGGAACTTGATGCCCAACAGGAACAAGCGTTTCAAAAAATGGATACTCTGTTTAAAGTTGCTCTCTTGAGTGCTCTTGATGAGAACATAGTTGATGCTTATGCGTCAATTGGTAATGGAAAAGATATGTGGGACGCACTCGAGACCAAGTTTGGGGTCTCAGATGCAGGCACTGAGTTGTACATCATGGAGCAATTCTATGATTACAGGATGACTGAAGAGCGCTCCGTGGTTGAGCAAGCTCATGAGATACAGTCATTTGCTAGAGAACTTGAGCACTTCAATTGTATGCTACCGGACAAGTTTGTTGCCGGAGGTATCATCACTAAGCTTCCTCCTTCGTGGAGGAACTTTGCTACCTTACTAAAGCATAATAGGCAGGAGTTTTCCGTTCCAGATCTCATTGGCACTCTTGATGTGGAAGAAAAGGCGAGAGCAAAGGACACATGTGCTCGAGGTATTGAGGGAGGATCTAGTGCCAATGTGGTACAGAAGCAGAACTTCCAGCCCCACAAGTTCAAGAACAAGGGCAAGTTTGATGGTAAAGCAAAGTTTGATGGGAAGAACAAGGCTGTCCAGCACAAGAACTTCAAGAAGAAGAATGACAAGAAGAAAGGTGTATGTCATGTGTGTGGGGATCCTGATCATTGGGCTCCTAGTTGCCCTAATCGCTATGAC
This sequence comes from Triticum aestivum, assembly GCF_018294505.1. Lineage (NCBI taxonomy): Eukaryota > Viridiplantae > Streptophyta > Magnoliopsida > Poales > Poaceae > Triticum > Triticum aestivum. The sequence goes on from NC_057809.1 coordinate 605,155,339, forward strand.
AAGCGTCATCCTGGGAAAAGCGGCAAGACCGCTAATGATGTCATTGGAGACATTGATATGAAGGATGCTGGGTATGGTATATTTCCCACTATTCTTTCAGTATGTCATTCTCCTAATTGGTTGATTTACACGGGTGCTAATGTGTATGTATGTGGTGATATTTCCATGTTTTCGTCTTATCAGACCGCGGGGACTTCAACCGTGCTGATGGGCAACGGTTCAAGTGCTTCTGTTCGTGGTGTTGGCACGGTCGATCTGAAGTTTACTTCGGGGAAGATCGTGCGGCTGAAGAACATGCATTATGTCTCCTCCATCAATAAAAATCTTGTTAACGGATCTCTTCTGTGTAGAGATGGCTACAAGCTTGTCTTTGAGTCGAATAAATTTGTAATGACTAGCGAAGTTGAACTTAATCCCTAATTTCACCATTGTCAAGGGATCCAAGTGTCAAGTGTGTGTGTAAGCTAAGCAAGCTCGTAAGTCACACACGACTGCGGAAACAAGAAATCTTGCACCACTAGAGCTCATACATTCAGATCTTTGTGAAATGAATGGTGTTTTGACAAAAGGTGGAAAGAAATATTTCATGACGTTAATTAACGAATCCACTAGATATTGCCGTGTGTATCTTCTGAAATCTAAGGATGAGGCTTTGAACTTTTTCAAGATCTATAAAGCTGAAGTGGAAAACCAACTTGATCGAAGAATAAATAGGCTTAGGTCCGACCGTGGTGGAGAGTATTTTTTCCAATGAATTTGATGCTTTTTGTGCGGAACATGGTATAATCCATGAGAGGACGCCTCCCTACTCACCTCAGTCAAATGGGGCGGCCGAAAGAAAGAACCGTACTCTAACTGATTTGGTCAACACCATGTTAGACACATCGGGTCTCTCCAAGGCATGGTGGGGGGAGGCGATATTGACGGCATGTCATGTCCTAAACCGAGTTCCCACAAAGAACAAAGAGATAACTCCATTCGAGGAATCGGAGAAGAAAAGGTTAAAACTTTCTTATCTACGAACATGGGGTTGTTTGGCGAAAGTTAATGTTCCAATTCCAAAGAAGCGGAAGCTTGGACCAAAGACTGTGGATTGTGTTTTCCTGGGATATGCTTTCATAGCATTGGCTATAGATTCTTGGTTGTAAAATCTGAGGTACCTGACATGCATGTCGGTACGATCATGGAGTCGAATGATGCGACTTTCTTTGAAGATATCTTTCCCATGAAGGATATGGCTACCTCATCTAATCAGGAGATGCCTAGTTCATCGAATCAGGAACCAGTTACAATTACCAAACCTGCCATTTTGATAGAAAACTTTGAAAGTCTTGTGGAGGAGAACAATGAAGTTCCTACTAGGAGCAAGAGACAGAGGACTGCAAAGTCCTTTGGTGATGATTTTCTTGTGTATCTCATAGATGACACTCCCAGTTCTATTTCAGAGGCCTATGCATCTAAAGATGCTGACTATTGGAAGGAAGCAGTTCGTAGCGAGATGGATTCCATCTTGGCGAATGAAACTTGAGAGATAACTGATCATCCTTATGGGTGCAAACCTATAGGATGAAAATGGGTTTTCAAGAAGAAGCTTAGGACTGATGGTACTATTGAAAAGTACAAGGCTCAGCTCATGGCTAAGGATTATACCCAAAAGGAAGGTGAAGACTTCTTTGATACTTACTCACCTGTGGCTTGACTGACCAGTATTTGAGTTCTACTTTCACTAGCTGCCTCGCATGGTCTTCTCGTCCATCAAATGGATGTTAAGTCTGCTTTCCTAAATAGAGAGCTGGACGAGGAAATTTATATGGAACAACCAGATGGGTTTGTACTAGATGGTCAGGAAGGAAAAGTGTGCAAGTTGCTGAAGTCTTTGTATGGACTCAAGCAAGCACCCAAACAGTGGCATGACAAGTTTGAAAGAACTTTAACAGCTACAGGCTTTGTTGTGAACAAAGCTGACAAATGTGTGTACTATGCCATGGTGGGGGCGAGGGAGTTATCCTTTGCTTGTATGTTGATGACATACTGATTTTCGAAACAAATCTGAATGTTATTAAGGAGGTCAAGAATTTCCTATCTCGCTGTTTTGAGATGAAGGATTTAGGGATGGCTGATGTCATTCTGAACATCAAGTTGTTGAGAGACGATGATGGTGGGATTACATTGCTTCAATCTCACTATGTGGAAAAGATCTTGAGTCGCTTTGGCTATAGTGACTGCAAGCCCTCTCCAACACCTTATGATGCAAGTGTGTTACTTCAAAAGAATCGAAGAACTGCTAGAGATCAATTGAAATATTCTCAGATTATTGGCTCGCTTATGTACTTGGCAAGTGCTACAAGACCTGACATCTCTTTTGCTGTTAGCAAACTGAGTCGGTTTGTCTCAAAACCAGGAGATGTGCATTGGAAAGCTCTAGAGAGAGTTTTGCGTTATTTGAAAGGCACTGCAAATTATGGAATTCACTACACCGGGCACCCAAAGGTGCTTGAAGGGCATAGTGACTCAAACTGGATCTCAGATGCTGATGATATAAAGGCGATGAGAGGGTATGTATTCACTCATGGAGGTTGCGCTATTTCTTGGAAGTCTTGCAAGCAGACCATCTTAACAAGGTCAACAATGGAAGCAGAACTCACAGCACTAGATACAGCTACGGTCGAAGCAGATTGGCTTCGTCGGCTCTTGAATGACTTGTCGGTTGTTGAGAAACCTGTACCGGGTATCCTTATGAACTGTGACAATCAAACTGTGATCATGAAAGTGAGCAGCTCAAAGGATAACATGAAGTCATCAAGACGCGTTCAGAGAAGGTTAAAGTCTGTCAGGAAAATGAAAAACTCCGGAGTTATTGCATTGGATTATATCCAAACGTCTAAAAATCTGGCAGATCCTTTTACTAAGGGTCTATCATGTAATGTGATAGATAATGCATCGAGGGAGATGGGTATGAGACCCACAATATGAGTTGTTCATAGTGGTAACCTATTCTTTGTGATCGGAGATCCCGTGAATTAGATGTGGAAGACAAGTTGTTGGTCAACTGAGAGGAGAGTATCCTTACTATTCACAATACCACTTCATGAATATGCAATACTCTCCTAATCTGCATGGCAGGTTGATGTATATCTTAATGTATTCTAAGTGGCTCATTTAAGCAGAGATGTTATCCTGCAGAACATCTTTTGAAGAACACACCTATATGAGTCTGATTGTCAAACGTCGCAATCTATGAGAGTAGGGTTCTCTCTAGTAAACTCATGAAAGGTCATAGAGTATGACGCATAAGCTCCACCCGCGGGGGAGACCCACGGTAGCCACGTATCGGTCAAGGCTTTATGTGAAGCTAGATTCGTAGAAAACTTGCAGTTCAAGGCCCAGTCCACTGTTCAAGTTGCTTACTAGTGTAGCATAGAGTTCTAGGTGGAAGTTTAACTTAACAGTCTCCACTGCAGTACCGGTATATAAAACAGTGTTTTGGAACCAAAGGCAATTTTGTGTGCCTCTGGGATCTGGTGGGGGAATGCTGGAATTTTGTCTACTTTGGGCCTAGCCCAATAGCAGTTTCAGAAATTCTTAATAAATCCTAGAGGCCCACGCAGCCCACTCATGCAAGGCAAGAGGTGGAACTAAAGTTTAGTCCCACATTGCTAGTTTAGAGGGAGTTGGACCTGTTTATAAGGGAGGTTCTTTCCCCACTTATATGAGCATGGGAACAAGAGGGACATTGCTACCTCTTGAGCATTGCGTTGGTTTTCCCCGAAGAGGAAAGGATGATGCAGCAAAGTAGCATAAGTATTTCCCTCTGTTTTTGAGAACCAAGGTATCAATCCAGTAGGAGGCTACGCGCGAGTCCCTCGCACCTGCACAAAACAAATAAATCCTCGCAACCAACGCGATAAGGGGTTGTCAATCCCTACACGGCCACTTACAAGAGTGATCTGATAGATATGATAAGATACTATTTTTGGTATTTTTATGATAAAGATGCAAAGTAAAATAAAAGCAAAGTCAAAAGCCAAGGAAATAACTAAGTATTGGAAGACTAATACGATGAAGATAGACCCGGGGGCCATAGGTTTCACTAGTAGCTTCTCTCAAGAGCATAGGTATTTTACGGTGGGTGAACGAATTACTGTTGAGCAATTGATAGAATTGAGCGTAGTTATGAGAATATCTAGGTATGATCATGTATGTAGGCATCACGTCCGAGACAAGTAGACCGACTCCTGCCTGCATCTACTACTATTACTCCACTCATCGACCGCTATCCAGCATGCATCTAGAGTATTAAGTTAGTGAAAACAGAGTAACGCCTTAAGCAAGATGACATGATGTAGAGGGATAAACTCATGCAATATGATGAAAACCCCATCTTGTTATCCTCGATGGCAACAATACAATACGTGCCTTGCTGCCCCTACTGTCACTGGGAAAGGACACCGCAAGATTGAACCCAAAGCTAAGCACTTCTCCCATTGCAAGAAAGATCAATATAGTAGGCCAAACCAAACTGATAATTCGAAGAGACTTGCAAAGATAACCAATCATACATAAAAGAATTCAGAGAAGATTCAAATATTGTTCATAGATAGACTTGATCATAAACCCACAATTCATCAGTCTCAACAAACACACCGCAAAAAGAAGATTACATCGAATAGATCTCGACAAGAGAGGGGGAGAACATTGTATTGAGATCCAAAAGGAGAGAAGAAGCCATCTAGCTAATAACTATGGACCCGTAGGTCTGAGGTAAACTACTCACACTTCATCGGAGAGGCTATGGTGATGATGTAGAAGCCCTCCGTGATTGATGCCCCCTCCGGCGGAGCTCTAGAACAGGCCCCAAGATGGGATCTCATGGATACAGAAAGTTGCGGCGGTGGAATTAGGGTTTTGGCTCCGTATCTGATCGTTTGGGGGTACGTAGGTATATATAGGAGAAAGGAGTTGATACGTCTCCAACGTATCCAACGTATCTACTTTTCCAAACACTTTTGCCCTTGTTTTGGACTCTAACTTGCATGATTTGAATGGAACTAACCCGGACTGGCGCTGTTTTCAGCAGAACCACCATGGTGTTATTTATGTGCAGGAGCAAACGTTCTCGGAATGACCTGAAATTTCACGGAGACACTTTTCAGAAAATAAGAAAAATACCTGCCAAAGATGAAGGCCAGGGGGCCCACCACCTTGCCACGAGGGTGGGGGGCGCGCCTACCCCCCTAGGGCGCGCCCCCTACCTCGTGGGCCCCCTGTTGCCTCTCCGACTCCAACTCCACCTCCATATATTGAGTTTCGGGGAGAAAAAATCAAAGAGAAGAAATCATCGCGTTTTACGATACGGAGCCACCGCCAAGCCCTAAAACCTCTCGGGAGGGCTGATCTGGAGTCCGTTCAGGGCTCCGAAGAGGGGAATCCATCGTCATCTTCATCACCAACCATCCTCCATCACCAATTTCATGATGCTCACCGCCGTGCGTGAGTAATTCCATCGTAGGCTTGCTGGACGGTGATGGGTTGGATGGGATCTATCATGTAATCGAGTTATTTTTGTTAGGGTTTGATCCCTAGTGTCCACTATGTTCTGAGATTGATGTTGCTATGACTTTGCTATGCTTAATGCTTGTCACTAGGGCCCGAGTGCCATGATTTCAGATCTGAACCTATTATGTTTTCATCAATATATGAGTGTTCTTGATCCTATCTTGCAAGTCTATAGTCACCTATTATGTGTTATGATCCGTTAACCCTGAAGTGACAATAATCGGGATACTTACCAGTGATGACCGTAGTTAAAAGGAGGCCTTAATATCCCTTAGTTTCCGTAAGGACCCCGCTGCTACGGGAGGGTAGGAAAAAAGATGTCATGCAAGTTCTTTTCCATAAGCACGTATGACTATATTCGGAATACATGCCTACATTATATCCATGAACTGGAGCTGGTTCTGTGTCACCCTAGGTTATGACTGTTAAATGATGAACCGCATCTGGCATAATTCTCCATCACTGATCCATTGCCTATGAGCTTTCCATATATTGTGCTTCGCTTATTTACTTACCCGTTGCTATTGCTATCATCACTACAAAATACCAAAAACATTGCTTTTACTACTGTTACCTTTTGCTTCCGTTATCACCACTATCATATTACTTTGCTACTAAACACTTTGCTGCAGATATTAAGTTTCCAGGTGTGGTTGAATTGACAACTCAGCTACTAATACTTGAGAATATTCTTTGGCTCCCCTTGTGTCGAATCAATAAATTTGGGTTGAATACTCTACCCTCAAAAATTGTTGCGATCCCCTATACTTGTGTGTTATCAAGACCATTTTCTGGCACCGTTGCCGGGGAGCATAGCTCTATTCTTTGAGTCACTTGGGATATATATCTTCTTATCATTATGAAGAACTTAAGAGATCCAAAAACCAAGATCTATCCCTCAACTACGAGGGGAGGTAAGGAACTGCCATCTAGCTCTGCACTTGATTCACCTTCTGTTTTGAGTAAGATTGCGACACCTACACCTGCTTCTGCTATTCGTTCTGATATGTCGCATGTCATTGATGATGCCACTTCTGCTATGCATGAAACTTATGATGAAACTACCTCTATGCCTGATACTACTATGCCACTTAGTGATTTTCTTGATGAACAACTTGCTAGGGCTAGAGAAATTGAAAATATTGAATCTGATGATACTTATGAAAGTGATGATGAAGAACCACTTGCTATTCCTAAGGGTTATGTATTTGATCAAGATGCTTCTTTAGCCATTTTAGCTTGCAGAAATAGAACTGAACTTAAAAGATTATTACCTTAATGGAGTAAGCAATCTCTAAATGCTAGAACGAAACCTGGCCCTGCTTTTGCTACTTCACCTATCTTTGTTACTGATAAGGATTATGAATTCTCTGTTGATCCTGATATAATTACTTTGGTTGAATCTGATCCTTTTCATGGTTATGAATCTGAAACTGTTGTGGCACATCTTACTAAGCTGAATGATATAGCTACCCTGTTCACTAAAGATGAGAAAACTCGCTACTTTTACATCCTTAAAATATTTCCGTTCTCATTAAAGGATGATGCTAAGATATGGTTCAATTCTCTTGATCCTGGTTGTGTGCGTAGTCCCCAGGATATGATTTATTACTTCCCTACTACATATTTCCCTGCTCATAAGAAACAAGCTGCTTTAAGGGGTATATATAATTTTGTCCAAATTGAAGAAGAGAGTTTCCCACAAGCTTGGGGGAGGCTTCTCCAATTACTTAATGCTTTGCCTGATCATCCTCTTAAGAAAAATGAAATACTTGATATCTTTTATAATGGACTAACCGATGCCTCCAGAGATTACCTGGTTAGTTGTGTTGGTTCTGTTTTTAGGGAAAGAACACCGGATGAAGCTGAAATTCTATTAAATAATATGTTGACAAATGAAAATAATTGGACACCTTCGGAGCCAATTCCTGAGCCTATTCCTCAACCAACCCCGCAGAAGAGGGGTATTCTATTTCTCAGTCCTGAAGATATGCAAGAGGCAAAGAAATCTATGAAAGAAAAGGGTATTAAAGCTGAAGATGTTATGAATTTACCTCCTATTGAAGAAATACATGGTCTTAATTTACCGCCTGTTGAAGAAACATATAATCTTAATCCTTTACCTATTGAAGAAACTCATGGTCTTGATAACCCGACACAGGTAGTAAAGGTAAACTCTCTCTATAGATATGATAAAGCTGTAATCCCATTTACTAAAATTGCTAGCCCATGCTTAGATGAGTTTGATAAATTTATGGCTAAGCAAGAAGATTTTAATGCTTATTTTGGTAGACAATTGAAATACAATTCAAATATGCTTGGACACTTGGGTGATTATATGGCTAATGTTAAAGGTGAACTTAAACTTATTAGTAAACATGCTTCTATGGTTACCACTCAAGTAGAACAAGTATTTAAAGCTCGGAATGATTTGCTCAATGAATTGAATAGTAAGAATAATGGTAATGATGTTAGAGTTATGACTAGAGGTGGTAGAATGACTCAGGAACCTTTGTATCCTGAAGGCCATCCCAAAAGAATTGAGCAAGATTCTCTGAGAAATAATACCGATGCACCTAGCTCTTCTAAAAGAAGAAAAAGAAAAATGATAGGACTTTGCATGCTTCTAGTGATCCTATTGTTGAAACACCCGAGAATCCAAATGATATTTCTATTTCTGATGCTGAAACTCAATTTGGTAATGAACCTGAAACTAGTGATAATGTTAATGATAATGTTCATGATGATGCTCAACCTAGTAATGATAATGATATAGAAATTGAACCTACTATTGATCTTGATAACCCACAATCAAAGAATCAACGTTATGATAAGAAAGATTCTGTTGCTAGGAAACACGGTAAAGAAAGAGAGCCTTGGGTTCAGAAACCCATGCCCTTTCCTCCTAAACCATCCAAGAAAAAGGATGATGAGGATTTTGAGCGCTTTGCTGAAATGATTAGATCTATGTTTTTGCGTATGCGATTAACTGATATGCTTAAAACCAATCCTTATGCTAAATATATGAAAGATATTATTACAAATAAGAGAAAGATACCGGAAGCTGAAATTTCCACCATGCTTGCTAATTATACTTTTAAGGGTGGAATACCAAAGAAAATTGGAGATCCAGGAGTACCCACTATACCATGCTCCATTAAAAGAAATTATGTTAAAACTACTTTATGTGATCTTGCAGCCGGTGTTAGTGTTATGCCTCTCTCTTTATATCGTAGACTTGATTTGAATAAGTTGACACCTACTGAAATATCTTTGCAAATGGCTGATAAATCAACTGCTATACCTGTCGGTGTTTGTGAGGATGTGCCTGTTGTAGTTGCAAATGTTACTGCTTTAACGGACTTTGTTATTCTTGATATTCCCGAGGACGATAGTACGTCTATTATTCTTGGAAGACCCTTTTTGAATACTACAGGGGCTGTTATTGATTGCACTAAAGGCAATGTCACTTTTCATGTTAATGGTAATGAGCACACGGTACACTTTCCGAGGAAACAAGCTCAAGTTCAGAGTATCAACTCTATTGGAAAAATTCCATCGATTATATTTGGAGGTTTTGAATTTCCTCTTCCTACTGTCAAGAAGAAATATGATATTCTTATTATTGGGGATGTGCATATCCCCGTTGAGGTAACATAGTGTTATTCAAAATTTCTCCGGTTCCATGTTATTCGGAATGAGTTTGTTAACAAGACTTGATCAACCTTGTTAGTGGATTCCTTTTGATGATCATGAGATGAATGAAGCTAGAAGGCACAACCTTCTGTACCCCACTTTTACTTTCTGTTATTTACATTAAATAAAATTAAAATAAATAGTTTTCTGTCGGTTATCTGATTATCCGTACAATATAAAAATACCTCGAAAATAAAAGTTCTCCAAATGCCCTGAAAATTAAATATGATTTTTTCTAGAATATTTGAGGATTTATGGAACTGAGAACACACCAGGGGGGTCAACCACCTGCCCACGAGGGTGGAGGGCGCGCCCACCCCCTTAGGGCGCCCCCCTACCTCGTGGGCCCACGGTGGCCCTCCTCCACTTATCCTTTCACCCATACACTTCATCTTCCTCCCCCAAACACGAATAACCAACTCAAACCCGAGTCCAAGCTTGTTTTGCTGCCATTTTCGATCTCCTTGCTCAAAGCACCTCTCACAAAACTGCTTAGGGAGATTGTTCCTTGGTATGTGACTCCTCCATTGGTCCAATTAGTTTTTGTTCTAGTGCTTTATTCATTGCAAATTTTTGCTACTTAGGTGACCCTGTTCTTGAGTTTGCATGTCAAATTTATATGGTCAAAAGTAGTTTTGGTGCATGATATAGGCCCTAGGCACTTGTAGGAGTAGTTACTATCAATATTATTGAGTTTGATTTACTTTTATTTTGAAGTTACTAATAATTTTCAGAATTTTTTAGAGGAAGAAAAATGCTTAGGAAAATGTTCCAAGGTGGTTCTTCCAAGAAGCAAGGACCCAGGCTTGCAATGCGTGATGCTGACGAAGAGCCACCAAGAGATGCTCCAGTGCATCCTTGTGAGTGGCCTTCTGAAAATTTTATGGATCGAGCAGGAATAAAAGAAGAATTCAACGCATATTTGCGTAACACTGATCTTGTGAGCTTTGAGGAAGAGAAGTGCAGTCAATACTAGTTCCTTTGTGAGGAGGTTTGAATTTTCCACTTCACGTAATTCTCCAACTGTCCTGTTTGATCTTTATGATAAATCTTATACCATGGACTTAGAGGATTTTACCACTGCATGCAAACTTCCACAATGGGGTAGTATAAGGGATCCTCGCAAATCTGAATTTAGAGATTTTCTTGCTAATATAACTGTGGGAGAATCTAGAGATATTACACAAGCTACCATAGGGAGCATTCACTTTTCTGCCATATGATACGTCTCCAACGTATCTACTTTTCCAAACACTTTTGCCCTTGTTTTGGTCTCTAACTTGCATGACTTGAATGGAACTAACCCGGACTGACGCTATTTTCAGCAGAACTACCATGGTGTTATTTATGTGCAGGAGCAAACGTTCTCTGAATGACCTGAACCTTCACGGAGACACTTTTCAGAAAATAAGAAAAATACCTGCCAAAGATGAAGGCCAGGGGGCCACCACCTTGCCACGAGGGCGGGGGCGCGCCTGCCCCTAGGGCGCGCCCCTACCTCGTGGGCCCCCTGCTGCCTCTCCGACTCCAACTCCACCTCCATATATTGAGTTTCGATGAGAAAAAAATCAGAGAGAAGAAATCATCGCCTTTTATAATACGGAGCCGCCGCCAAGCCCTAAAACCTCTCGGGAGGGCTGATCTGGAGTCCGTTCGGGGCTCCGGAGAGGGGAATCCGTCGCCATCGTCATCATCAACCATCCTCCATCACCAATTTCATGATGCTCACCGCCGTGCGTGAGTAATTCCATCGTAGGCTTGCTGGACGGTGATGGGTTGGATGGGATCTATCATGTAATCGAGTTAGTTTTGTTAGGGTTTGCTCCCTAGTGTCCACTATGTTCTGAGATTGATGTTGCTATGACTTTGCTATGCTTAATGCTTGTCACTAGGGCCCGAGTGCCATGATTTCAGATCTGAACCTATTATGTTTTCATCAATATATGAGTGTTCTTGATCCTATCTTGGAAGCCTATAGTCACCTATTATGTGTTACGATCCGTTAACCCCGAAGTGACAATAATCGGGATACTTACCGGTGATGATCGTAGTTTGAGGAGTTCATGTATTCACTATGTGTTAATGCTTTGTTCCGGTACTCTATTAAAAGGAGGCCATAATATCCCTTAGTTTCCGTAAGGACCCCGCTGCCACGGGAGGGTAGGACAAAACATGTCATGCAAGTTCTTTTCCATAAGCACGGATGACTATGTTCGGAATACATGCCTACATTATATCAACGAACTAGAGTAGTTCTGTGTCACCCTAGGTTATGACTGTTACATGATGAACCGCATCCGGCATAATTCTCTATCACCAATCCATTGCCTACGAGCTTTCCATATATCGTGCTTCTCTTATTTACTTTTCCGTTGTTATTGCTATCATCACTACAAAATACCAACAACATTACTTTTACTACTGTTACCTTTTGCTACCGTTATCACCACTATCATATTACTTTGCTACTAAACACTTTGATGCAAATATTAAGTTTCAAGGTGTGGTTGAATTGACAACTCAGCTGCAAATACTTGAGAATATTCTTTGGCTCCCCTTGTGTCGAATCAATAAATTTGGGTTGAATACTCTACCCTCGAAAACTGTTGCGATCCCCTATACTTGTGGGTTATCAAGACTATTTTCTGGCGCCGTTGACGGGGAGCATAGCTCTATTCTTTGAGTCACTTGGAATATATATCTGCTTATTATTATGAAGAACTTGAGAGATCCAAAAACCAAGATCTATCCCACAACTACGAGGGGATATAAGGAACTGCCATCTAGCTCTGCACTTGATTCACCTTCTGTTTTGAGTAAGCTTGCGACACCTAGACCTGCTTCTACTATTTGTTCCGATATGTCGCATGTTATTGATGATGCCACTTCGGCTATGCATGATACTTATGATGAAACTACCTCTATGCCTGATACTACTGTGCCACTTAGTGCTTTTCTTGATGAACAACTTGCTAGGGCTAGAGAAATTGAAAATATTGAATCTGATGATACTGATGAAAGTGATGATGAAGAACCACTTGCTATTCCTAAGGGTTATGTATTTGATCAAGATGCTTCTTTAGCCATTTTAGCTTGCAGAAATAGAACTGCACTTAAAAGATTATTAGCTAAATGGAGTAAGAATCCCTAAATGATAGAATGAAACCAGACCCTGCTTTGGCTACTTCACCTATCTTTGTTACTGATCAGGATTATGAATTCTCTGTTGATCCTGATATAATTACTTTGGTTGAATCTGATCCTTTTCATGGTTATGAATCTGAAACTGTTGTGGCACATCTTACTAAACTGAATGATATAGCTACCCTGTTTACTAAAGATGAGAGAACTTGCTACTTTTATATCCTGAAAATATTTCCGTGCTCATTAAAGGGTGATGCTAAGATATGGTTTAATTCTCTTGATCCTGGTTGTGTGCGTAGTCCCCAGGATATGATTTATTACTTCTCTGCTAAATATTTCCCTTCTCATAAGAAACAAGATGCTTTAAGGGATATATATAATTTTGTGCAAATTGAAGAAGAGAGTCTCCCACAAGCTTGGGGGAGGCTTCTCCAATTACTTAATGCTTTGCCTGATCATCCTCTTAAGAAAAATGAAATACTTGATATCTTTTATAATGGACTAACCGATGCCTCCAGAGATTACCTGGTTAGTTGTGCTGGTTCTGTTTTCAGGGAAAGAACACCGGATGAAGCTGAAATTCTATTGAATAATATGTTGGCAAATGAAAATAATTGGACACCTCTGGAGCCAATTCCTGAGCCTATTCCTAAACCAACTCCGAAGAAGAGAGGTATTCTATTTCTCAGTCCTGAAGATATGCAAGAGGCAAAGAAATCTATGAAAGAAAAAGGTATTAAAGCTGAAGATGTTAAGAATTTACCTCCTATTGAAGAAATACATGGTCTTAATTTACCGCATGTTGAAGAAACATATAATCCAAATCCTTTACCTATTGAAGAAACTCATGGTCTTGATAACCCGACACAGGTAGTAAAGATAAATTCTCTCTATAGATATGATAAAGCTGCAATCCCATTTACTAAAATTGCTAGCCCATGCTTAGATCAGTTTGATAAATTTATGGCTAAGCAAGAAGACTTTAATGCTTATTTTGGTAGACAATTCAAATATGCTTGAACACTTGGGTGATTATATGGCTAATGTTAAAGGTGAACTTAAACTTATTAGTAAACATGGTTCTATGGTTACCACTCAGGTAGAACAAGTACTTAAAGCTCAAAATGATTTGCTCAATGAATTGAATAGTAAAAATAATGATAATGTTGTTAGAGTTATGACTAGAGGTGGTAGAATGACTCAGGAACCTTTGTATCATGAAGGCCACCCTAGGAGAATTGAGCAAGATTCTCAGAGAAATAATATAGATGTACCTAGTTCTTCTAAAAAGAAGAAAAAGAAAAATGATAGGACTTTTTGCATGCTTCCAGTGATCCTATTGTTGAAACACCTGAGAATCCAAATGATATTTCTATTTCTGATGCTGAAACACAATCTGGTAATGAACCTGAAACTAATGATAATGTTAATAATAATGTTCATGGTGATGCTCAACCTAGTAATGATAATGATATAGAAATTGAACCTGCTGTTGATCTTGATAACCCACAATCAAAGAATCAACGTTATAATAAGAAATACTTTGTTGCTAGGAAACATGGTAAAGAAAAAGTGCCTTGGGTTCAGAAACCCATGCCTTTTCCTCCCAAACCATCCAAGAAAAAGGATGATGAGGATTTTGAGCGCTTTGCTAAAATGATTAGACCTATCTTTTTGCGTATGCGATTAACTATTATGCTCAAAACTAATCCTTATGCTAAGTACATGAAAGATATTATTACAAATAAAAGAAAGATACCGAAAGCTGAAATTTCCACCATGCTTGCTAATTACACTTTTAAGGGTGGAATACCAAAGAAACTTGGAGATCCAGGAGTACCCACTATACCATGCTCCATTAAAAGAAATTATGTTAAAACTGCTTTATGTGATCTTGGAGCCGGTGTTAGTGTTATGCCTCTCTCTTTATATCGTAGACTTGATTTGAATAAGTTGACACCTATTGAAATATCTTTACAAATGGCTGATAAATCAACTGCTATACCTGTCGGTATTTGTGAGGATGTGCCTGTTATAGTTGCAAATGTTACTATTTTAACGGACTTTGTTATTCTTGATATTCCTGAGGACGATAGTATGTCTATTATTCTTGGAAGACCCTTTTTGAATACTGCAGGGGCTGTTATTGATTGCTTTAAAGGCAATGTCACTTTTCATGTTAATGGTAATGAGCACACGGTACACTTTCCAAGGAAACAACCTCAAGTTCATAGTATCAACTCTTTTGGAAAAATTCCATCAATTATATTTGGAGGTTTTGAATTTCATCTTCCTACTGTCAAGAAGAAATATGATATTCTTATTATTGGGGAGGTGTATATCCCCGTTGAGGTAACATAGTGTTATTCGAAATTTCTCCGGTTCCATGTTATTCGGAATGAGTTCGTTTACAAGACTTGATCAACCTTGTTAGTGGATTCCTTTTGATGATCATGAGATGGATGAAACTAGAAGGCACAACCTTCTGTACCCCATTTTTACTTTCTGTTATTTATATTAAATAAAATGAAAATAAATATTTTTCTATCTGTTATCTGATTATCCGTGCAATATAAAAATATCTCAAAAATAAAAGTTCCCCAAATGCCCTAAAAATTAAATATGATTTTTTCTAGAATATTTGAGGATTTATGGAACAAAGAACACACCAGGGGGGCAAGACAGAAGAACCACATCGTGATGATGTGGAGGGATTTATTGACACTATCACTGTAGGGGAAACAAGGAAGGTTTCCGATGCATGAATCACTAGCATACATTTTCCTGTTTTACGCTACTTTGCATTATTTGCTAGTCGTTGCTTAATTGGTCGTGGAAACTGTGGAAACCTGAGTATCCCTGATATTATTATTTTGCACCACGGTCTATACGGTGATAACTCTTTTAGTATGGGCAGCATTATTGCCAAACGGTTAAGTCTGAACCGTACCAAGGGCCCCATCTTTGGAGGCATCTATGCTACATGCCTAGCTGCACATTTTAACATACCTATTAGGCATGATGAGAAGGAAGAAAAAGTGTTGCCCCATGTTTATCTAGATTATAAAAGTATGGTAGCACATGATTTTATTGTTAAGAATAGGGAGGGAGAGCTTAAATATCAATTATTCTTTAATAAACATTATCCTGAGACTATTACCTTGCCTGCTCCTTCTTTGTTTGATTTGACTGTAGGCACGCACCTTATTCCGTTGACGACTATCCACGCCTACCGGAACCCTGCACCAGCCGAGGAGCCAGAGCCTGAACCACAATTTGATCCTTCACAACAGTCTAATTACCAGTGGGATCCGGAGATGATTGTTAGCCAGTGGCAATCTGAGCCTTCTTCTTCCTCATCATAGTACGACCCCAACAACTATTATTATGGATATCAGCCAGGCCAGCCGTGGCCATAGACCAACTTAGGCCAAAAGCCTAAGCTTGGGGGAGTACGTATTTCCCACCGACATTACATTTATGCTCACACACTCATTGCTAGATATCGGTGCTCATACTTTTTCATTGTATCATCCATGCTAGTTTATTTCCCTTTTTATGCTTTCTCCTTGTGTGTTTAATAAACCTTACGACAAAACAAAAAAAAATTAGTTGTAGTTTTTAATCAGTTTACTTTCCATGCTTGTAGTAGTAACTAAAAAGAAAATCCAAAAAGATTTCCTGTTCTTCATTTGCTTGTTGGGAGCTTTCCCGTCTAAACAGTTGTATTTCTTTTATTTTCTTCGGGGGTCGATAGGAGAAGACCATAATTAAATTTTTGAAGTGGCTCTTATATGCATTATTGTTGATCTGAAAAAAGAGCTCATATTGCCTTGTCTTCTCCTGTTTATTGAATGCGTGCAGATTCCAGCTTAGTCCAATGCACATGCACTATTATTATTATTCACATCGTTCGGTCGTGCAAGTGAAAGGCAATTATGATGATATATGATGGACTGGCTAAGATGAGAAAAGCTGGTATGAACTCAACCTCTTTTGTTTTTGTAAATAAGATTAGTTCATCGTTCCTGATTCAGCCTATTATGAATAAACATGTTTGGAATGACAACTAGAGATCATAGTTCTTGTGCCATGCCTTATTAGCTATGAGTTATAATGGTTTACCTTGCGTGCCAACATGCTATTAAAATGGTTATGATGTGGTATGTGTTGGGAAACATAGTAATTTTAAAATTTTCCTACGCACACGCAAGATCATGGTGATGCATAGCAACGAGAGGGGAGGGTGTGATCTACGTACCCTTGTAGATCAACAGCGGAAGCATTGACGCAACGTATAGGAAGTAGTCGTACGTCTTCCCGATCCGACCGATCCAAGCACCGTTACTCCGGCACCTCCGAGTTCTTAGCACACGTACAGCTCGATGACGCTCCCCGGGCTCCGATCCAGCAAAGCTTCGGGGATGAGTTCAGTCAGCACAATGGCGTGGTGATGATGATGATGTTCTACCGACACAGGGCTTCGCCTAAGCACTACAACGATATGACCGGGGTGGAATATGGTGGCAGGGGGCACCGCACACGGCTAAGGAACAATCACGTGGATCAACTTGTGTGTCCTAGGGTGCCCCCTTGCCCCCCGTATATAAAGGATCCAAGGGGGGGTGCGGCCGGCCTAGAGGAGGCGCGCAGGAGGAGTCCTACTCCTACCGGGAGTAGGACTCCCCTCCCGTTCCTTGTCCAACTAGGAGAGGTGGAGGGAGAGAAGGAAAGGGGGGCGCCGCCCCTCCCTCCTTGTCCAATTCGGACTAGGGGGAGAGGGGGCGCGCGGCCTGCCCTGGCAGCCCCTTCCTCTTCTCCACATTAGGCCCATAAGGCCCATTAACCCCTCGGGGGGTTCCGGTAACCCCCCGGTTTCCGAATATAGTCGTCCAATATATCAATCTTTATGTCTCGACCATTTCGAGACTCCTCGTCATGTCCGTGATCACATCCGGGACTCCAAACTAACTTCGGTACATCAAAAATGCATAAACTCATAATAACTGTCATCGTAACGTTAAGCGTGCGGACCCTACGGTTCGAGAACAATGTAGACATGACTGAGACAAATCTCCGGTCAATAATCAATAGCGGGACCTGGATGCCCATATTGGCTCCTACATATTCTACGAAGATCTTTATCGGTCAGACCGCATAACAACATACGTTGTTCCCTTTGTCATCGGTATGTTACTTGCCCGAGATTCGATCGTCGGTGTCCAATACCTAGTTCAATCTCGTTACTGGCAAGTCTCTTTACTCGTTCTGTAATACATCATTCCGCAACTAACTCATTAGTTGCAATGCTTGCAAGGCTTAAGTGATGTGCATTACCGAGAGGGCCCAGAGATACCTCTCCGACAATCGGAGTGACAAATCCCAATCTCGAAATATGCCAACCCAACATGTACCTTTGGAGACACCTGTAGAGCTCCTTTATAATCACCTAGTTACGTTGTGACGTTTGGTAGCACACAAAGTGTTCCTCCGGCAAACGGGAGTTGCACAATCTCATAGTCATAGGAACATGTATAAGTCATGAAGAAAGCAATAGCAACATACTAAACGATCGGGTGCTAAGCTAACAGAATGGGTCATGTCAATCAGATCATTCATCTAATGATGTGATCCCGTTAATCAAATAACAACTCTTTGTCCATGGTTAGGAAACATAACCATCTTTGATTAACGAGCTAGTCAAGTAGAGGCATACTAGTGACACTTTGTTTGTCTATGTATTCACACATGTATTATGTTTCCGGTTAATACAATTCTAGCATGAATAATAAACATTTATCATGATATAAGGAAATAAATAATAACTTTATTATTGCCTCTAGGGCATATTTCCTTCAGTATGATAGGGTGGTATCCTCCTCTGAATGATTTAAGTGACTTGACTTGGCACATGTTCACGCATGTGGTTGAAACAAAATCAACATAGCCTTCATGATATTTATGTTCATGGTGGATTATATCCTACTCATGCTTGCATTCAGTGTTGATTAATTTTAATGCATGTTCATGACTGTTGTCGCTCTCTAGCTGGTCGCTTCCCAGTCTTTTGCTAGCCTTCACCTGTACTAAGCGGGAATACTGCTTGTGCATCCAAACTCCTTAAACCCCAAAGTTATTCCACATGAGTCCACTATACCTACCTATATACGGTATCTACCTGCCGTTCCAAGTAAATTTGTATGTGCCAAACTCTAATCCTTCAAATAAATATCCTGTTTTGTATGCTCGAATAGCTCATGTATCAACTAGGGCTGTATGTATCTTCCATGTTAGGTGGGTTATTCTCAAGAGGAGTGGACTCCGCTCCTCACTCACGAGATAAATGGCTGGTCACCGGGGTGCCCAGTCCCATGCTTTATGCAAACTAAATCAAAATAATTGCAAACAAAACTCCCCCTGGGACTCTTGTTAGTTGGAGGCACTCGTTGTTTCGAGCAAGCCATGGATTGATGCGTGTGGTGGAAGGGGAGCATAAACTTTACCATTCTGTTTGGGAACCGCCTATAATGTGTGTAGCATGGAAGATATCGCCATCTCTTGGTTGTTATGTTGACAATGAAAGTATACCGCTCAAAATATTATTCACCTCTGTTTCAAAACCGAGCTCTGGCACCTCTACAAATCCCTGCTTCCCTCTGCGAAGGGCCTATCTATTTACTTTTATGCTGAGTCATCATCCTCTTATTAAAAAGCACCAGCTGGAGAGCACTGCTGTCATTTGCATTCATTATTGTTAGTTTACATTGAGTATGACTTGACTGGATCTCTCTTACCATGAATTACAATGTCTAGTCAGTCCTTGGTCTTTAAAGGTGCTCTGCATTTATGTTTTGCGGTCTCAGGAAGGGCTACCGAGATACCACCTTGTTATATCATATTATGATTGTTTTGAGAAAGTGTTGTCATCCGAGTTTTATTATTATGGCTCGCTAGTTGATTATGCTATTGATATGAGTAAACTTGAGACCTATGTGTTATTGCGAATGTGGTTAGTTATAATATTTGCTGAAAACTTGAATGTTGGCTTTACATATTTACAAAAAACAAGAGCAAACAGAGTTTGTAAAAGTTTTTCTTTATCACTTTCAGTTTGTCAACTGAATTGCTTGAGGACAAGCAAAGGTTTAAGCTTGGGGGAGTTGATACGTCTCCAATGTATCTAGTTTTCCAAACACTTTTGCCCTTGTTTTGGACTCTAACTTGCATGATTTTAATGGAACTAACCCGGACTGATGCTGTTTTTAGCAGAACTACCATGGTGTTATTTATGTGCAGGAGCAAACATTCTCGGAATGACCTGAAACTTCACGGAGACACTTTTCAGAAAATAAGAAAAATACCTGCCAAAGATGAAGGCCAGGGGGCCCACCACCTTGCCACGAGGGTGGGGGCGCGCCTGCCCCCCCCCCCTAGGACGTGCCTCCCTACCTCGTGGGCCCCCTGCTGCCTCTCCGACTCCAACTCCACCTCCATATATTGAGTTTCGATGAGAAAAAAAACCAGAGAGAAGAAATCATCGCCTTTTACGATACAGAGCCGCCGCCAAGCCCTAAAACCTCTCGGGAGGGCTGATCTGGAGTCCGTTCGGGGCTCCGAAGAGGGGAATCTGTCGCCATAGTCATCATCAACCATCCTCCATCACCAATTTCATGATGCTCACTGCCGTGCGTGAGTAATTCCATTGTAGTCTTGCTGGACGGTGATGGGTTGGATGGGATCTATCATGTAATCGAGTTAGTTTTGCTAGGGTTTGATCCCTAGTGTCCACTATGTTCTGAGATTGATGTTGCTATGACTTTGCTATGCTTAATGCTTATCACTAGGGCCCGAGTGCCATGATTTCAGATCTGAACCTATTATGTTTTCATCAATTATATGAGTGTTCTTGATCCTATCTTGCAAGTCTATAGTCACCTATTATGTGTTATGATCCGTTAACCCCGAAGTGACAATAATCGGGATACCTACCGGTGATGACCGTAGTTTGAGGAGTTCATGTATTCACTATGTGTTAATGCGTACTCTATTAAAAGGAGGCCTTAATATCCCTTAGTTTTCGGAAGGACCCCGCTGCCACGGGAGGGTAGGACAAAAGATGTCATGCAAGTTCTTTTCTATAAGCACGTATGACTATATTCGGAATACATGCCTACATTATATCCATGAACTGGAGCTAGTTCTGTGTCACCCTATGTTATGACTGTTACATGATGAACCGTATCCGGCAAAATTCTCCATCACTGATCCATTGCCTACGAGCTTTCCATATATTGTGCTTTGCTTATTTACTTTCCCGTTGCTATTGCTATCATCACTACAAAATACCAAAAACATTGCTTTTACTACTGTTACCTTTTGCTACCGTTATCACTACTATCTTATTACTTTGCTACTAAACACTTTGCTACAAATATTAAGTTTCCAGGTGTGGTTGAATTGACAACTCAGCTGCTAATACTTGAGAATATTCTTTGGCTCCCCTTGTGTCGAATCAATAAATTTGGGTTGAATACTCTACCCTCGAAAACTGTTGCGATCCCCTATACTTGTGGGTTATCACCATACATTATTTTGCTCTCTTCATAGGTAGATGCATAAATGGTAAAGATGAGGCATGTCACGTGTGTGTCCCTGACCTCGGTATTCTTAGGAGTGCTGTGTTAGGAGACAAATCATATAATTAGGGAGCCATTGTTGCACATAGGTTGCATCTGAATAGACTTAATGGAGATTTCTTGGGTGGAATTTATGCAACCCGCGTAGCTAATTTTCTTGGTATAGATGTGCGCGAAGATGATATTGAATTACCTCCTGCCTATCTAGATTTTAATGCTATGTTTCACCACCAGTTTGTCGAGAGGAACGAATCACCTATCCAGTATCGACTAATCTTTGACAGACGCTGTGCTGTCCGTATTACTCTCCCTGCTCCTGCTTTCTTTGATTATCAGGCAAGAGGAGGATATACTATTGCCAGAGAGGAGGCAAATGAGTACGAGGGGAGAGAGTAGGCTGCTCGTCGCCATGCTGCAGCTTAGCAGGCGATAGCTGCTGCATCAAAGTATGACCCCAACAACTATTATTATGGATATCAGCCAGGCCAGCCGTGGCCATAGACCAACTTAGGCCAAAAGCCTAAGATTGGGGGAGTATGTATTTCCCACCGACACTATATTCATGTTCACACACTCATTGCTAAATGTCGGTGCTTATACTTTTCCATTGTATCATCCATTCTAGTTTACTTTCCTTTTTCATGCTTTCTTCTTGTGTGTTTAATAAACCTTAAGAAAAACCAAAAAAATTAGTTGTAGCTTTTAATCAGTTTAACTTCCATGCTTGTAGTAGTAATTAAAAAGAAAACCCAAAAAAATGTCGGGGCCCCGATCCTAAGTCACATCGATCTAGCATGTAACACTTTATATCACTTTGCGGCCTCACGCACGGTATTCCCACGGGTGCGACCTTACCTGGCCTGGGACCATTTGCGCCTTTTGGCTCACATATATGATAGTGTCGCTAGCATCCATATGACAGAGAACCCAGGCTGACATGACTAGTCGTGAACCAAAAGTGGCACTAACTTACAGGGACAGGCATACATGAATCAGCCACGAGCATGTTGGTCAACAGCGTATGAATCCGGGCTGTAGCACTGGGCTAACAGGACTCCGGAAACCCAGGCTGTAGCAGGCTAGGCAGGACTCCGGATGTCATCGCGTGACATTTCCCCGAAGGGACAGACAGAGGAACGAAGTGAATCACATGCCGACCAGTCAAATATTTCGGAGCAGTAGTGCTGGGCTAGCAGGACTCCGGTGAACCGGGTTGTAGCGGACTACTATGGCTCATGGAAGCACAAGACTACATTTCCCCATAAGAGAGGCTACCAGAGGTAAACAACTAGGTTGTCGGATCCCACACATAGCAATACACGTTACACGTACACATAGCATGCAAGTATGTGTTGTACAACATGGCATCACAACATAACTCAAACTCATATAGATAAAGGCCCAGAAGAGCCACATAGCATTCAAAACAAACAGGGGTCTCATGACCCATCATTCAAAGCATACAAGCAACGGAAGCATTATATGTCTAAGTACAGACAACTAAAAAAGGAAAATACTAAGAAGCCTGACTATACACGACCCTCCCAAGGGTACAAGATCGTAGCTGGGATACAAGCTACTCGTCGAAGCCACTAGTGTAACCAACTGCAAAACATAAATAAGCAAACGTGAGTACAAAGGTACTCAGCAAGTCTTACATCAGAACTATCTACATATGCAACATTATCAACAAAGGGGGTGGTGGAGTTTAACAGCAGCAAGCCAGCTTTGACTCAGTGGCTAAACTATACTACGAGTATCAGAAACTTCTTGAGGTGAGAAGACACACACGAGTCCACATATTCACCATATCAATACTCCACTATGGATCCATTCCCGCCTCCCTACGAGAAGGCCATCCATAGCACTCACGCTTATCTTGCGGATTTTAGAGTATCCACTTCAAGTTGTCTATGTACTACATAAGTCCTCCAAGTTTCCATATCCGAGGAAAGCGGCTATTCGAATAGATAATATTGACCCTGCAGGGGTGTACTTCTTCACACACGCTCTCGCCACTTATAGCCCTGTACACGTCATGTACCTCGGCAACCATCAAGCGGAAGCCGGGCGAGGGTGTCGGCCACGACCTGACTAACCACACAAGCCTCTCGTCTAGGTTTATCGCCTATTCGGGTTCCATCCGCAAGGAGATCCGGCCGGGGTGTCGCTCACGGCCCCAAACGATGTGTGCAGGGTTCCCAAGCCCACCATCCGGGTGCCACTTGGTACACCGTGCCACGGTGCCTAGTCTGTCCCAAGCCCGTCCCGTCGGACACCACCTGGTAGACAAATAGCACTACCTACGAACGCTAGAAACTAGTTGCAACTCCTGGACAGAGAACAAGTGGATTAATAAGCCGAGAGGGGCCGGATAACCGGAACCCAATGTGTGGTAGTAACTGGACTTGGATAACATACACAGAACTCAGTGCTTAGGCACGGCTCCAATGAGACAACCGACCATGTACTCCTACATGGCCTCTCATCGCTACCTTTACCAAAACATGTTCACACACTTAGCCTTTACCAGTAGGACATGTTCACCACTCCGATTCATTCCAGATGAATCAGACCTGACACATCTCTAAGCATAGCTGGCATAAAGAAAACAAGCATGGATGAGCAGGCACATCAAGGCTCAAGCAACTCCTACTCATGCTAGTGGGTTTCAACTATTTACTATGGCAATGACAGGTCATGCAGGGGAGTGGGTTCAACTACCGCAGCAGAAAGTAGTAGTTTGAATCGTTGTTGTCCAAATGCAATATAAGGAGCAGGAGCGAGAGAGTGGGATTTATCGAGATGCTCAAGGGGGTTTGCTTGCCTGATAGATCCACGAAGAAACACTGCTCCTCAGACAGGTACTCGGGACACCTTCCGGAGTAGAACCTATCGAGAGGTGACGGTGCCGGCAATCAATAAACAACCATATGCAACAATATGATGCATGAAGATGTCATTTCAAAGATGCTATAATTTTCCCTAATGCATGTAGCATCAATTTGGTTGAAGTCCATATGAACCAAGGGTTCATATGCAAATCCCAAATTAAGTATATAACATGCCATTATCACGTTTTCACTTATACAGCAAGTATAAGTTGGTTTTTCATGCATGAAACTAGCATAAATTGATTCCTTGCATTTTTCTGATGATTTTTCATATATAAATTATTTCATTCTGAGCTACGGTTTAATTTCTATGATTTTTAGAAGTTTTAACTATTTTCTAGAATTCTCTGAATTATTTAAAATCCAGAAATCAATTATTGCATCAGCGTGATGTCACAGAGGCGTCAGCAGGTCAATGTGGCTGGCTGGGTCAAACCTGACCAGTGGTACCCACTGGTCAGTGACCCAGGGTTGTGTTGTGTGGCTGGCAGGTGGGCCTGGTCAATGGCCACGTCAGCGGGGTCAAACTGGCATGTGGGGTCAGCTGGATTAATCTAAGCTAAACAAGGAATAAATCCCAGGGTTAATTTGGGTGTGGGGCCTGTTTTTCAGTGAGAAAGGGGGGATAATTAGTGCTAATAGTGGGGTTTAGCCGGCGACTAATCGCCGGCGCTAAGCAGTGCACAGCGGCGATCGCCGACCGGCCTTTTTCCAGCCACGGCTGGACGCACCAAGGGCACCGGAGGCTAGCTCGTGCTCTCCCGCATCCAGGGGAGGTGTCAGGAGGTCGCGGGGTGGCCTGGTTCGTCGACGGCGAGCATTTGGGCGGCGGCCGGAGTTTGGCGAGCTTGGGTTCGATGTTAGGGAGCACGGCAGGAGGAGTTGGTGCATGCGTTCGGCTCCTGGGAGCACGGTGAGAACGCGACACGCTCAAAAGCGGGCGGCGGCAGCTCTGGCCGCGGCAGCGACATGGCATGGCGGCGGCGAGGTTCGGGCATGGCGGTGAAGCTAGCTGGGGCGCAAAAAGCAGAGAGAGGAGAGGGGGGAGACGCAGTAGCTCATAGGGAGGACGGGGAGAGGGTCAGCGTGCTTGAGGAAGGCTCGACGGCATTGGAATCCCGGCTGCGATCTCTCGTGGCCGAGGAAGAAGATGAGGTCGAGGATGACGCGTCGGGGCTCTTCCGGTCGCCTGAGTCGACAGAGAGAGCTACATCGATAATTTGGAGCTCCTGGACTGCTCAAGGGGAGGAGGGAGAGGCGGTGGCTGCACGTACGGCGGTCGGCGTCGGCGACCGCACTCGGTGGACGCGCGTGAGAGAGACAGGGGAGGGGAGAAGAGCGAGGAGAGAGAGAGAGATCGATCCAGACGGCTGCGGGGCTTATCCCCTCACCGACGAGGCAGGCAAGGAGGCAGGAGGTGGCGCGAGGAGGGAGCGCATGCGTCGGCCACGCTCTCAGTATCCTACTGGCGAGAGGAAGACGACGACTGGCGTGTCGGCTGCCTACTGGGCTGGGCCTCAGCTACAGTGCTGGGCCACGAGGTGGGTTGCACGGGTGAGTTCACTACCTCTCTCTGTTTTGCTATTTAAGTTTCTATTTTCTTTTTCTATTTCTGACTTTTGTTTTGTATCCAAAAGAAATGTTAAAACACTTTCATAAATGCTGAAAATATTTGTGGCATCTAGATATAATACTCCAGAGGCCCTCACCAATTCCCAACATTTTTGGAGCCATTAAAATATTTATATAATTTAAACAGCTCCAAATAAAATATTTATGCATTGATTCAAAAATCCAAAATGAGTAGCAAAAATGTGCATCACCTCTGGTTGTTGTTCCCAACATTATCCAAAGAGCATGAACATTTTTAATAGCATTTTGGGTTCATTAAAAAGCCATTTTAAAGTTGAACCTATTGGGAAAAAACTTTGGTGCTAGGGTTTGCAACATCCCCATTTCAATTTCATTTGAAATTTAAACATGATGCACAAAGCAAGCCTAGGATCATACCAGAACTAGGTATGTGACAACTCGCCCCCACTCGAAAAAATCTCGTCCCGAGATTCAGGAGTTGGCGGAAAGAAAGCGGGGTACTCAAGTCGAAGACGATCTTCTCGCTCCCAAGTAGCTTCTCTCTCGGCATGATGAGACCATTGAACCTTGAGAAACTTGATGTTATGACGTCGAGTGACACGCTCTGCTTGATCCAGAATGCGAACGGGGTACTCTCGATAAGTGAGGTTATCTTGGAGATCAAGCGTTTCGTGGTCCACTCCGCGGATGGAATCCGAGAAGCAACGCCTGAGTTGAGAGATGTGGAAGACATCATGAACTTGAGAAAGATGTGGGGGTAGTTCCAACTGGTAGGCAACCTCTCCTCGTTTAGCAAGAATGCGAAAAGGACCGATGTAACGAGGAGCCAACTTGCCCTTGATACCGAAACGATGGGCACCCTTCAAAGGAGTAACCCGAAGGTAAGCCTTGTCACCAACTTCATAAGCCACTTCCTTATGACGACGGTCATACTGGCTCTTTTGACGAGATTGGGCTGTTTTCAAATTCTCACGAATGATGCGAACTTGCTCTTCTGCCTCCTCGATCATATCTGGTCTAAAGAATTGTCTTTCACCGGTTTCTGACCAGTTCAGAGCTGTTCGACATCTTCGTCCATACAGAATCTCGAAGGGTGCTTTCTTAAGACTGGATTGGTAGCTATTGTTATAAGCAAACTCGGCAAAGGGAAGACATTTCTCCCAATCCATACCGAATGAGATAACGCAAGCTCTAAGCATGTCTTTGAGAATTTGGTTGACCCTTTCCACCTGACCACTTGACTGAGGGTGGAAAGCAGTACTGAAAGAAAGATGGGTGCCCATGACATTCTGGAAGCTTTCCCAGAAATGAGAGGTGAAAAGACTGCCACGGTCTGAATTGATCTCTAGTGGAACACCATGGAGTGACACTATTTGGGAGATATATAAGTCAGCGAGCTGACTAGCAGTGATACTCTCTCGAACAGGTAGGAAGTGAGCCACTTTGGAGAGACGATCAATGACTACGAAGATAGCATTATTTCCTTTCTTGGTCCTGGGAAAGCTGGTGATGAAGTCCACACCAACTTTGTCCCATTTCCACTCGGGAATAGCTAAAGGTTGAAGGGTGCCAGCAGGTCTTTGATGCTCTGCCTTAACGTGACGACAAACGTCACAGTTGGCAATATACTGAGCGATTTCTCTCTTCATCCTAGTCCACCAGAACCTCTGGCGTAGGTCCTGATACATCTTTGTACTACCGGGATGAATCGTGAGAGGGGATTCATGGGCCTCCTTAAGGATCAGTTGCTGCATCTGTTGACATTTGGGAACCACCAAACGGTTACCAAAGTAAACAACACCTCATTCATCCATAGAGAAACAACCAGCAACTCCCTTGGAAATATTCTTCTTGATCCGGGAGATTCCCGTATCATGCTTCTGAGCCTCTATGATCTGATCCGTAAGGGTAGGTTTCGCCACCAAGGTGGAAAGGGAACCATGAGGAGCTATGTGAAGGTTAAGCTTACAGAATTCCTCATGGAGGGGTGGTTGACATTGTTGCAACATGAGGTTGTTGCAATAGGATTTACGACTTAAAGCATCAGCCATGACATTGGCTTTGCATGGGGTGTAGGTGATTCCTAAGTCGTAATCCGAGATCAAATCCAATCAATGTCTCTGTCTGAGATTCAGATCCGGTTGGGTGAAGATATACTTGAGACTCTGATGGTCAGTGTAGATTTTGCAACGATTACCAAGAAGGTAATGTCGCCAAGTCTTAAGTGCATAGACTATGGCTACAAGCTCTAGATCATGTGTAGGATAATTCTCCTCATGTGGATGCAACTGTCGAGATGCATAGGCAATCACATGGCGATCTTGCATAAAAATGCAACCTAGTCGCAATAGATAACAAAGTCTTTAGTGAAATCCGGTGGCACGAGTATCGGCGCAAAAGTCAGGCGTCTTTTCAGTTCCTGAAAACTGTGCTCACACTGTGGGGTCCACTCAAACCTTTTATCTTTCTTGAGAAGCTCCGTGAGGGGTTTGGCCACTTTGGAGAAGTTTTCAACGAAGCGGCGACAATAACTAGCTAGACCAAGGAAACTCCTAACTTGTTTGACCGTTTCGGGTGGAGTCCAATCGAGAACGGCTTTGACTTTCTCGGGATTTACAGCAATGCCCTTACCAGAGATCACGTGGCCTAGATAGGTCACTTCTGGCAACCAAAATTCACACTTGGAGAACTTGGCATAAAGGTGGTGCTCTCTAAGTTTTCCTAACACAAGCCTAAGATGTTCGACATGCTCTTCCTCGTTCTTCGAGTAAATAAAAATATCATCGAGATAAACCACGACGAACTTATCTAAGTACTCCATAAAGATCGAGCTCATCAAGCGGGAGAAAGCAGCTGGAGCATTGGTTAGGCCGAAAGACATCACGGTGTACTCATATTGACCATAACGAGTGACAAAGGCCGTTTTGGGGATGTCCCCGTTTCTGATTTTGATTTGGTGGTAGCCTAACCTCAAATCCATCTTGGAAAAGACTGAGGATCCAGCGAGCTGATCATATAGGTCGTAGATCCTAGGAAGCGGATACTTGTTCTTTATCATGACCAAATTAACGGGACGATAATCTACAACCATCCGATCCGTACCATCCTTCTTCTTGACGAAGAGGATAGGACAAGCCCAAGGAGAAGAACTGGGACGGATCAAACCCTTTTGCAAGGACTCATCAAGTTGTTTCTTAAGCTCGGCTAACTCCAAAGGTGCCATCTTGTATGGTCTCCTAGAGATTGGAACAGTTCCTGGGATAAGTTCTATGACAAACTCTACATCTCTGTCAGGTGGGACACCTGGCAGTTCTTCTAGAAAAACATCCGGGAAGTCACGGACTACCGGAATATCTTCAAGGTCTGGAAGAGGGCTGGCATTAAGAGAATAGAGTTGAGCCTTGCAACTCTAGTGGAGACAGTGACTATTTTGCCAGATGGATGTGTAAGTTGAACAGATCTAGTGTAACAATCGATCTTGGCATGATGAGCTGTCATCCAGTCCATACCCAAGATGATGTTAATATCTGAAGACTTGAGAGATATCAAAGAAGCAAGGAATACCAGTCTGTCAACAAGGATTTCATTACCATGGCTTACCTTGGAGGTTTGCCATTTGGAACCAGGAGTCTGGATTATTAGTGGAGTTGGCATATCACAAAATGACATGTCGTGCAACCAAGCGTAACCTTCGGATATGAAGGAGTGGGATGCTCCAGTATCGAAAAGAACTTAAGCTGGGTGACAATTGACAAGAAGCATACCCAGTACGACGTCGGGATCATCTTGAGCTTCTGTAGCTGAGACATGGTGCACACATGCTCGTTCAATGGAGGCTGGCTTGGTACTGATCATCTTGCCTAATGGCTTTTCACGGCCAACAGACCTCTCAGACTGGGGTGGAGTATAACTGGACTGAGGGCAGTCACGTGCGTAGTGTCCTGGTTCTCCACAGGTGAAGCAAGTTCCTGAGGTAGGATGTGGACCTACACTAGCAAGTGGTCCACTAATAGGCCTGGGTGGAGCACGTTGCTGAGTTGGGTGAGGCGCCACATCGGATGGCCTTGGTGCATATCCAGGTGGAAGAGCTGAGTTCGGAATCCACATCCGTTGCTTCTGAGAGCCAGAGCGGGAGGAAGAACCCAGATCACGGTTGTGCTTACGAGACTCCTCGTAAGTGAGCTGAGTTGTCTCTGCATTAATGGCCTTGTTCACAAGAGCCTGGAAAGTATCACAATGATGCAGGTGGAGATCACGACGCAACTTAGGGTTGAGACCCTTCCGGAACCTAGCCTGCTTCTTAGCGTCCGTGGACACTTCTTCTGTAGCATAGCTGGCGAGGTTTCCAAACTCTCTACTATAAGCATCAACAGGCAGCTTACCCTGGGTAAAACTACAGAACTCTTCCCTCTTGCGGTCAATGAGAGCCTGAGGAATGTGGTGCTCACGAAAAGCCTCGGTGAAATCCTTCCACGTAGGAATCTGGCCAGCTGGAAACATAGCCTCATAGCTCTGCCACCAAATACTAGCAGGACCTTCTAGGTGATAGGTAGCATAGGTGACCTTGTCACCTTCAGCCACATTCGCAGAAAGCAACTTGTGAGTGATGCTCCGGAGCGAGTCATCTGCATCGAGTGGCTCAATGGAGTGATGGAAGGTGGGTGGTTTCAAACCAATGAAGTCGGTGATGGAAACCAACTTCTTGCGCTGATGTGCGGTGTTCTGCTCAATCTGTGCCAGCAAGCGGTTAGTCTCACGCTTGTTCCTCTCGGATGCAAACAAAAACTCTGCCATCAAAGGCTGGTCAGAAGGATCCTCATCCCTACCATCTCCGGGGTTCTTGCTATGAGCAACTGAACCTCGGTTAGCAGACGACATCCTGGCACAGAAACCAAGGAAACAAGGATGGAATTAACATCAACATAAGGATGCGGAATGTAATGCAAAAGCATTGGAAACTCTTGAAATCCTGAGACAATTTCGGCAGCATAACGGCTGTAAATGCTCAAAAAGATTTTTGAGACATTCATCAAAGGAATAGCATAATCAATCAGCATCATAATATCAAGGTTCTGGTTCAAACTGAGGACACACGGAAGTAGTAGAACTATACGGAGACTCAACCCAACAATCCTAAGACTTTACGGTTTGGTAACACGTCATCCTGAGAGATAGAGGAGAAGCCTAGGCCTTAACCCTCGTAGAAAAGAAGAGGCTGACTCAGAAAGAATGACACGAGGTAAAGGAGTAAAAAGAGCCTTATGTTCCCTTCCACAATCAATTCCCTTATATAACTAAAGCATTTCTAGACTCAACTTTGACCAGTTTGGCTTGGTAATCCTATAGTCAGTCAAGCTCTGATACCAACGCTGTCGGGGCCCTGATCCTAAGTCACACCGATCTAGCATGTAACACTTCATATCACTTTGCGGCCTCACGCACGGTATTCCCACGGGTGCCACCTTACCTGGCCCGGGACCGTTTGCGCCTTTTGGCTCACGTATATGATAGTGTCGCTAGCATCCATATGACAGAGAACCCAGGCCGACATGACTAGTCGTGAACCCAAAGTGGCACTAACTTACAGGGACAGGCATACATGAATCAGCCACGAGCATGTCGGTCAACAGCGTATG
Organism: Triticum aestivum; assembly: GCF_018294505.1. Classification (NCBI taxonomy): domain Eukaryota; kingdom Viridiplantae; phylum Streptophyta; class Magnoliopsida; order Poales; family Poaceae; genus Triticum; species Triticum aestivum. The sequence continues at coordinate 605,186,494 of NC_057809.1, forward strand.
AATCCGGGCTGTAGCACTGGGCAAACAGGACTCCGGAAACCCGGGCTGTAGCAGGCTAGGCAGGACTCTGGATATCACCGCGTGACATTTCCCCGAAGGGACAGACACAGGAACGAAGTGAATCACATGCCGGCCAGTCAAATGTTTCGGAGCAGTAGTGCTGGGCTAGCAGGACTCCGGTGAACCGGGCTGTAGCGGACTACTATGGCTCATGGAAGCACAAGACTATATTTCCCCATAAGAGAGGCTACCAGAGGTAAACAACTAGGTTGTCGGATCCCACACATAGCAATACACGTTACACGTACGCATAACATGCAAGTATGTGTTGTACAACATGGCATCACAACATAACTCAAACTCATGTAGATAAAGGCCCAGAAGAGCCACATAGCATTCAAAACAAACAGGGGTCTCATGACCCATCATTCAAAGCATACAAGCAACGGAAGCATTACATGTCTGAGTACAGACAACTACAAAAGGAAAAGACTAAGAAGCCTGACTATACACGACCCTCCCAAGGGTACAAGATCGTAGCTAGGATACAAGCTACTCGTCGAAGCCACTAGTGTAACCAACTGCAAAACATAAATATGCAAACGTGAGTACAAAGGTACTCAGCAAGTCTTACATCAGAACTATCTACATATGCAACACTATCAACAAAGGGGGTGGTGGAGTTTAACAGCAGCAAGCCAGCTTTGACTCAGTGGCTAAACTATACTACGAGTATCAGAAACTTCTTGAGGTGAGAAGACGCACACGAGTCCACATATTCACCATATCAATACTCCACTATGGATCCGTTCCCGCCTCCCTACGAGAAGGCCATCCATAGCACTCACACTTATCTTGCGGATTTTAGAGTATCCACTTCAAGTTGTCTATGTACTACATAAGTCCTCCAAGTTTCCATATCCGAGGAAAGCGGCTATTCGAATAGATAATATTGACCCTGCAGGGGTGTACTTCTTCACACACGCTCTCGCCACTTATAGCCCTGTACACGTCATGTACCTCGGCAACCTTCAAGCGGAAGCCAGGCGAGGGTGTCGGCCATGACCTGACTAACCACACAAGCCTCTCGTCCAGGTTTATCGCCTATTCGGGTTCCATCCGCAAGGAGATCCGGCCGGGGTGTCGCTCACGGCCCCAAACGATGTGTGCAGGGTTCCCAAGCCCACCATCCGGGTGCCACTTGGTACATCGTGCCATGGTGCCTAGTCTGTCCCAAGCCCGTCCCGTCGGACACCACCTGGTAGACAAATAGCACTACCTACAAACGCCAGAAACTAGTTGGAACTCCTAGACAGAGATCAAGTGGATTCATAAGCCGAGAGGGGCCGGATAACCGGAACCCAATGTGTGGTAGTAACTGGACTTGGATAACATACAGAGAACTCAGTGCTTAGGGACGGCTCTAATGAGACAACCCACCATGTACTCCTACATGGCCTCTCATCGCTACCTTTACCAAAACGTGTTCACACACTTAGCCTTTACCGGTAGGACATGTTCACCACTCCGATTCATTCCCAATGAATCAGACCTGACACATCTCTAAGCATAGCTGGCATAAAGAAAACAAGCATGGATGAGCAGGCACATCAAGGCTCAAGCAACTCCTACTCATGCTAGTGGGTTTCAACTATTTACTATGGCAGTGACAGGTCATGCAGGGGAATGGGTTCAACTACCACAGCAGAAAGTAGCAGTTTGAATCATTGTTGTCCAAATGCAGTATAAGGAGCAGGAGCGAGAGAGTGGGATTTATCGAGATGCTCAAGGGGGTTTGCTTGCCTGATAGATCCACGAAGAAACACTGCTCCTCAGACAGGTACTCGGGACACCTTCCGGAGTAGAACCTATCGAGAGGGGACGATGCTGGCAATCAATAAACAACCATATGCAACAATATGATGCATGAAGATGACATTTCAAAGATGCTATGATTTGCCCTAATGCATGTAGCATCAATTTGGTTGAAGTCCATATGAACCAAGGGTTCATATGCAAATCCCAAATTAAGTATATAACATGCCATTATTACGTTTTCACTTATACAGCAAGTATAAGTTGGTTTTTCATGCATGAAACTAGCATAAATTGATTCCTTGCATTTTTCTGATGATTTTTCATATATAAATTATTTCATTCTGAGCTACGGTTTAATTTCTATGATTTTTAGAAGTTTTAACTATTTTCTGGAATTCTCTGAATTATTTAAAATCCAGAAATCAATTACTGCGTCAGCGTGACGTCACAGAGGTGTCAGCAGGTCAACATGGCTGGCTGGGTCAAACCTGACCAGTGGGACCCACTGGTCAGTGACCCAGGGTTGTGTTGTGTGGCTGGCAGGTGGGCCTGGTCAATGGCCATGTCAGCGGGGTCAAACTGGCATGTGGGGTCAGCTGGATTAATCTAAGCTAAACAGGGAATAAATCCCAGGGTTAATTTGGGTGTGGGGCCCGTTTTTCAATGAGAGAGGGGGGGTTAATTAGTGCTAATAGTGGGGTTTAGCCGGCGACTAATCGTCGGCGCTAAGCAGTGCACAGTGGCGATCGCCGGTCGGCCATTTCCGGCCACGGCTGGACGCACCAAGGGCACCGGAGGCTAGCTCGTGCTCTCCTGCATCCAGGGGAGGTGCCAGGAGGTCGCGGGGTGGCCTGGTTCGTCGACGGCGAGCATTTGGGTGGCGGCCGGAGTTCGGCGAGCTTGGGTTCGGTGTTAGGGAGCACGGCAGGAGGAGCTGGTGCATGCGTTCGGCTCCTGGGAGCACGGTGAGAACGGCGACACGCTCAAAAGCTGGCGGAGGCAGCTCTGGCCGCGGCAGCGACATGGCATGGCGGCGGCGAGGTTCGGGCACGACGGTGAAGCTAGCTGGGGCGCAAAAGGCAGAGAGAGGAGAGGGGGAGACGCAGTAGCTCACAGGGAGGACGGGGAGAGGGTCAGCGTGCTTGAGGAAGGCTCGACGGCGTCGGAATCCCGGCTGCGATCTCCCGTGCCCGAGGAAGAAGATGAGGTCAAGGATGACGCGTCGGGGCTCTTCCAGTCGCCTGAGTCGACGGAGAGAGCTACATCGATGATTCGGAGCTCCTGGACTGCTCAAGGGAAGGAGGGAGAGGCGGTGGCTGCGCGTACGGCGGTCGGTGTCGACGACCGCACTCGGTGGACGCGCGTGAGAGAGACAGGGGAGGGGAGATGAGCGAGGAGAGAGAGAGAGAGATCGATCCAGATGGCTCCGGGGCTTATCCCCTCACCGACGAGGCAGGCAAGGAGGTAGGAGGTGGCGCGAGGAGGGAGCGTGTGCGTCGGCCACGCTCTCAGTATCCTACTGGCGAGAGGAAGACGACGACTGGCGTGTCGGCTGCCTACTGGGCTGGGCCTCAGCTACAGTGCTGGGCCACGAGGTGGGTTGCACGGGTGAGTTCACTACCTCTCTCTGTTTTGCTATTTAAGTTTCTATTTTCTTTTTCTATCTCTGACTTTTGTTTTGTATCCAAAAGAAATGTTAAAACACTTTCATAAATGCTGAAAATATTTGTGGCATCTAGATATAATATTCCAGAGGCCCTCACCAATTCCCAACAATTTTGGAGCCATTAAAATATTTATATAATTTAAACAGCTCCAAATAAAATATTTATGCATTGATTCAAAAATCCAAAATGAGTAGCAAAAATGTGCATCACCTCTGGTTGTTGTTCCCAACATTATCCAAAGAGCATGAACATTTTTTAATAGCATTTTGGGTTCATTTAAAATCCATTTTAAAGTTGAACCTATTGAGAAAAAACTTTGGTGCTAGGGTTTGCAACATCCCCATTTCAATTTCATTTGAAATTTAAACATGATGCACAAAGCAAGCCTAGGATCATACCAGAACTAGGGATGTGACAAAAAATTCATGTTCTTCTTTTGCTTGTTGGGAGCTTTCCCGTGTAAATAGTTTTATTTCTTTTCTTTTCTTTGGGGGTCGATAGGAGAAGACCATAATTAAATTGTTGAAATGACTCTTGTATGCATTATTGTTGATCTGACAAAAGAGCCCATATTGCCTTGTATTCTCCTGTTTATTGAATGCCTGTAAATTCCAGCTTAGTCCAATGCACGTGCACTATTATTATTATTCACATCGTTCGATCGTGCATGTGAAGGGCAATTATGATGATATATGATGGACTGGTTGAGATGAGAAAAGCTGGTATGAACTCGACCTCTTTTGTTTTTGTAATATGATTAATTCATCATTCCTGATTCAGCCTATTATGAATAAACATGTTTGCAATGACAACTAGATGTCATAGTTTCTTGTGCCATGCTTGTTTAGCTATGAGTTATAATGGTTTACCTTGCGTGTCAATATGCTATTGAGATGGTTATGATGTGGTATGATAGGGTGGTATCCCCTTCTGAATGATTTAAGTGACTTGACTTGGCACATGTCCACGCATGTAGTTGAAAGAAAATCAACATAGCCTTCACGATATTTATGTTCATGGTGGATTATATCCTACTCATGCTTGCATTCGATGTTGATTAATTTTAATGCATGTTCATGACTGTCGTCGCTCTCTAGCTGGTCGCTTCCCAGTCTTTTGCTAGCCTTCACCTGTACTAAGCGGGAATACTGCTTGTGCACCCAAACTCCTTAAACCCCAAAGTTATTCCACATGAGTCCACTATACCTACCTATATACGGTATCTACCTGCCGTTCCAAGTAAATTTGTATGTGCCAAACTCTAAACTTCAAATAAATATCCTATTTTGTATGCTCGAATAGCTCATGTATCAACTAGGGATGTCTGTATCTTCCATGTTAGGCGGGTTATTCTCAAGAGGAGTGGACTCCGCTCCTCACTCACGAGATAAATGGCTGGTCACCGGGATGCCAAGTCCCATGCTTTATGCAAACTAAATCAAAATAATTGCAAACAAAACTCCCCCTTGGACTCTTGTTAGTTGGAGGCACTCGTTGTTTCGAGCAAGCCATGGATTGATGCTGGTGGTGGAAGGGGGAGCATAAACTTTACCGTTCTGTTTGGGAACCGCCTATAATGTGTGTAGCATGGAAGATATCGCCATCTCTTGGTTGCTATGTTGACAATGAAAGTATACCGCTCAAAATATTATTCACCTCTGCTTCAAAACCGAGCTCTGGCACCTCTACAAATCCCTGCTTCCCTCTGCGAAGGGCCTATCTATTTACTTTTATGCTGAGTCATCATCCTCTTATTAAAAAGCACCAGTTGGAGAGCACCGCTGTCATTTGCATTCATTATTGTTAGTTTACATTGAGTATGACTTGAGTGGATCTCTTTTACCATGAATTACAATGTCTAGTCAGTCCTTGGCCTATATAGGTTCTCTGCATTTATGTTTTGCGGTCTCAGGAAGGGCTAGCGAGATACCACCTTGTTATATCATATTATGATTGTTTTGAGAAAGTGTTGTCATCCGAGTTTTATTATTATGGCTCGCTTGTTGATTATGCTATTGATATGAGTAACTTGAGACCTATGCGTTATTGCGAATGTGGTTAGTTATAATCTTTGCTGAAAACTTGAATGCTGGCTTTACATATTTACAAAAACAAGAGCAAACAGAGTTTGTAAAAGTTTTTCTTTATCACCCCAGTCTGAGAGGACAAGCAAAGGTTTAAGCTTGGGGGAGTTGATGCGTCTCCAACGTATCTAGTTTTCCAAACACTTTTGCCCTTGTTTTGGACTCTAACTTGCATGATTTGAATGGAACTAACCCGGACTGACGTTGTTTTTAGCAGAACTACCATGGTGTTATTTATGTGCAGGAGCAAATGTTCTCGGAATGACCTGAAACTTCACGGAGACACTTTTCAGAAAATAAGAAAAATACCCGCCAAAGATGAAGGCCAGGGGGCCACCACCTTGCCACGAGGGTGGGGGCGCGCCTGCCCCCTAGCCCCCCTACCTCGTGGGCCCCCTGTTGCCTCTCCGACTCCAACTCCACCTCCATCTATTGAGTTTTGGGGAGAAAAAAATCAGAGAGAAGAAATCATCACGTTTTACGATACGGAGCCGCCGCCAAGCCCTAAAACCTCTCGGGAGGGCTGATCTGGAGTCCGTTCGGGGCTTCGGAGAGGGGAATCCATCGCCATTGTCATCACCAACCATCCTCCATCACCAATTTCATGATGCTCACCGTCGTGCGTGAGTAATTCCATCATAGGCTTGCTGGACGGTGATGGTTTGGATGGGATCTATTATGTAATCGAGTTAGTTTTGTTAGGGTTTGATCCCTGGTGTCCACTATGTTCTGAGATTGATGTTGCTATGACTTTGCTATGCTTAATGCTTGTCACTAGGGCCCGAGTGCCATGATTTCAGATCTGAACCTATTATGTTTTCATCAATATATGAGTGTTCTTGATCCTATCTTGCAAGTATATAGTCACCTATTATGTGTTATGATCCGTTAACCCCGAAGTGACAATAATCGGGATACTTACTGGTGATGACCATAGTTTGAGGAGTTCATGTATTCACTATGTGTTAATGCTTTGTTCCGTTTCTCTATTAAAAGGAGTGTTGGGGAACGTAGCAGAAATTCAAAATTTTCTACGCATCACCAAGATCAATCTATGGAGTAATCTAGCAACGAGGGGAAGAAGAGTGCATCTACATACCCTTGTAGATCGCTAAGCAGAAGCGTTCAAGTGAACGGGGTTGATGGAGTCGTACTCGTCGTGATCCAAATCACCGATGATCCTAGTGCCAAATGGACGGCACCTCCGCGTTCAACACACGTACAGCCCGGTGACGTCTCCTACGCCTTGATCCAGCAAGGGGAGAAGGAGAGGTTGGGGAAGACTCCATCCAGCAGCAGCACGACGGCGTGGTGGTGGTGGAGGAGTGTGGTACTCCAGTAGGGCTTCGCCAAGCACCGCAAGAGACAAGGAGGGAGAGGGGTAGGGTTGCGCCAAGAAGGAGAGGAACTCATCTGTTGGCAGCCCCAAGTCCTCAAGTATATATAGGGGAGAGGGAGGGGTGCGCCCCACCTAGGGTTCCACCCTAGGGGCGGCGGCCAGCCCCAACCCCATCTAGGGTGGCGGCCAAGTGGAGGGGGAGAGGGAGGCGCACCAGGCATGGGCCTTAAGGCCCATCTGCCCTTAGGGTTTGCCCCCTCTTCCCCTTAGGCGCATGGGCCTTGGTGGGGAGGTGCCCCAGCCCACTTAGGGGCTGGTCCCTTCCCAGTATTGGCCCATGTAGGCCTCCGCGGCTGGTGGCCCCACCTGGTGGACCCCCGGACCCCTCCGGTGGTCCCGGTACACTACCGATAAAACCCGAAACTTTTCCGGCGACCAAAACAGGACTTTCCATATATAAATCTTTACCTCTGGACCATTTCGGAACTCCTCGTGATGTCCGGGATCTCATTTGGGACTCCGAACAACATTCAGTAACCACGTATACCTATTCCCTATAACCCTAGCGTCATCGAACCTTAAGTGTGTAGACCCTACGGGTTCGGGAAACATGTAGACATGACCGAGACACCTCTCCGGTCAATAACCAACAGCGGGATCTGGATACCCATGTTGGATCCCACATGCTCCACGATGATCTCATCGGATGAACCACGATGTCAAGGACTTAATCAATCCCGTATACAATTCCCTTTGTCTAGCGGTACGATACTTGCCCGAGATTCGATCGTCGGTATCCCGATACCTTGTTCAATCTCGTTACCGGCAAGTCTCTTTACTCGTTCCATAACACATCATCCCATGATCAACTCCTTGATCACATTGTGCACATTATGATGATGTCCTACCGAGTGGGCCCAGAGATACCTCTCCCTTACACGGAGTGACAAATCCTAGTCTCAATTCGTGCCAACCCAACAGACACTTTCGGAGATACCTGTAGTGTACCTTTATAGCCACCCAGTTACGTTGTGACGTTTGGCACACCCAAAGCACTCCTACGGTATCCGGGAGTTGCACAATCTCATGGTCTAAGGAAATGATACTTGACATTAGAAAAGCTTTAGCATACGAACTACATGATCTTGTGCTAGGCTTAGGATTGGGTCTTGTCCATCACATCATTCTCCTAATGATGTGATCCCGTTATCAATGACATCCAATGTCCATGGTCAGGAAACCGTAATCATCTATTGATCAACGAGCTAGTCAACTAGAGGCTTACTAGGGACATGGTGTTGTCTATGTATGCACACATGTATCTGAGTTTCCTATCAATACAATTCTAGCATGGATAATAAACAATTATCATGAACAGGGAAATATAATAATAACCAATTTATTATTGCCTCTAGGGCATATTTCCAACAGTGTCCCACTTGCACTAGAGTCAATAATCCAGTTCACATCGATATGTGATTAACACTCAAGGTCACATCCCCATGTGACTAACACCCAAGAGTTCTGGGTTTGATCATGTTATGCTTGTGAGAGAGGTTTCAGTCAACGGGTCTGCAGCATTCAGATCCGTATGTACTTCGCAAGTTTCTATGTCATCTTGTAGATGCAACTACTACGCTACACTTGGAGCCATTTCAAATAACTGCTCTACTTGGAACTATTCTAAAATGTTGCTCCATTATACGTATCCGGTATCCCTACTTAGAGCTATCCGGATAGGTGTTAAGCTTGCATCGACGTAACTCTTTACGTCGAACTCTTTATCACCTCCATAACCGAGAAACATATCCTTATTCCTCTAAGGATAATTTAGACCACTATCTGGTGATCTACTCCTAGATTACCTTTGTACCCTCTTGCCAGATATGTGGCAAGGCACACATCAGGTGCGGTACTCAGCATGGCATACCGTATAGAGCCCATGACAAAAGCATACGGGATGACCTTCGTCCTTCCTCTTTCTTCTGCCGTGGTCGAGCTTTAAGTCTTAACTTCATACCTTGCAACTCAGGCAAGAACTCCTTCTTTGACTGATCCATCTTGAACACCTTCAAGATCATGTCAAGGTATGTGCTCATTTGAAAGTACCATTAAGCGTTTTGATCTATCCTTATAGATCTTGATGCTCAATGTTCAAGTAGCTTAATCCAGGCTTTCCGTTGAAAAACACTTTCCAAATAACCCTATATGCTTTCCAGAAATTCTACGTCATTTCTGATCAACAACATATACTCATCAGAAATTCTATAGTGCTCCCACTCACTTCTTTGGAAATACAAGTTTCTCATAAACTTTGTGTACACCCAAAACTTTGATCATCTCATCAAAGCATACATTCCAACTCCGAGATGCTTACTCCAGTCCTTAGAAGGATTGCTGGAGCTTTGCATACTTGTTAGCATCTTTCGGGATTGACAAAACCTTCCGGTTGTATCACATACAACCTTTCCTCAAGAAAATTGTCGAGGAAACAATGTTTTGACATCCTATCTGCAAGATTTCATAAATAATGCAGTAATCGCTAATACAATTCCAACAGACTCTTAGCATCGCTACGAGTGAGAAAGTCTCATCGTAGTCAACTCCTTAAACTTGTCGGAAGACATCTTAACGACAAGTCGAGCTTTCTTAATGGTGATACTTACCATCATTGTCTGTCTTCCTTTTAAAATCCATATGTACCTAACAGCCTTATGACCATCAAGTAGTTCTTCCAAAGTCTACACTTTGTTTTCATATATGGATCCTCTCTCGGATTTTATGGCCTCGAGCCATTTTGGAATCCAGGCCCACCATCGCTTCTCCATAGCTCGTAGGTTCATTGTTGTCTAGCAATATGACTTCCAAGACAGGATTACGTACCACTCTGAAGTAGTACGCATCCTTGTCATCCCACGAGGTTTGGTAGTGACTTGATCTGAAGTTTCATGATCACTATCATAAGCTTCTACTTCAATTGGTGTAGGTGCCATAGGAACAACTCCCTGTGCCCTGCCACACACTAGTTGAAGAGACGGTTCAATAACCTCATCAAGTCTCCACCATCCTCCCACTCAATTCTTTCGAGAGAAACTTTTCCTCGAGAAAGGACCCGATTCTAGAAACAATCCCTTATTGCTTTTGGATCTAAGACAGGAGGTATACCCAACTGTTTTTGGGTGTCCTATGAAGATGCATTTATCCGCTTTGGGTTCGAGCTTATCAGCTTGAAACTTTTTCACATAAGCGTTGTAGCCCCAAACTTTTAAGAAATGATAGCTTAGGTTTCTCTAAACCATAGTTCATACGGTGTCATCTCATCGGAATTACGTGATGCCCTATTTAAAGTGAATGTGGTTGTCTCTAATGCCTAACCCATAAACTATTGTGGTAATTCGATAAGAGACATCATGGTATGCATCATATCCAATAGGGTGCAGTTATGATGTTCGGACACACCATCACACTATGGTGTTCCAGGTTGTATTAGTTGTGAAACAATTTCCACAATGTCTTAATTTTGTGCCAAACTCGTAATTCAGATATTCATCTCTATGATCATATCATAGACATTTTATCCTCTTGTCACGACGATCTCTCACCTTCACCCTGAAATTACTTGAACCTTTCAATAATTTAGACTCGTGATTCATCAAGTAAATATACTCAACATCTACTCAAATCATCTGTGAAGTAAGAACATAATGATATCCACTACACGCCTCAGCACTCATTGGACTGCACACATCAAAATGTATTACTTCCAACAAGTTGCTTTCTAGTTCCATTTTACTGAAAACGAGGCTTTCAGTCATCTTGCCCATGTGGTATGATTTGCATGTCTCAAGTGATTCAAAATCAAGTGAGTCCAAATGGTCCATTTGCATGGAGTTTCTTCATGCATATACACCAATAGACATGGTTCGCATGTCTCAAACTTTTCAAAAACGAGTGAGCCCAAAGATCCATCAACATGGAGCTTCTTCATGCGTTTTATACCGATATGACTTACGTGGCAGTGCCACAAGTAGGTGGTACTATCATTACTATCTTATATCTTTTGGCATGAACATGTGTATCACTACGATCTAGATTCAATAAACCATTCGTTTTAGGTGCAAGACCATTGAAGGTATTATTCAAATAAACAGAGTAACCATTATTCTCCTTAAATGAATAATCGTACTGCGATAGACATAATCCAATCATGTCTGCTCAACGCAAACACCAATCTCGATGGTAGAGGGAGCGTGCGATGCTTGATCACATCAAGCTTGGGAAAAACATCCAACACATATTGCCAGCTCACCTTTATCTAGTCTCCGTTTACTCCGTAGCCTTTTATTTCGAGTTTACTAACACTTAGCAACTGAACCGGTATCTAATACCATGGTGCTACTAGGAGTACTAGTAAAGTACACATCAACACAATGTATATCCAATATACTTCTATCGACCTTGCCAGCCTTCTTATCTACCAAGTATTTAGGGTAATTCTGCTCCAGTGGTTGTTCCCCTTATTACAGAAGCACTTAGTTTTGGGTTTGGGTTCAACCTTGGGTTTGTTCACTAGAGCAGCAGCTGATTTGCCGTTTCATGAAGTATCCCTTCTTGCCCTTGCCCTTCTTGAAACTAGTGGTTTCACCAACCATCAACAATTGATGCTCCTTCTTGATTTCTACTTTTGTGGTGTCAAACATCGCGAATATCTCAAGGATCATCATATATGTCCCCGATATATTATAGTTCATCACGAAGCTCTAGCAGGTTGGTGGTAATGACTTCGGAGAAACATCACTATCTCATCTGGAAGATCAACTCCCACTCGATTCAAATGATTGTTGTACTCAGACAATCTGAGCACAAGCTCAACAATTGAGCTTTTCTCCCTTAGTTTGCAGGCTAAGAAAATCGTCGGAGGTCTTATAACTCTTGACGTGGGCACGAGCCTGAAATCCCAATTTCAGCCCTCAAAACATCTCATATGTTTCGCGACATTTCAAAACCGTCTTCGGTGCCTCAACACTAAACCGTTTAACTGAACTATCACGTAGTTATCAAAATGTGTATGTCAGATGTTCGCAACATCCACAGACAACGTTTGAGGTTCAGCACACTGAGCGGTGCATTAAGGACATAAGCCTTCTATGAAGCAATGAGGACAATCCTCAGTTTACGGACCTAGTCCGCATAATTTCTACTATCAACTTTCAACTAAAGTTTCTCTAGGAACATATCTAAACAGTAGAACTGAAGTGCGAGCCATGACATAATTTGCGAAGACCTTTTGACTATGTTCAGGATAATTAAGTTCATCTTATGAACTCCCACTCAGATAGACATCCCTCTAGTCATCTAAGTGATTAAATGATCCGAGTCAACTAGGCCGTGTCCAATCATCACGTGAGACGGACTAGTCAACATCGGTGAACATCTTCATGTTGATCGTATCTTCTATACGACTCATGTTCGACCTTTCGGTCTTCTGTGTTCCGAGGCCATGTCTGTACACGCTAGGCTCGTCAAGTCAACCTAAGTGTTTGCATGTGTAAATCTATCTTACACCCGTTGTATGTGAACGTTGGAATCTATCACACCCGATCATCACGTGGTGCTTCGAAACAACGAACTGTCGCAATGGTGCACAGTTAGGGGGAACACTTTCTTGAAATTATTATGAGGGATCATCTTATTTACTACCGTCGTTCTAAGTAAACAAGATGCAAAAATATGATAAACATCACATGCAATCAAATAATAGTGACATGATATGGCCAATATCATATAGCTCCTTTGATCTCCATCTTGGGGCTCCATGATCATCTTGTCACCGGCATGACACCATGATCTCCATCATCATGATCTCCATCATCGTGTCTCCATGAAGTTGCTCGCCAACTATTACTTCTACTACTATGGCTACCGGTTAGCAATAAAGTAAAGTAATTACATGGCGTTGTTCAATGACACGTAGGTCATACAATAAATAAAGACAACTCCTATGGCTCCTGCCGGTTGTCATACTCATCGACATGCAAGTCGTGATTCCTATTACAAGAACATGATCAATCTCATACATCACATATCATTCATCACATTCTTCTTGGCCATATCACATCACATAGCATACCCTGCAAAAACAAGTTAGACGTCCTCTAATTGTTGCTTGCATGTTTTACGTGGCTGCTATGGGTTTCTAGCAAGAACGTTTCTTACCTACGCAAAAACCACAACGTGATATGCCAATTGCTATCTACCCTTCATAAGGACCCTTTTCATCGAATCCGATCCGACTAAAGTGGGAGAGACAGACACCCGCTAGCCACCTTATGCAACTAGTGCATGTCAGTCGGTGGAACCAGTCTCACGTAACAGTACGTGTAAGGTCAGTCCGGGCCGCTTCATCCCACAATGCCGCCGAATCAAGATTGGACTAGTAACGGTAAGCATATTGAACAAAATCAACGCCCACAACTACTTTGTGTTCTACTTGTGCATAGAAACTACGCATAGACCTAGCTCATGATGCCACTGTTGGGGAACGTAGCAGAAATTCAAAATTTTCTACGCATCACCAAGATCAATCTATGGAGTAATCTAGCAACGAGGGGAAGAAGAGTGCATCTACATACCCTTGTAGATCGCTAAGCGGAAGCGTTCAAGTGAACGGGGTTGATGGAGTCGTACTCGTCGTGATCCAAATCACCGATGATCCTAGTGCCGGACGGACGGCACCTCCGCGTTCAACACACGTACAGCCCGGTGATGTCTACTATGCCTTGATCCAGCAAGGGGAGAAGGAGAGGTTGGGGAAGACTCCATCCAGCAGCAGCACGACGGCGTGGTGGTGGTGGAGGAGCGTGGTACTCCAGCAGGGCTTCGCCAAGCACCGCAAGAGACAAGGAGGGAGAGGGGTAGGGCTGCGCCAAGAAGGAGAGGAACTCATCTGTTGGCAGCCCCAAGTCCTCAAGTATATATAGGGGAGAGGGAGGGGTGCGCCCCACCTAGGGTTCCACCCTAGGGGCGGCGGCCAGCCCCAACCCCATCTAGGGTGGCGGCCAAGTGGAGGGGGAGAGGGAGGCGCACCAGGCATGGGCCTTAAGGCCCATCTGCCCTTAGGGTTTGCCCCCTCTTCCCCTTAGGCGCATGGGCCTTGGTGGGGAGGCGCCCCAGCCCACTTAGGGGCTGGTCCCTTCCCACTATTGGCCCATGTAGGCCTCCGGGGCTGGTGGCCCCACCTGGTGGACCCCCGAACCCCTCCGGTGGTCCCGGTACACTACCGATAAAACCCGAAACTTTTCCGGTGACCAAAACAGGACTTCCCATATATAAATCTTTACCTCCGGACCATTCCGGAACTCCTCGTGATGTCCGGGATCTCATCCGGGACTCTGAACAACATTCGGTAACCACGTATATCTATTCCCTATAACCCTAGCGTCATCGAACCTTAAGTGTGTAGACCCTACGGGTTCGGGAAACATGTAGACATGACCGAGACACCTCTCTGGTCAATAACCGACAGCGGGATCTGGATACCCATGTTGGCTCCCACATGCTCCACGATGATCTCATCGGATGAACCACGATGTCAAGGACTTAATCAATCCCGTATACGATTCCCTTTGTCTAGCGGTATGATACTTGCCCGAGATTCGATCGTCGGTATCCCGATACCTTGTTCAATCTCGTTACCGGCAAGTCTCTTTACTCGTTCCTGTTGGGGAACGTTGCAGAAAATTAAAATTTTTCTACGGTTTCACCAAGATCCATCTATGAGTTCATCTAAGCAATGAGTCAAGGGGAAGAGTTTGCATCTACATACCACTTGTAGATCGAGTGCGGAAGCGTTCAAGGGGATGGTGATGATGGAGTCGTACTCGTCGTGATTCGGATCACCGATGACCAAGTGCTGAACGGACAATAGCTCCGCGTTCAACACATGTACGGGACGGACGACGTCTCCTCCGTCTTGATCCAGCAAGGAGGAAGGAGAGGTTGAGGAAGGCAGCTCCAATGGCAGCACGACGGCGTGGTGTAGTTGGTGCAGCAGTACTCCGATAGAGCTTCGCCAAGCACGTACGGAGGAGGAGAGGTGTTGGGGAGGGGAGGGGCTGCGCCTTGAGTTGTCGTGTACAGCAGCCCTCCCCTCACCCCTCTATATATAGGAGGAGAGGGGCAAGGGGGCCGGCCCTCTAGGGGAAACCCTAGAGGGGGGCGGCGGCCAAAGGGTGGGGGGCTTGCCCCCCAAGCAAGGGGGGTGCGCCCCCTTTAGGGTTTCCCCCCCAACCCTAGGCGCATGGGCCCAAGGGGGGGCGCCAAGCCCACTAGGGGCTGGCTGCTATCCCTACGCAGCCCAAGTGGCCCCCCGGGAGGGGTGGTCCCTCCCGGTGGACCCCCGGAACCTTTCTGGTGGTCCCGATACAATACCGGTATGACCCCGAAACTTTCCGGTGCCCGTTTAACAACTTCCCATATATAAAACTTTACCTCCGGACCATTCCGGGACTCCTCGTGATGTCCGGGATCTCATCCGGGACTCCGAACAACATTCGGTAATCACATACTTGTCTTCCTAATAACCCTAGCGTCACCGAACCTTAAGTGTGTAGACCCTACGGGTTCGGGAGACATGCAGACATGACCGAGACTCTCCGGTCAATAACCAACAGCGGGATCTGGATACCCATGTTGGCTCCCACATGCTCCTCGATGATGTCATCGGATGAACCACGATGTCGAGGATTCGATCAAACCCCGTATACAATTCCCTTTGTCAATCGGTACGTTACTTGCCCGAGACCCGATCGTCGGTATCCCAATACCTTGTTCAGTCTCGTTACCGGCAAGTCACTTTACTCGTACCGTAATGCATGATCCCGTGACCAAACACTTGGTCACCTTGAGCTCATTATGATGATGCATTACCGAGTGGGCCCAGAGATACCTCTCCGTCATACGGAGTGACAAATCCCAGTCTCGATCCGTGTCAACCCAACAGACACTTTCGGAGATACCTGTAGTGCACCTTTATAATCACCCAGTTACGTTGTGACGTTTGGTACACCCAAAGCACTCCTACGGTATCCGGGAGTTACACGATCTCATGGTCGAAGGAAGAGATACTTGACATTGGAAAAGCTCTAGCAAACGAACTAACCGACCTTTGTGCTATGCTTAAGATTGGGTCTTGTCCATCACATCATTCTCCTAATGATGTGATCCCGTTATCAACAACATCTAGTGTCCATAGCCAGGAAACCATGACTATCTGTTGATCACAACGAGCTAGTCAACTAGAGGCTCACTAGGGACATATTGTGGTCTATGTATTCACACGTGTATTACGATTTCCGGATAATACAGTTATAGCATGAATAAAAGACTATTATCATGAACAAAGAAATATAATAATAATACTTTTATTATTGCCTCTAGGGCATATTTCCAACAGTCTCCCACTTGCACTAGAGTCAATAATCTAGTTACATTGTGATGAATCGAACACCCATAGAGTTCTGGTGTTGATCATGTTTTGCTCGCGAGAGAGGTTTAGTCAGCGGATCTGCGACATTCAGATCCGTATGTACTTTGCAAATTTCTATGTCTCCATCTTGAACATTTTCACGGATGGAGTTGAAACGACGCTTGATGTGCCTGGTCTTCTTGTGAAATCTGGGCTCCTTCGCAAGGGCAATAGCTCCAGTATTGTCACAGAAAAGTTTGATCGGCCCCGACGCATTGGGTATGACTCCTAGGTCGGTGATGAACTCCTTCACCCAAATAGCTTCATGCGCTGCCCCCGAGGCTACCATGTACTCCGCTTCACATGTAGATCCCGCCACGACGCTCTGCTTGCAGCTGCACCAGCTTACTGCTCCACCATTCAACATATACACGTATCCGGTTTGTGACTTAGAGTCATCCGGATCTGAGTCGAAGCTAGCGTCGACGTAACCCTTTACGACGAGCTCTTCGTCTCCTCCATAAACGAGAAACATGTCCTTTGTCCTTTTCAGGTACTTCAGGATATTCTTGACCGCTGTCCAGTGTTCCCTACCGGGATTACCTTGGTATCTTGCTACCAAACTCACGGCAAGGTTTACATCAGGTCTGGTACACAGCATGGCATACATAATAGATCCTATGGCCGAAGCATAGGGGATGAGACTCATCTCTTCTTTATCTTTTGCCGTGGTTGGTGACTGAGCCGAGCTCAATCTCACACCTTGTAACATAGGCAAGAACCCTTTCTTGGACTGATCCATTTTGAACCTTTTCAAAATCTTATCAAGGTATGTGCTTTGTGAAAGACCTATGAGGCGTCTCGATCTATCTCTATAGATCTTGATGCCTAATATATAAGCAGCTTCTCCAAGGTCCTTCATTGAAAAACACTTATTCAAGTAGGCCTTAATGCTGTCCAGAAATTCTATATTATTTCCCATCAAGAGTATGTCATCTACATATAATATGAGAAATGCTACAGAGCTCCCACTCACTTTCTTGTAAACGCAGGCTTCTCCATAAGTCTGCATAAACCCAAACGCTTTGATCATCTCATCAAAGCGAATATTCCAACTCCGAGATGCTTGCACCAGCCCATAAATGGATCGCTGGAGCTTGCATACTTTGTTAGCGTTCTTAGGATCGACAAAACCTTCCGGTTGTATCATATACAACTCTTCCTTAAGATGCCCGTTAAGGAATGCCGTTTTGACGTCCATCTGCCATATCTCATAATCATAGTATGCGGCAATTGCTAACATGATTCGGACGGACTTAAGCTTCGCTACGGGAGAGAAAGTCTCATCGTAGTCAATCCCTTGAACTTGTCGATAACCCTTAGCGACAAGTCGAGCTTTATAGATGGTGACATTTCCATCCGCGTCCGTCTTCTTCTTAAAGATCCATTTGTTTTCTATCGCTCGCCGATCATCGGGCAAGTCAGTCAAAGTCCATACTTTGTTTTCATACATGGATTCTATCTCGGATTTCATGGCTTCTAGCCATTTGTTGGAATCTGGGCCCGCCATCGCTTCTTCATAGTTCGAAGGTTCACCATTGTCTAACAACATGATTTCTAGGACAGGGTTGCCGTACCACTCTGGTGCGGAACGTGTCCTTGTGGACCTACGAAGTTCAGTAGCAACTTGATCCGGAGTACCTTGATCATCATCATTATTTTCCTCTTCAGTTGGTGTAGGCATCACAGGAACATCTTCCTGAGCTGCACTACTGTCCCGCTCAAGAGGTAGTACTTCATCGAGTTCTACTTTCCTCCCACTTACTTCTTTCGAGAGAAACTCTTTTTCCAGAAAGGATCCGTTCTTAGCGACAAAGATCTTGCCCTTGGATCTTAAGTAGAAGGTATACCCAATGGTTTCCTTAGGGTATCCTATGAAGACGCATTTTTCCGACTTGGGTTCGAGCTTCTCAGGTTGAAGTTTCTTGACATAAGCATCGCATCCCCAAACTTTCAGAAACGACAGCTTAGGTTTCTTCCCAAACCATAATTCATACGGTGTTGTCTCAACGGATTTAGACGGTGCCCTATTTAAAGTGAATGTAGCTGTCTCTAGAGCGTATCCCCAAAATGATAGCGGTAAATCGGTAAGAGACATCATAGACCGCACCATATCCAAGAGAGTGTGATTACGACGTTCGGACACACCGTTACGCTGAGGTGTTCCAGGCGGCGTGAGTTGTGAAACAATTCCACATTTCCTTAAGTGTGTACCAAATTCGTGACTTAAGTATTCTCCTCCACGATCTGATCGTAGGAATTTTATCTTTCGGTCACGTTGATTCTCTACCTCATTCTGAAATTCCTTGAACTTTTCAAATGTCTCAGACTTGTGTTTCATTAAGTAGACATACCCATATCTACTTAAGTCATCAGTGAGAGTGAGAACATAACGATATCCTCCACGAGCCTCAACACTCATTGGACCGCACACATCGGTATGTATGATTTCCAACAAGTTGGTTGCTCGCTCCATTGTTCCGGAGAACGGAGTCTTGGTCATCTTGCCCATGAGGCATGGTTCGCATGTGTCAAATGATTCATAATCGAGAAACTCTAAAAGTCCATCAGCATGGAGCTTCTTCATGCGCTTGACACCAATGTGACCAAGGCGGCAGTGCCACAAGTATGTGGGACTATCGTTATCAACTTTACATCTTTTGGTATCCATACTATGAACATGTGTAATATTACGCTCGAGATTCATTAAGAATAAACCATTGACCATCGGAGTATGACCATAAAACATATCTCTCATATAAATCGAACAACCATTATTCTCAGACTTAAATGAGTAGCCATCTCGTATTAAACGAGATCCAGATACAATGTTCATGCTCAAACTTGGCACCAAATAACAATTATTAAGGTTCAAAACTAATCCCGTAGGTAAATGTAGAGGTAGCGTGCCGACGGCGATCACATCGACTCTGGAACCATTCCCGACGCGCATCATCACCTCGTCCTTCGCCAGTCTCCGCTTATTCCGCAGCTCCTGCTGTGAGTTACAAATATGAGCAACGGCACCGGTATCAAATACCCAGGAGTTACTACGAGTACTGGTAAGGTACACATCAATTACATGTATATCGAATATACCTTTTGTGTTGCCGGCCTTCTTATCCGCTAAGTATTTGGGGCAGTTCCGCTTCCAGTGACCCTTCCCCTTGCAATAAAAGCACTCAGTCTCAGGCTTGGGTCCATTCTTTGACTTCTTCCCGGCAACTGGCTTACCGGGCGCGGCAACCTCTTTGCCGTCCTTCTTGAAGTTCTTCTTACCCTTGCCCTTCTTGAACTTAGTGGTCTTATTTACCATCAACACTTGATGTTCTTTCTTGATTTCAACCTCTACTGACCTCATCATAGAAAATACTTCAGGAATGGTCTTTACCATCCCCTGCATATTGTAGTTCATCACAAAGCTCTTGTAGCTTGGTGGGAGCGACTGAAGGATTCTGTCAATGGCTGCCTCATCAGGGAGGTTAATATTCAGCTGGGTCATACAGTTGTGCAACCCAGACATCTTGAGTATGTGCTCACTGACAGAACTATTTTCCTCCATCTTACAACTATAGAACTTGTCGGAGATGTCATATCTCTCGACCCGGGCGTGAGCTTGGAAAACTAGTTTCGGCTCCTCGAACATCTCATATGCTCCGTGATGCTCAAAACGCTTTTGGAGCCCCGGTTCTAAGTTGTATAGCATGCCGCACTGAACGAGGGAGTAATCATCAGCACGAGACTGCCAAGCATTCATAATGTCTTGGTTCTCTGGGACGGGAGCGTCACCTAGCGGTCCTTCTAGGACATATTGTTTCCTGGCAGCTATGAGGATGATCCTCAGGTTCCGGACCCAGTCCGTATAGTTGCTGCCATCATCTTTCAGCTTGGTTTTCTCTAGGAACGCGTTGAAGTTCATGTTGACATGAGCGTTGGCCATTTGATCTACAAGACATATTTGCAAAGGTTTTAGACTAAGTTCATGATAATTAAGTTCTAATCAAATTATGAACTCCCACTCAGATTAGACATCCCTCTAGTCATCTAAGTGTTACACGATCCGAGTCGACTAGCCCGTGTCCGATCATCACGTGAGACGGACTAGTCATCATCGGTGAACATTCTCATGTTGATCGTATCTTCCATACGACTCGTGTTCGACCTTTCGGTCTCCGTGTTCCGAGGCCATGTCTGTACATGCTAGGCTCATCAAGTTAACCCTAAGTGTTTTTGTTGTGTAAAACTGTCTTACACCCGTTGTATGTGAACGTAAGAATCCATCACACCCGATCATCACGTGGTGCTTAGAAGCGACGAACTTTAGCAACGGTGCACAGTTAGGGGAGAACACTTCTTGAAATTGTTGTAAGGGATCATCTTATTTACTACCGTCGTCCTAAGTAAACAAGATGCGTAAAAAACATCACATGCAATTATATAAAGTAGTGACATGATATGGCCAATATCATATAGCTCCTTTGATCTTCATCTTCGGGGCTCCATGATCATCTTGTCACCGGCATGACACCATGATCTCCATCATCATGATCTCCATCATCGTGTCTTCATGAAGTTGTCACGCCAACGACTACTTCTACTTCTATGACTAACGCGTTTAGCAATAAAGTAAAGTAGTTTACATGGCGTTCTTCAATGACACGCAGGTCATACAAAAATAAAGACAACTCCTATGGCTCCTGCCGGTTGTCATACTCATCGACATGCAAGTCGTGAATCCTATTACAAAGAACATGATCTCATACATCACAATTCATCATTCATCACAACTTCTGGCCATATCACATCACATGATCAATCGCTGCAAAAACAAGTTAGACGTCCTCTAATTGTTGTTGCATCTTTTACGTGGCTGCAATTGGGTTCTAGCAAGAACATTTTCTTACCTACGAATAACCACAACGTGATTTTGTCAACTTCTATTTACCCTTCATAAGGACCCTTTTCATCGAATCCGCTCCAACTAAAGTGGGGGAGACAGACACCCGCCAGCCACCTTATGCAACTAGTGCATGTCAATCGGTGGAACCGGTCTCACGTAAGCGTACGTGTAAGGTTGGTCCGGGCCGCTTCATCCCACAATGTCGTTGAAGCAAGAAAAGACTAGTAGTGGCAAGTAAGTTGACAAGATCCACGCCCACAACAAAATTGTGTTCTACTCGTGCAAAGAGAACTACGCATAGACCTAGCTCATGATGCCACTGTTGGGGAACGTTGCAGAAAATTAAAAATTTTCTACGGTTTCACCAAGATCCATCTATGAGTTCATCTAAGCAACGAGTCAAGGGGAAGAGTTTGCATCTACATACCACTTGTAGATCGAGTGCGGAAGCGTTCAAGGGGATGGTGATGATGGAGTCGTACTCGTCGTGATTCGGATCACCGATGACCAAGTGCTGAACGGACAGCACCTCCGCGTTCAACACACGTACGGGACGGACAACGTCTCCTCCGTCTTGATCCAGCAAGGAGGAAGGAGAGGTTGAGGAAGGCAGCTCCAACGGCAGCACGACGGCGTGGTGTAGTTGGTGCAGCAGTACTCCGACAGAGCTTCGCCAAGCACGTACGGAGGAGGAGAGGTGTTGGGGAGGGGAGGGGCTGCGCCTTGAGTTGTCGTGTACAGCAGCCCTCCCCTCACCCCTCTACATATAGGAGGAGAGGGGCAAGGGGGCCGGCCCTCTAGGGGAAACCCTAGAGGGGGGCGGCGGCCAAAGGGTGGGGGGCTTGCCCCCCAAGCAAGGGGGGTGCGCCCCCTTTAGGGTTTCCCCCCCAACCCTAGGCGCATGGGCCCAAGGGGGGGGCGCCAAGCCCACTAGGGGCTGGCTGCTATCCCTACGCAGCCCAAGTGGCCCCCCGGGAGGGGTGGTCCCTCCCGGTGGACCCCCGGAACCTTTCTGGTGGTCCCGGTACAATACCGGTATGACCCCGAAACTTTCCGGTGCCCGTTTAACAACTTCCCATATATAAAACTTTACCTCCATACCATTCCGGGACTCCTCGTGACGTCCGGGATCTCATCCGGGACTCTGAACAACATTCGGTAATCACATACTTGTCTTCCTGATAACCCTAGCATCACCGAACCTTAAGTGTGTAGACCCTACGGGTTCGGGAGACATGTAGACATGACCGAGACTCTCCGGTCAATAACCAACAGCGGGATCTGGATACCCATGTTGGCTCCCACATGCTCCTCGATGATGTCATCGGATGAACCACGATGTCGAGGATTCGATCAAACCCCGTATACAATTCCCTTTGTCAATCGGTACGTTACTTGCCCGAGACTCGATCATCGGTATCCCAATACCTTGTTCAGTCTCGTTACCGGCAAGTCACTTTACTCGTACCGTAATGCATGATCCCGTGACCAAACACTTGGTCACCTTGAGCTCATTATGATGATGCATTACCGAGTGGGCCCAGAGATACCTCTCCGTCATACGGAGTGACAAATCCCAGTCTCGATCCGTGTCAACCCAACAGACACTTTCGGAGATACCTGTAGTGCACCTTTATAATCACCCAGTTATGTTGTGACGTTTGGTACACCCAAAGCACTCCTACGGTATCCGGGAGTTACACGATCTCATGGTTGAAGGAAGAGATACTTGACATTGGAAAAGCTCTAGCAAACGAACTAACCGACCTTTGTGCTATGCTTAAGATTGGGTCTTGTCCATCACATCATTCTCCTAATGATGTGATCCCGTTATCAACGACATCCAATGTCCATAGCCAGGAAACCATGACTATCTGTTGATCACAACGAGCTAGTCAACTAGAGGCTCACTAGGGACATATTGTGGTCTATGTATTCACACATGTATTACGATTTCCGGATAATACAGTTATAGCATGAATAAAAGACTATTATCGTGAACAAAGAAATATAATAATAATACTTTTATTATTGCCTCTAGGGCATATTTCCAACAGTTCCGTAACACATCATCCCGTGATCAACTCCTTGATCACATTGTGCACATTATGATGATGTCCTACCGAGTGGGCCCAGAGATACCTCTCTGTTACACGGAGTGGCAAATCCCAGTCTCGATTCGTGCCAACCCAACACACACTTTCGGAGATACCTATAGTGTACCTTTATAGCCACCCAGTTACGTTGTGACGTTTGGCACACCCAAAGCACTCCTACGGTATCCGGGAGTTGCACAATCTCATGGTCTAAGGAAATGATACTTGACATTAGAAAAGCTTTAGCATACGAACTACATGATCTTGTGCTAGGCTTAGGATTGGGTCTTGTCCATCACATCATTCTCCTAATGATGTGATCCCATTATCAACGACATCCAATGTCCATGGTCAGGAAACCGTAACCATCTATTGATCAACGAGCTAGTCAACTAGAGGCTTACTAGGGACATGGTGTTGTCTATGTATCCACACATGTATCTGAGTTTCCTATCAATACAATTCTAGCATGGATAATAAACGATTATCATGAACAGGGAAATATAATAATAACCAATTTATTATTGCCTCTAGGGCATATTTCCAACAAGGAGGCCTTAATATCCCTTAGTTTCCGGAAGGACCCCGCTGCCACGGGAGGGTAGGACAAAAGATGTCATGCAAGTTCTTTTCCATAAGCACGTATGACTATATTCGGAATACATGCCTACATTATATCCATGAACTGGAGCTAGTTCTGTGTCACCCTAGGTTATGACTGTTACATGATGAACCGCATCCGGCAAAATTCTCCATCACTGATCCATTGCCTACGAGCTTTCCATATATTGTGCTTCGCTTATTTACTTTCCCGCTATTGCTATCATCACTACAAAATACCAAAAAACATTACTTTTACTACTGTTACCTTTTGCTACCGTTATAACTACTATCTTATTACTTTGCTACTAAACACTTTGCTACAAATATTAAGTTTCCAGGTGTGGTTGAATTGACAACTCAGCTGCTAATACTTGAGAATATTCTTTGGCTCCCCTTGTGTCGAATCAATAAATTTGGGTTGAATACTCTACCCTCGAAAACTGTTGCGATCCCCTATACTTGTGGGTTATCAGGAGTACGTTGGTGGAGCAACAGGAGGCCCACGAGGGTGGAGGGCGTGCCTGGGGGGTAAGCGCGCCCCCCTACCTCGTGGCCTCCTCCTTTGTTTCTTGACGTAGGGTCCAAGTCTCCTGGATCATGTTCGGTGAGAAAATCACGTTCTCGAAGGTTTCATTCCGTTTGGACTCCGTTTGATATTCATTTTCTTCGAAACCCTAAAATAGGCAAAAATAGCAATTCTAGGTTGGGCCTCCGGTTAGTAGGTTAGTCCCAAAAATAATATAAAAGTGGATAATAAAGCCCAATAATGTCCAAAACATTAGATAATATAGCATGGAGCAATCAAAAATTATAGATACGTTGGAGACGTATCAAGCATCCCCAAGCTTAATTCCTGCTCGTCCTCGAGTAGGTAAATGCTAAAAACAGAATTTTTGATGTGGAGTGCTACTTGGCATAATTTTAATGTAATTCTTCTTAATTGTGGTATGAATATTCAGATCCAAAAGATTCAAGATAAAAGTTAAATATTGATATAAAAATAATAATACTTCAAGCATACTAACAAAGCAATCATGTCTTCTCAAAATAACATGGCCAAAGAAAGTTATCCCTACAAAATCATATAGTCTGGCTATGCTCTATCTTCATCACACAAAGTACTTAAATCATGCACAACCCCGATGACAAGCCAAGTAATTGTTTCATACTTTTGACATTCTCAAACTTTTTCAATCTTCACGCAATACATGAGCGTGAGCCATGGATATAACACTATAAGTGGAATAGAATGGTGGTTGTGGAGAAGACAAAAAGGGAGAAGATAGTCTCACATCAACTAGGCGTATCAACGAGCTATGGAGATGCCCATCAATAGATATCAATGTGAGTGAGTAGTGATTACCATGCAACGGATGCACTAGAGCTATAAGTATATGAAAGCTCAACAAAAGAAACTAAGTGGGTGTGCATCCAACTTGCTTGCTCATGAAGACCTAGGGCATTTTGAGGAAGCCCATCATTGGAATATACAAGCCAAGTTCTATAATGAAAAATTCCCACTAGTATATGAAAGTGATAACATAGGAGACTCTCTATCATGAATATCATGGTGCTACTTTGAAGCACAAGTGTGGTAAAAGGATAGTAACATTGTCCCTTCTCTCTTTTTCTCTCAATTTTTTTATTTTTTGTCCGGAATCTCATCCCGACTTGTGGGGGAATCATAGTCTCCATCATCCTTTCCTCACTGGGACAATGCTCTAATAATGATGATCATCACACTTTTATTTTCTTACAACTCAACAATTACAACTCGATACTTAGAACAAGATATGACTCTATATGAATGCCTCCGGCGGTGTACCGGGACATGCAATGAATCAAGAGTGACATGTATGAAAGAATTATGAATGGTGGCTTTGCCACAAATACGATGTCAACTACATGATCATGCTAAGCAATATGACAATGATGGAGTGTGTCATAATAAACGGAACGGTGGAAAGTTGCATGACAATATATCTCGGAATGGCTATGGAAATTCCATAATAGGTACGTATGGTGGCTGTTTTGAGGAAGGTATATGGTGGGTGTATGGTACTGGCGAAAGGTGCGCGGTATTTTAGAGAGGCTAGCAGTGGTGGAAGGAAGAAAAGTACGTATAATCCATGGACTCAATGTTAGTCATAAAGAACTCATATACTTATTGCAAAAATCTACAAGTTATCAAAGCAAAGTATTACGCACATGCTCCTAGGGGGATAGATTGGTAGGAAAATACCATCGCTCGTCCCCGACCGCCACTCATAAGGAAGACAATCAAAAAATAAATCATGCTCCGACTTCATCACATAACGGTTCACCATACGTGCATGCTATGGGAATCACAAACCTTAACACAAGTATTTCTCAAATTCACAACTACACAACTAGCATAACTCTAATATCACCATCTTCATATCTCAAAACAATTATCAAGCATCAAACTTCTCATAGCATTCAGCACACTCATAAGAAAGTTTTTACTATTCTTGAATACCAAGCATATTAGGATTATTTAAGCAAGTTACCATGCTATTTAAGACTCTCAAAATAATCTAAGTGAAGCATGAGAGATCAATAGTTTCTATAAAACAAATCCACCACCATGCTCTAAAAGATATAAGTGAAGTACTAGAGCAAAACTATATAACTCAAATTATAAGCGAAGCACATAGAGTATTCTAACAAATTCCAAATCATGTATGGCTCTCTCAAAAGGTGTGTACAACAAGGATGATTGTGGTAAACTAAAAAGCAAAGACTCAAATCATACAAGACGCTCCAAGAAAAACACATATCATGTGGTGAATAAAAATATAGCTCCAAGTAAAGCTACCAATAGAAGTAGACAAAAAGAGGGGATGCCTTCCGGGGCATCCCCAAGCTTTGGCTTTTAGGTGTCCTTAGATTATCTTGGGGGTGCCATGGGCATCCCCAAGCTTAGGCTCTTGCCACTCCTTGTTCCATAATCCATCAAATCTTTACCCAAAACTCAAAAACTTCACAACACAAAACTCAAAGTAGAAAATCTCGTGAGCTCCGTTAGCGAAAGAAAACAAAAGAACGCTTCAAGGTACTGTAATGATTGCACCAATCGTTCTAAGGAAAGGTCTACTAAGAATAATAGGACATGAAGGATTGCAATATATGTCAAGAACAATAAAATCTATGGGTACATAATTCCTATTTGCGACAATAAGAACATCATTAATTCTTCCCATAGGTTTCTTAATAGTGGAATCCGCAAGGTGCAAGTTTAAAGAGCAATCATCAAAATCACGGAAACCTAACAAATCACACAAAGTCTTTGGAATCGTGGAAACACTAGCACCCAAGTCACACAAAGCATAGCATTCATGATCTTTAATTTTAATTTTAATAGTTGGTTCCCACTCATCATAAAGTTTTCTAGGGATAGAAACTTCCAACTCAAGTTTTTCTTCATAAGATTGCATCAAGGCATCAACGATATGTTTAGTAAACGCTTTATTTTGACTATAAGCGTGAGGAGAATTTAGCACGGATTGCAAAAAGGAAATACAATCAATTAAAGAGCAATTTTCATAATTAAATTCCTTGAAATCCAAAATAGTGGGTTTAGCAACATCTAGGGTTTTAATTTCTTCAATCCCACTTTTATCAATTTTAGCATCAAGATCTAAGAACTCTGAATTCTTGAAACGCCTTCTAGGTAAAGGTGGGTCATATTCAGTCCCATCATTATTAAGATTCATATTGCAAAACAAAGATTTAATAGGGGACACATCAATAACTTTTAGATCTTCATCTTTATTTTCATAGGAACTAGAAGAACACGCTCTTATAAAGGCATCTTTCTTAGCACGCATCCTGGCGGTTCTTTCTTTGCACTCATCAATGGAAATTCTTATGGCTTTGAGAGACTCATTGATATCATGCTTAGGTGGAATAGATCTAAGTTTCAAAGAATCAATATCAAGAGAAATTCTATCAACGTTCCTAGCCAACTCATCAATCTTAAGCAAATTTTCTTCAATCAAAGCATTGAAATTCTTTTGTGAAGTAATAAATTATTTAATATTAGATTCAAAATCAGAGGGCATATAATTTCCATAAGAATTGTTGTAGGCATTACCATAATTTTTAGAGGGATTACTAGGATAAGGCCTAGGATTAAAATTTCCTCTATACGCGTTGTTACCAAAATTGTTCCTACCAACAAAATTCACATCCATAGATTCCTATTTAGTGAGAAAATCATGTTCCCGAAGGTTTCATTCCGTTTAGACTCCGTTTGATATTCCTTTTCTTCGAAACCCTAAAATAGGCAAAAATAGCAATTCTGGGCTGGGCCTCCGGTTAGTAGGTTAGTCCCAAAAATAATATAAAAGTGGATAATAAAGCCCAATAATGTCCAAAATAGTAGATAATATAGCATGGAGCAATAAAAAATTATTGATACGTTGGAGACGTATCAGACATCCACGCGCGCTCCTCTGCCGCCCGCCTCGCCACGCCACGCCTCGTCACGACGCGCCGCGGGTTGCGGGAATGAGCCGAGCCGATGTCTAAATTTTTGCCACGCACTACGGGTATACGAAAGGTCACATGAAAGCTGAAAAGATTTTTGCTCTCTTCGTTTCATCTCCCGTCGCTGCCCTCTCGCCTCCTTATCTTGTGCCTATAAAAGGGAGGTCGCTCCTCCCAGAGAGACGCACCAGAACTACTCCTTTCCTCGCCATCGGTTCCTTCTCTGAGCTGTTGCTGTCTTCCTTATCCGGCTTGCGGCGTGCACCGCACGTCAGGGCAGTAGGCCTCCGAAACCGCACCTTTTGAGTCCTGTACGGGAGAAGGGTGATAAGGTTTTTGGGGAGCGCTCAGCACGACTACTGGTTGCTTCATCACGGGCGATCCGGTCACCGACGACTACTTCCCCGACGACGACTTCTTCCCCGACGTCCACGACCTCCTCGACGACATGGCAGGCGAGGACACCGGCCCCAAGTCCAGCGCTTCTGCTGCTGCTGTCCCGTACGTGTTCTTCTCCTTGTTCTAGTATTAGAGGTCCTGCTACAGTTCCTTGTTCTAGTATTTGCCCTAGATATGTTAGACTCTATTTCATATATGCAACTTGCTATACTGTCTGCTCTAGATATGTTTAGTTACAGTTCATATATGAAGATGTTGTTTACCTTCTCTTTGTCAAATCGCATGGCTTGTTTTATCACCACTATACTGGTCATCCTTTATCTAGTATTTCTGTTAATAGAATCATTCGGTAAATTGCTCATATTTCCAACAGGAAGCTCGTGAAGCACAAATCAATTTCTAAGGAAAGTCCTTGTGGTGAGATGTTACATGATTTTGTTCCTGCATTCTTTCTACGTTGGCTAGGGGTCATTCTTCCAGGTTCGTTGTTCGGAAATCATGTCAGACAAGCGGTTATGGATGGTCGTCAACGCATGAGCAACTTCTTATTTGGCATCGGCAAATCTCTCGGTTTCACTGCCGTGGTTATAGCTTAATAGCCCGCGAGCCAAGAGGGGTCGTTAGAGTGTGTCGCGGGCCATCGGCAGTTTCAACGCGCACCTAGCTGGTCGCAGCTGAAGCATCCTTTGGCAGCGATGACATGGATGACATTCTCAAGTCTGAAGCAACACACATGCTCAAGTGCTCAAGGCCAATGCATGGTCTTCTCAGAGCAAGTATAATAGTGGGGCTTATAGCCCGCTTACATGTCACCTTTGTCTATATCACTAGTAGAAAACAGGGCTTTGGTCCAGGCCGGGTCAGCCCATTAGTCCCGGTTCAGTCCAGAACCGGGACCAATGGGGGCATTGGTCCCGGTTCGTGAGCCCAGGGGGCCGGCCGGGCCACGTGGGCCATTGGTCCCGGTTCATCTGGACCTTTTGGTCCCGGTTGGTGGGATGAACCGGGACCAATGGGCCTCGCTCCTGACCCACAACCATTGGTCCCGGTTCGTGCCTCAAACCGGGACTAAAGATTAGACCTTTAGTCCCGGTTTGAGGCACGAACCGGGACTAATGGGGTTGAGACCTTTAGTCCCGGTTCGTGCCACGAACCGGTACTAAAGGTCCCATTTTCAAACTCTACCCCCCTCCCCCCACGAACCGGGACTAAAGGTCCCATTTTCAAACTCTACTTTTCAGTTTTAAAAAAAATAAAAGAAAATGATGGAAATGTCAAAAAAAATAAAAGAAAATAAGTTTCCCATGTGATATGTGGTCTAGTTGTTGGGAAAATTTACAAATGTGAATTTTGACTTTATTTGCAAAATCTCTCTGAAATTTGTAAAAATGGGCATAACTTTTGCATACTAACTCGGATGAAAAAGTTTTTTATATGAAAAATCATCTACTCGAAAAGTTACATTCGAATTTAACTGGGGGAACCCCGTTAAACATTTTCAAAATCCTCAAAAACCTAATAGAAAAAAGTTACGGGGCTTTTAAGATCTAGAGTGAAAAAAATCGAAAAAAATTCAAACAATGGGCAAACTGTGGTCAAACAATGGTCAAACTAATTATTCTAGAATATTAGTGTTACTAAATAATTATTTCTGTTATTTCAATTTTGGTCAAATCTGGTCAAACTGTGGTCAAACTATGGTCAAACAATGGTCAAACTAATTATTCAAGAAATATTAGTGTTACTAAATAATTATTGTTTTTTCAAACAATAGTTTCAAAATAAAACTATGAAATGTGTCACTTCATGCTCAAGCAAAATTCCTGAAGGTTAATAGGATTGACATCTTAATATTGTCAGGAAAACAACAAGTGCAGACTTGGAGCGAGGGGGAATAGAACCTGAAAGTTAAGCGTGCTCAGGCTGGGGGAGTGGGAGGATGGGTGACCGTTTAGGAAGTTAGATGATTTGGAATGATGAGGGGTGATTAGAGGATAAATTGAGAAGTGATGAGGGGTGGTGATTATAGACTAGAGGTTAAAATAATTCAGAAATTTGAAAATAAAAAAATTTCAAAAAAAATGTCAAAAAAAATCATAAAATTTCCACGTGGAGATCCACGTGGCCGCGCCCTTTAGTCCCGGTTCTGGATTGAACCGGGACTAAAGGGATAGGCATTAGTACCGACCCTTTAGTCCCGGTTCTAGAACCGGGACTAAAGGCCCTTATGAACCGGGACTGAAGGCCCTTTTTCTACTAGTGTATGGAGGAGAGATGTAAAAAAGTAAGGGAAGTGAGCTCTCATGCAAGAGCCTAGTTATATACGCATTTCTAGGGAAATACAATAAATGTGAAAAAATAAATAGAGAGAAGATGGAAAAAAGTACTAATGCAATAGCCCACATTATTGTATGAGTGCCTATAGATGATGGCTATAGATGACATGGCAGTTCCATATAGCCATCAACTGGCTATATTATTAACTATGCTCTCTTCAGCGGTGGGTGGCGCGTGTGTCCTTTATGGATATATGTGTAAGTCTCCTTTTAAGCTGGGGTGTTTCTTCTTCTACTGACTTTACTGTCCCTATAAGGGCATCTCCAACGTTGATCCCCAAATTTCTTCCTGCGTCCATCCATGGACAGGTGGGGACCAGTCCACGGACATAGATACAGAAGCTGACCATCCAATACTATCCGCATACAATTCAAAAAAGGTTTAAAATAACCGAACGAATTACATGCAAACTAGATGATTTTCATTCAAACCGAACGAAACACATTTATATATTGGACATATTTTAGCTAAACTATACTAGACTAGGCTAAACCTAGTGTAAAATGCTGGCCACGACGGATCTCCACTCCCACAACATGTCTTCCCCATCTCCGGTAGCCGCTCCCCAGAATCTCGGGAGCCCTGGAGGGATATGCTTCAGCGAGAGGGGAAGAATAGCCTCCATCTTGTTCGGTAGTGCCGCTCATCGTAGTGACACCAGAGAGATATGCTTCAGCCGAAGGGGAAGGGTGGCCTCCGCTTCCGTGAAGCACGGACTAGGGTTGGTTTTGGGGCCAGCGGAGCGGGCAAGACACTGCTTATGCATGCCGGCAACGCGTCGGTGGTGGCCTTCCTGGGACCCGAGAGGCGGCAACCTCTCCGCAAAGCAGGCTTCTTTCTGCCCCGCCAGGGCACTGTTTCTTCGAACGTTGACGATGAATGGCGCGACCGCTGGTGCGGGAGGAGCGGTACTGCACTGCCTCGTCCAAATCAGCCACGATGCCCATGCCACTGTGCTCCCAGCGTGCTGGCCTGGAGCAACTCAACACTCCTCCGCGAGCTGGCTTGGAGCGGTGAGTTGCTGAACCACGCGCCGGCTTGGAGCCTCGCCCATGGTACTGACGGTTGATACTCTCCAACGCATCTACAATTTTTGATTGTTCCATGCTATTATATTATCTGTTTTGGATGTTTTATATGCATTAATATGCTATTTTGTATGATTTTTGGGACTAACCTATTAACCTAGAGCCCAGTGCCAGTTTCTGTTTTTCCCTTGTTTTAGAGTTTCGCGGAAAAAGAATACCAAAGGGAGTCCTAACGGAATAAAACTTTCGCGATGATTTTTCTTGGACCAGAAGACACTCAGGAGACTTGGAGTGCAAGTCAGAAGAGCCACACGCGGCCACAAGGGTGGAGGGCACACCCAGGGGGTGGGGCGCGTCCCCCAACCTTGTGGGCCCATCGGTGGCCTCCTGACCTAGATATTCCTCCTATATATACTCTTATACCCTAAAAACTTCCAGGGAAGCCACAAAACCACTTTTCCACCGCCGCAGTCTTCTGTACCCATGAGATCCCATCTTGGGGCATTTTCCGACATCCTACCGGAGGGGGATTCAATCACGGAGGGCTTCTACATCAACACCATTGCCTCTCCGATGAAGCGTGAGTAGTGTACCACAGACCTACGGGTCCGTAGCTAGTAGCTGGATGGCTTATTCTCTCTTTTTGATTCTCAATACAAAGTTCTCCTCGATGTTCTTGGAGATCTATTCGATGTAATACTCTTTTGCGGTGTGTTTAGCGAGATCCGATGAATTGTGGATTTATGACCAGCTTATCTATGAATATTATTTGAATCTCATCTGAATTCTTTTATGCATGATTTAATATCTTTGCAAATCTTTTCGAAGTATCGATTTGGTTTGGCCAACTAGATTGTTTTTTCTTGCAATGGGAGAAGTGCTTAGCTTTGGGTTCAATCTTGCGGTGCTCGATCCTAGTGACAGAAGGGGAACCGACACGTATTGTATTGTTGTCATCAAGGATAAAAAGATGGGGTTTTCATCATATTGTTTGGGTTAATTCCTCTACATCATGTCATCTTGTTTAAGGCGTTACTCCGTTCTTTATGAACTTAATACTCTAGATGCATGCTGGATAGCGGTCGATGTGTGGAGTAATAGTAGTAGATGCATAATCGTTTCAGTTTACTTGACACGGACGTGATGCCTATATTCATGATCATTGCCTTAGATATCGTCATGACTTTGCGCTTTTCTATCAATTGCTCGGCGGTAATTTGTTTACCCACCGTAATAATTCCTGTCTTGAGAGAAGCCTCTAGTGAAACCTATGGCCCCCAGGTCTATTTTCCATCATATAAGTTTCTGATCTATAATTTTAGTTTCCGATACTTTCTTTGCAATCTTTTACTTTTCATTCCATAAACCAAAAATATCAAAAATATTACTTTACTGTTTATCCATCTCTACCAGATCTCACTTTGTGAATAACCGTGAAGGGATTGACAACCCCTTTGTCGCGTTGGTTGCAAGTTGGTGTTTGTTTGTGCAGGTATTCGGTGGCTTGTCGCGTTGTCTCCTACTGGATTGATACCTTGGTTCTCAAAACTGAGAGAAAGGCTTACGCTACTTTGCTGCATCATTCTTTCCTCTTCAAGGGAAAACCAACACAAGCTCAAGAGGTAGCAACGGTCTGGAGTAGCGTGTTGTCTGGTTCGTATCTGACGGGCTCGGTGGTCCACCTAGCCGACTTTTATGCCGGAGAACTCCTCTTCCTACTCGTCGGATGCCATGGTGAGTGTGGAGAATATGGTGCAATGAGGAGATGGAGAGCGGAGGTGTGTTGCGATTCTTCACCCAGGTTCCAGCCTCGTTCAAATAGCGGACGAACGCGAGGAGCCAACCGGCGTTGTGTTTAATGTCAGCTAGCTCGCGAATAAACCTGTGGCTAGAGTAGGTTTCTTGCACACACGTGAGTTTAATGGAGGTAGCGGGCAGTCTGTAGCCATTTGAGTGCGGTAGCAGGCGTGTTTAGCCAGGCGATGCTCTCTCGGTCGGTGCGCTGCTTCAGTGCCTGTAGTGACAGGTCGCGTCTGCTCTGAGCCGGCGCCAATGTGGGCAGCTGGACAGCGATCGGGACGCCCCTGTCTTCAGCTTGTGAGAAAAAAATGCGTCCGGACTGGCTTATGGACAGATGCAGGACCGCGTTAGATGACAAACCACGTCCAAACACACTATCCAGACGGTTGCGAGCGGATCGAGGGTCCGTGTTGGAGATCCTAATTTGTGCTTTGATTCAGGTATATCAATCAACTCAGTTTCCCCTTTTTTAAGGGAATCAACTCAGTTTCTTAATGAAAAGTACATGATATCATAAAAATTAGGAAACATTTACATCCGGATGACCGGCCGAACACTCTGTTGGCCTCTCGCGCTCCATTGGATACATGTGCGATCCAGCGTGCCTACTTGTGCCACGTCAATTTTTGAGGCCCCCACAAACCGTTTTCTATTTTCTCCCTGTCTCTCTTATCTTCTTCACGGATCCGCTCCTCCACGGAAACGGATCCTTTAACATTGAGAAGGAAAGTCACGGTGCTATGGTGTTAGCCTAGTGTAAAATGAAGAAGGAAATTTAGGGACTGTTAGTAGATAGTTAGTAGGTTGTTTAGTGGTGGCATTTACTATAGATATAAATAATTTAAAGTTAATTTTATTTCACCATCAATTTGTTTGTATGTAATTACTATAAATGTACACAGTAGATTATCAAATTGCAAATTAATTTAAGTTGTTTAGGTATAATCATATGGATAGAAAAAAGAAAAGTTAGGGCATTGTAGCTTCTCTAACTTTCCTTCTCAAAACTAGAGGATCCGGTTCTCTCCTCCACTCGTTCCCATCGATCCTCTTCCTGTCTTTTTCTCTCGCCTTTACCCAGTGACCAAGCTTCCCTCGTTCCTCTCCCATCGAGTGCTTCCACCCTCCCAGCCACGGGACTGATGCTATGATGGTCGCCGCTTCGGCTGGGACTGCCGCTATGGTGGGGGATGGCGGAGGTGTGTGCCACCGTGGAAACGGCGGTGGTGTTGGCATCAGATGCTGGAACCAGTCACCGCTGGTGCTGGAACCGCCAAGGGGAGGAGCTACAACCAGGCGACGCTCGGTGTTGTGACTGTCAAGGGAGAAACTGCAACCACGGGAAGGGATGTTGGAACCGCTATCTTGGATGCTGGAACCGATGAGAACTTTTTCTCCAACCGGCGTTGTCGATCATTTTTTTCTGGAACCGTATCTTTATTTTGTTGGGACCTGCTAGAATTTTTGCTGTAATCCGGAGACCGCGAGTATTTGTTCTTGTTGGAACTAGGTGATTTTTTTGCTGGAACCATACATTTGTTTTGCTGGAACCATGATATTCTTTTGGTTTGGTTTGACTTGGTGTAATTTTTCTGTTATGTGGAGGCGAAACCATGTGTTTCTGTTTTTTGCTATAAATGTGCTTTTTTTGTTGGAACCACTCATGGTTTTTGCTGCAATCAGATAGACCCGTGCTGGAACCGGTGACAGCGGCAGCCACCAACGGCGACGTGCTCCAACAGGCGAGAACGACAGCTACCTCCGGCAATGACGGGGGCCATTGCAACCAGCAACTGTGGCAGCTACCACCGGCAATCAGCGGACGTTTCTACATGCGGCGACGAGGAAGATGACACCAGCAGCGGGGCGAGCCGTCGATTTGCGAAGGGTTGGCGTTCGCGACGGCGCCAGACTTCACAACCATGGCGACGGCGACTTTTACGGCGAAGGGGAGTGCGTGCAGCGAGCAGTTGACTTTTTCAGAGATAGAAGACAAGGAGAGAGACGCACGAGAGGGAACAAATCAGACGGTGCTAATTACGTTTATCAGATGGCTAGCGCTGGACCGGCCTAAATTTAAACCGACGCGCCGACACCTAGCACTCGCCCAAAAACTAGCGGCACAAAATAATGATGGAGTGCCGTCCCAGCTCCATTCCCCCACGCGGTTTCTTCGTGCAGGACCTCTCGCTCCCGCACACGTCCGCTGCCCCGCACGTGACACCCAGTCCGTGGAAAACGGAAGAAAAAAAAGACAGCAGTCGTAAACCACTTGCGTCGTCCGGCCGTGCCGTTCCGGACCCTAACCACCACCCCACACAGAAACGGCGCGCGGGTCCCGCGCCCGTCTCCACCCAACCACCCGAACGAGCGAACGAGCGGGACGACGACGGCTCGCGCGTGCGCCTCACGCGCGGCGGGCGAGCGGCGGGATCGATCGACACCGTCCACGCGAGGGCGACGGACGGCCCAGGTCTCCGCGCGAGCTGTTTCCGGGCCGGGCCGTGTAAACGCCCGGCGCAGCGTTTTGGGTGGCCCCGCCCCCACGCCCCGGGCCACCGCAGCCATGTCTCCTCTCCCTCCCTGCGCTCCATCCTCCCCGTGGTTTCTTGTGTGGCCTCCGCCGCGTGTATGTTTGGCTGGATCGATCCCTATTGTGGTGGAGCTGGAGCATGGTAATGGAAAGTGGCGTTAAAAGCATTCTCTCAAACTAAAGAACACTCAGTCAAAGCGCATTGTTTTTCACAAAAGACAAGTATACATTCGAACGTCTCATTATTACCTCATCTAAAACGAGCAAAAAGTACGCAACAGGTGGGAGAACATAACAGAGTGTTGTGTGCTAAAATACTCTTAGCCATGTCTGCACTTATTTTGCAACAACTATATTTGGTTAGAGATGTGACAATACTACTCATCTTCTCAGCGATTCTTTGTTTTACCCAGCGATTAAAATCGCCAGAGAAAGGAAATGGCGCCAGGAAAATTTCCCATCGAGGAAGGATCAGCGTTTCGCCCGCGATCATGGTTCTGTCATTAGGATTTCCAATACAACCGCAAATTTCTTAGCACTCCTCGGCCGTTCATCTGAATTTATGGACATGTATTTGGGCGATGGCCTCTTTTCTTAAAAAAGAAATTGGCCGATAGCAGGACGCGAGCATTTGAGCATAATTGTTTCTGAAAAACGGCTTCGCTTACGGTTGCCCTAGCGGCCCCTTTGTATCGTTTTTGCAATTCTCTTCTTCTTATTTAACAACTCGAGGTAGATCTTCTGTCTTTCAGACACCATATTAGTGTACTATAAGAGCATCTACAATCAGACTTGACAATCTGCCCCCACCCTCCCTAAACGCCCGCGGGCGCGTCTGTAGATAGCGCCATGCGGCTCCTCATTTGTTCTGCCGGACACCCACACACACCTTAAATGTAATTCTCAAATCCATGCAAACCATGTACGTGGGTCATTTTGGTCAAAATTAGTTCAGTGCACACAAATACAAATTGTTCATACTTAAGATTCCAAGTATGGATGTAATCAACCGTGTTGGGCCGGCAGGGTTGGGGGTTTAGTCTCACCTCGCCGCACGAGGAGCGACACGATTGGTTTAAATAGTCGCGTCGTCCAAAAACGATAAGCTTCTTTCTCACTGTGAGTAGGCTATCAGTGCACACTTTATGAAGGATATGAACTGTCACTATGAACACAAGAGCGAGCATTGATGGCCCTTTTTAAAAGTTAAACCATTTTCCCACTTCCCCTTTGTTCACTTTGTTTTGAATAATTTTTATCTAAAAGTAATGACCATGGGGCGGTGTCCCGTGGTGGTGACCTTGACCGGTTGGAGCTGTGCGAACAAGGACAAACAGAAAAAAGAGGAGAGGGCTGGTCGGGTAAGGAGGGGGACGGATATGGGTAAATTGGCGTGGGCCCTAACGATCAGTCCAACAATAAGAACGCGCCCAGGCCTCCCCATATCCGCCGCATATTTGGACTGGATATAAGGGGTGCCGATCAGCCAGGCGTTTGAGGCGCCTATTCTGATCGCCCTTTTTTTTGACCGGATTGTCCGTCCGAACCCACCGAGCTGTGGATGCTCTAAGATTCTCTCTCACTGTGAGTAAGGCCATCAATGCACCCTTTGTGAAGGATATGAACTTCACAAAGTGAGCATTGATGACTCTACTCTTTCTTAAGTTAATCAATTTTCACTTACCCCTTGTTCTCTTACTTTTGAATAATCTACACCTAGAAGTAATGACAGCGTTCATCCGAGTGTTCGAGCCAGTTTTGCAGCGTCCGGCTGCAGATGGTCTAACCTGCGATCACCCTCTCTTGTAGACTGTAGACGGGGTTAATTTCAGTAGCAAAACAAAACAAAAAGTGAACATAAATACATACTCAAGCATTTCATAAGCAACAACCCCTAGCCAGGCACCATGTCCCGCCTATCTCACGAGCCATGGCCACACAATGCCCCCAAACATATCCCACTTCCACAACTAGGCCAGGCACGGAGGATCCATGCCTCTTCCGTCTAGATACCTCTTTTGCACAGGTACCCCATCACACTAGGCAACCATTTGCATACATATTTTTGATGGTGATCTTTCCACACGTACGTACGTTAAAAAGGCTGTGTGCATACGTACGTCACCACCGGCATCAATTGCATCAGGGCAATACACAGCTGCCTACCTTACGTGCACATTTAAAGCTCCACCTGCGTTACAGCCAGCTGCCCTGCCATCCCTTACGTGCACGAAAGAAATTAACCAAAAGCCGAGCAGAAAAACTGCACACGAGGCCACGCACGCAGCGGGCCGCACAGGGGTGGCCACAGCGGTGCGGTCCGCATGGGATCCAGAACACGCGGGACATCGTCACTGTGAAAGCTCACCACACCTCGCCCCCGCCCTTTCGCGGATCCCGTGGCGAAACAGCAGACAGCGCGAGGGTCCAGTGGCTCGCCCCGCCCCATCATTTGCTCGCGCTGGGCTGGCTGGGTCTGGTGTTTGGTGTTCGGCGCGGCGCACCGGGAGCGCCATAGTAATCCGAGCCTAATCGAGTGCTCCAATCCCCACGCCTCCGAGCCTACCGCCTCGGCTCCGAGTCTAGTCGGACGGATTCGCCTCGCGGTCCCTGTGTTTCCATGCGTATTGCCAGCACGGGCGTGGAGGGGCTTTGTGCGTAAAAAACGAGGTCTTTCAGTATACTTGTAGAGTATATTTTAACTTTGGCATGCACTCCTCTAGTTAGTCTTCTTATTTTCGCGGTTAGAGGCTAACGTCGCATGCCTTGACCTAAATATGGATATTTTGTGTATAAATTAGCAACAACAAATCAAAATATTTCTTGATACACCGGGGCGCGGCGCCCCGTAAACACGATGTTTGTCGTGACCTGGGGGTGGTGGAGTGTACATCTAACTAACGATCTGATCAGATAGACTGAATGTAGCCTCACATGCCTCGACGTAAATGCGAATATTTTGTATACAAATAAGCAACACCGTATTTCGCAAAAAAAGTATCATTTTTTATTTTTTTTTGAACAACAAAAATTTCTTTTGACACTAGCACACGGTGCCGGTGAACGCTCCCATATCTTCTATGCCAGCCTTGATGTTGTCGTGAGCCGGGGGCGGTGAAGTGCACATCCGACTCATTATCCGGTGAAACAACGTTAAGGCAATGTTGCATGCCTCGGAGTAAATGCGAATATCTCGCGTATAAATAAGCATGAACATATCATAGTATTTCTTTTGATACACCGCCGCGCAGTGTTGCTAAACGCCCCCACGTATCCTAGGTCAGACTCGATGTTGTCGTGACCTGGGGGCGGTGAAGTGCACCTCCGACTCATTATCCGGTGAAACAACGTTAAGGCAACGTCGCATGCCTCGGAGTAAATGCGAATATCTCGCGTATAAATAAGCATGAACATATCATAATATTTCTTTTGATACACTGCCGCCGGCAAACGCCCCCACACCTCCTACGTCAAACTCGATGTTGTCGTGACCTGGGACGGTGGGGTGCACATTGAACTCATGATCCGATCAGAAGTCCAAAGGTAACATCGCATGCCTCGGCGTAAATGCGAATATACCGCATATAAATAAGCAGCCACATATAAAAAAAATCTACAATGCACTTGCGCGCGACGGGAAATGCTCCCAGGTCTCCTATGCCAGCCTCAATTTCATCTTGCCCCGAGACGATGGAGTGCACATCCATCTCATGATCTGATCAGATAGCCTGGAGGTGACACTGCATGGCTCGACATAAATGTGGATATTTCACGTATAAATAAGCAGCCACATATTAAATGTTTTCCTAGGATGCACTAGCCTTACATCAAAATATTTATTGAGACGCACTGGTGCGCGACGCCGGCAAGCGCACCCACGTCTCTCCCACCTCAGTCTCGATGTCATCGTCGACTAAATGCGAATATTACACGTATAAATAAGCAACCATATATCAAAATATTTCCTGGGATCCGTAGGACAGAAATAGTCTTGAGGTTGTTTGACACATTCTTCTTCCAACAACCATTTTTTGTCATAATATCCTAGTGTTCTACTTCTACCACTGGCAGCAAGCCAGACTAGAATGCCACTCTACCAAAATAGCAGGTTCCTGGGGCGCGGTTCTGCAAAAAGCACTGCGGCGCCCGCCTGTCATCCGAACCTTCCTGAACCCGGCTCACGATTCCGAGCCGCGGATCAAACCCCACCCCCACCCCCACACCCCTCCCTCATCTCTCTCCTCCCCCCCTGTCTCCCTCCCCTGTCCCATCTACTCTACTCCTCTCTTCCTCCGAGGCGGTGGTGCTACCCGAACCCAGCCACCCAGGAGCTCGCTCGCCCGCCCGCTCGCCAGCGCTCGGGGCGCGCGCCCGCACCCGCCCGCCCGAATTCGGCGCGCCTCCCCGCCAGCGCGCCGCGGCCGATCGAGCATTCCCGGCGCTCCCGCCGGCCGCCCCCTCGCTCGATTTCCGCGGGATTTCCGGGGCCCCGGGCCGCGGGACCGCCCCCAGCCGGTAATGTGGCCTCTGATCCCTTCGTTCCCCGCGAATTCGCGCCCGATTCGGCCGCCTCCCCGACTGATTTCCGCTGTTTTGGCCTGTTTTTTGTCCTCGTGGCTGCAGAATGGCGCAGAGCAATTGGGAAGCGGATAAGATGTGAGCGAGCTGCTGCCTTCCTCCCTCGCTCGATGTGTTGTTTGGGGATGGTATGGGTTTTTCGCTGCTCTGCTTTTGGCTAATTTTTTGCTGGGGGTGGTGGTGGTGGTGCAGGCTCGATGTGTATATCTACGACTACTTGCTCAAGCGGAACCTGCAGACGACCGCCAAGGCGTTCATGGCGGAGGGCAAGGTCGCTGCTGACCCAGTTGGTGAGCATCCATCCCCAGCTGCCGCTTAGCTGTCTGAGTCCCTGCGCTGTTTTTCTGGGGTTAGGTTGGTTTGTGAGGAGTGCGCGTCTGTAGGTGGGGACGGGAATTCGGAATGTGGAGTGGTTTGCCACTTTCCCATTGTTCTCAGCTTAGGTTGCTCTGGGAATTCGAGTGTAATGGTGGGTTCGTGCTAGCAAAGCAGAGCTGTGAATCCCTCGTCTTAATTGACCCAGCGGGCAGTTCTGTGCCAAATCAGGGCAGGGAGTTCAAGGCCTTGAAGGTGGCTTTGCAGAGTTTTGGGGGAAAATTCGGCACGGTTGCTGGGGACACAGGGTGGAATTATGAGAGTTGGGACTAAATGAGGTGGGACATTTTCAAATTTCTAGAGAGGTTTGAGACCTTTGAGGTCTAGTTGGGTGTAGCTTTTGCGGGAGTCATCCCCTGAACTGTGCAAATAGTCTTCAGTAACTGTCATTATTGCAAGGACAGCGGTAATTGTGGTGCATTTGTGCTCTGGATGTTGTTTGCATGCTTTTACTCATCTTACTTGATCAAGGCTACAATTTATTCCCCGCAAAAAAAAAAGGCTACAATTTATTATACCTGCGCTCGTGTTGATCTGGTTTGTTGGGAGTATTTCAGTTACTTGGCTGTTAGCGTCTTTTGTTGGGAGTACATGAATGTATTGTATGGACGTGCTGTGCTGTGCTGTGCATGCATGCAAGGCAGAACTGAATGGATCTTTTGTGGTCTTGTTCATACAGCAAATGTGAATTATCTAGGGATAGCATTACCATACAGTAATGAGTTTCTTGATGGCTGTTATTTCCAAAAAAAAAGAGATCCATGGGCACTAGCACCCTGGACATATTTTTATAGAAGAAGCCCACCCGAGTGAGGCGTCAGAAATTCGTTCCGGACGGGATTTGAACTCTGGACGCAGGGTGCACCACTGTGAACCTTGGCACTAGGCTACTGCCTAGTTGTCAATTCGCTGTTATTTCTCATAGTGATGATTTGGATCATGTCAATGTGTTCTGCTTTGCTTAAATTGGGCTGAAGATTCAGATAGATTTACTATGTCTAGTAGGGTTAATTATACGTGTGAGTTCTTCAGATATATTATATAGATGAGTTGACGATGCACCTTTTCACAAGCTGTTGAGAGTTGTCACATGTCAGTCATGCTTCTACTGAATGCTACTAAAGAAGTAAACAACCTATAAATAGAAATTAAGAATGTACAGTTTGACCTGTTAGTTTCTCAAGTAATAACGGTTTAGAGTTTCATTGCCATGGGGTGCATACCTATTTTGAATGGTACTGTAGTTGTATAGCAGAATTGGTTGCGCACAGCTTCTAGAATCTACATTAGTTTATATCATGATATGAACAGTAGTAATCAATGTATCCTAAAGGCGCCTATCTACCGCATGGCTAGTGGCACTCTGGAAAGAGAACTAGAGTGGAAAACAGCACCACACATGCAAGGTAAAATTAGTAACATGAGCATACTGGACAGGCACACAATGCCATACATGGGAATTGAACTCATATCCTTAGGAAATGGTGTGAAACAGAATATTGCCATTTTAGTCATATCCTTAGGAAATGGTGTGAAACAGAAACAGTTGCTGTTTTAGTACCCTGTATGCCGTTTTAATACCTTCCAACACCTTATGCATGTGGTAGTCATTCATTTTATTAATTATATTGTTGTTGTTATTATTATTATTATTATTTTATAGATGTAGAGGAGACTCATCCAAATACCACTGTGGTTAATTTTGACTTGTCATGCAGCAATTGATGCTCCTGGGGGCTTTCTCTTTGAGTGGTGGTCTGTCTTTTGGGATATATTTATTGCAAGGACAAATGAGAAACATTCGGAGGTTGCAGCAGCTTACCTAGAGGTAGATTGGGAATTGCCAATTTGCGTAGTCACTCACCATGCATGAGTTCATATTTTGATAGGACATCCTTACGCCATCTATATTTCTTTGAATACAGGCACAACAAATAAAAGCGAGAGAGCACCAGCAGCAGATGCAGATGCAACAATTACAACTCATCCAACAAAGGCATGCTCAAATGCAGCGAACTAATTCAGGCCACCCTTCGCTTAACGGTCCAATAAATGGCCTAAACTCCGATGCCATTCTGGGGCCATCGACAGCTAGTGTTTTAGCTGCTAAGATGTACGAAGAGCGCTTGAAGCACCCTCATCCAATGGACTCCGAAGGATCGCAGCTTATCGATGCTAGTAGGATGGCTCTTCTTAAGTCGGCTGCAACAAACCATACAGGGTGATCCTCCAGATCTCAGCCCAATTTTTTGATAGATTTTTCAAAAAGAGAAGACATATTATGTATTTGTGTGTTATTGTTATTCTCACTAAAACATTTTTTTTTGGAAACAGGCAATTAGTTCCTGGAAATCCTGGAAATGTATCTACTACGCTGCAACAGATTCAGGCTCGGAATCAACAAACAATTGTGGGTTACAGCACCCCTTCTTGTTTTATTTTAGTTCACAGTTTCTTCCATTAGTCACTGAAATGAATACTCTGATTTCTAACAGGACATTAAGAGTGAAGGCAACATGGGTGTAGCCCAAAGATCTATGCCCATGGATCCATCTTCCTTATACGGACAGGGAATAATTCAGCAAAAACCTGGATTAGGTGGTGCAGGTAGCTTTCCTTGATTTCCTTTTTAGAGTCAGCAATTGGCAAGAAATGCATTGCTGTGTCGAACTTGCTGTCTTTCCTGTCTTTTTGTCATAGAATTGCGGGAACCAAATTTCTAGATGAAAGCTTATGCAATTTTTATGCTTCAAAGTGCATCGTTACCATCTCTTGTTTCTATCCTGATAAACACCATTTTGAATGATAGGTAACCTATTACGCTTATTGTATGATGGCGTAGATGGACTTCCAATAACCCTCTTAATTTAACTTTCCTTTTATCTTTGTGTAGCATGAGTAAATTTGTGCAATAGCTTTATAAAATTAGAGGCTAATGAATATAGAAGCCATACTAAATTTGTTTTTCTGAGGTTTTTTAGTCGGTGGGACTATCTCCTGGATATAACGTGATATATTACTTAGCAAATGTTCTCAAGATGAAAATTATCGCTCTCTCGTTTTGTTCATTCTGCTTTTGTGGTGAGGTGTCTTTTCCTGTCAACAGGACTGAACCAAGGAGTGAGTGGTCTACCCTTGAAGGGCTGGCCATTAACTGTAAGTTCTACAAATATTTATTGCCTCCATATACTATGTTCTTGAATCTAATTACCATCTTACAGGGAATAGACCAACTTCGGCCAAATATAGGTGCCCAAATGCA
This sequence comes from Triticum aestivum, assembly GCF_018294505.1. Classification (NCBI taxonomy): domain Eukaryota; kingdom Viridiplantae; phylum Streptophyta; class Magnoliopsida; order Poales; family Poaceae; genus Triticum; species Triticum aestivum. Next base: position 605,231,351 of record NC_057809.1, read on the forward strand.
GAAGCCATTTCTTTCAACACAGTCACAGTTCCAACTTATGTCACCACAACAGCAACAGCAACTCTTAGCACAGGCTCAAGTACAAGGGAACCTTAACAACTCAACTAATTATGGGGATATGGACCCCCGCAGATTTACGACATTGACCAGGGGTGGCATGAATGGTAAAGACGGACAACCTGCTGGGACTGATGGCTGCATTAGTTCCCCAATGCAATCAAGTTCACCAAAAATTAGAGCAGACCAAGAATATCTCATGAAGGTTTGTCTATTCTGGAAGTTTCTATTCCTTACATGGAGTTTGGTCTTAAGAGGTTATTTTATTTAGCTGTATACTGCTGGAATCTAACTATGGCGGAAAGTTATCCAGATGCAGCAAACATCTTCTCAGCAATCACAGGAACATCTTCAGCAGCAGCAACAGCAGCAGCAGAACCAGCAACAGCAGCAGCTAAATCAGCAGCAAATGCAACAGGTATTGACATCATGCCCAACCCAGGAAAAGACACTTGGCACAGTATTGTTTTTCTTTGTTGGTTTCCTTGGGAATAGTTCTCTTGGAAATAATGCCTGGAGGGAGTACAATCACGAAAAATCTATATGGAGATGACTATGGAATTTGTCGACTTAGTTATTCCATTGAAACAAATCTAAGTAAACTTCATGGCATTAAAAGTTTCAAATTTCATGTTTGTCTCCGCTCCCCCTCTCCCCACCCCCACCCCATCCCCCGTCCTCCTCTTTTGGGCGCACATGTGTGGGGTGATTTCCTAACAAGTTATTGACCTTCGATTTTGTTTCTTTACGAGCAACGTGCCAGTGCATTGCAACGGATCCAAAGTAGAATAATTCATGTCCACAAACTTGAAAGAAAAACACTCTAGTTTTGGTATATATGTATCACTAAAAATTTATTACGTTTCACTCAAAATATATTCCTTGGGCTGTTTTGATGAGGTGAGGAAGGGATGTGGTTGGTTTCAAGATACTAAGGGGTTTTCTGCAAATTGGAGCAGAGAAGTGGGGTATTGTTGCAAAAATGCCACAACTTACCTCACAGTCGTTAGATGCAGATCTGATGGTCAGAAATGACAGGATGGCAGACACACCATCAGGGCCGGCCCTGTGTTTCGGGAGGCCATAGGCGAACTCAGTGACATGGGCCCCTATGTCCTGAGGAAATATATATATGCATGTGTGTGTTAAGAGTAACTTTCAACCACACACCTTTAGTTTAAAATTTGATTATAATAATTCGACTGACTCCATCTACAATAATAATAACCAAATTCGAACTAACTCCATCGAAAACAATAATACTAAATAGATAGCAAAATGAAACTAACATGACATGATTACCTTAAGTAAGAACCAAAATTTTCGACTGACTTCATCGACAACAATAATACTTCAGTGTTTCAGAAAACGTTTCTTCAGGCGTTTCTTGATGCAAAGTCATTAATGGCACAATTAAGATCAACATTGCACAAGATATCCTTCTCAATGAGGCGGCGTTTCGGTGCCCGGGTGCATCTGCACCTGGTCAAAAAAAAATTCGGAAAAAATTCGGAAAAATTCAAAAAAATCCAAAAAAAAATTAGGGTGGTAGACAATTTGATGCGTGAGGTACGCTCCAATTTTCAAAACATTTGGACTTCTGTGCAGCTTTCAGCAAAAAATACAAATCAAACCAGAACAGTATATGAACAGTACACATTTTTACAGACCTCTGATTTATCTTTTTTGCTGAGAGCTGCACAGAAGTCCAAATGTTTTGAAAATTGGAGCGTACCTCACGCATCAAATTGTCTACCACCCAATTTTTTTTGGAATTTTTTGAACTTTTCTAGTATTTATTTTGATTTTTTTCGTGAGCGCAGGTGCAGATGAGCTCGGGCTCAGATTCGAATTTTCGCTTCTCAATGCAGTACATAACCACTTTCTGTCAACAAACACACCATACTTTCTGCAGTAAAAAACATATGAAAAGTGTCTACCAATGGCGTCCTTCTTGAACTCCAGATCTGGTAGTCTAATAGGTCCCTTCTCAATTAAAATATCAGACGATTGGAATCCTAGACGTACATGGATGAGTAGTTGAATAATACTCGAATATGCACATACCAAATAATGAATAAAATATACAAATGAAATTGTTAAATTGGGGTTGGGAGCATGGATCAGGTCATCAGGAACATGGATGGATCATGGATACATACTGATTCTGTGGTGTGCTCACGGCGTTGCAGACTTGCAGTCGGCCAAGTAGCGTACTTGCGGCCTTCCCGGATGCCGGATGGCCAGGCTGCCGGACTGCCGTGCGGCCGCGGCGCGCGCAGCGACGATAGCCAGCGGCGGCAGACGAGAGGGGGAAGACGATTAGACAGATGAACCGACGAGAAGAACTGACGAAGGAAAACGAGAAGGCAGCCGTGCACTGATGGCGAGCGTGACGCTTCGCTAATCGACGATCTCTAGTTATCTCATGGAGTCATGGGGCAAGCCCATCTGGCCATCTCGTTTGGTTTCTTTTGTAAAAACAATTACATATTTTTTGCTGGGCTATAGTATACATACATACTACATCATGGGCCCCCCTCCGCCTGGGCCCTGGGCCGTCGCCCCATCGGCCATACCCCAGGGCCGGCCCTGCACACCATCATCACCAACTGAGTCTTTTATAGGAAAAAAAAACTAGTAAGATGCCCGTGCATTGCATGGAACAGCAAGATTGGGGGTGGATGGCGCCGGCAGCGGCCATCACAACAGATTGTTCCGTGGCCTTCTGGATGTGCTGGGGAAGAGATAGGGCTGATTGTGAGAGACAAGGAGTTGTTTGTAAATATGAAAACAAGTGTCGGGCATCTTTTTGCAAAACTGCAGCAGTTTGCTTTGTATGCGTCAGATCTAGATCTGACGGCTACTGTTGAAAGATGGCAGGCACACCATCATCACCAACTCAGATTTTTATAGGAGTAGAAAAAGTAGAGAGTAGAGATTTTGTCCTACTATTTCGAACTAACTGGCGGCTACTGCAATTAACATCCCAAGTATCCATATCCATAACATTTCATGTGCTCAACATGTTGTTAACCTCAAATGTATTTTCCTTGTATTTTTTTGTTTCAGCTATTTGAACTAATTAATGCTGACTAGTGGACTGATTTTCCATGAAAAGATATCTGAATGCTTAAATTTGCTTCTTTGTGATGTAGTCATGGTTATCTTATATTATATCTGCTTGGTGTTATGTAACTATGTTTAATTGTTTATCTCCAGAACAACAGAAAAAGAAAGCAAGCTACATCGTCAGGCCCAGCAAATAGTACTGGAACAGGAAATACGGTGGGCCCTTCAGCCAACTCTCCACCGTCAACTCCATCCACACATACACCTGAAGGGCTTGCAGTAGCTGGCAATATGCGCCATGTTCCAAAAAATTTAATGATGTATGGTGCGGATGGAACTGGGCTCGCATCCTCTTCAAATCAAATGGTAGCTCATTTACCTTTTCTCATCTAATATGTTGTGCTGGATTTGTCTTACAGCCATTCTATGCCAGTTAGATATGTAAGGTTATTGTTTTATGTAACAGGATGATCTTGAACCTTTTGGTGATGTTGGCTCATTGGATGACAATGTTGAATCTTTCTTGTCCAATGACGAGGGAGATGCAAGGGATATTTTTGCTGCACTTAAAAGCCCAACAGAACCTAATCCACCTGCTTCAAAAGGTAGCACTTATGATGTTTTTAGTATTTGCAAACATCACATACATAACATACCCTTTTTTGTTTAGGTTTTACATTCAGTGAGGTTAACTGTTGGCGAACAAGCAACAGCAAGATAGTCTGCTGCAATTTTTCTTCTGACGGCAAGATCTTGGCAAGTGCTGGACATGAAAAAAAGGTACGAGTAACTGCCATGCTATAAATGAGCCTTTTTCTATGAAGAGTGGAACCTGCTTGCCTTTGGTGTTTATGGGTGTGCTTCCTTACTTGATTTTTGTTCTCTCAGGCTGTACTTTGGAATATGGAGACTTTCCAGACACAGTATTTACCAGAAGAGCATAGTCTCATTATCACTGATGTCCGTTTCAGACCTAACTCTACACAGCTGGCAACTTCATCTTTTGACAGAACAGTTAAACTATGGAACATTGCAGATGTAAGTTACGCTTATCAGTTTATGTATGTGCCAGCAAAAAATATCTGTTAGAACAAGACTGAGTTTTCTGGAAATTCATAAATTTTGGTTCGAATTTTGTGAATCAAACTCAAAAGTTGTTCTAATTTTTTCGTATGAACGGGATCCAACCATACTGGTAGGTATCTATTCAATGCAGCTAGCCTAGTGGCAAGACCCCCCACACACAACCAGTAGATACCGTGTTCGACTCTCATGCAAGGCATGTTCTATTTTCACGCTTTTAAGCTGTGATACCAACATTTCAGTGTTTCTTTTAGAAAACAAGGCTAGGCAGATACGGTCATGGGATTCCTGACCAAGCGATACAACAAACAAGCAACAGCACCAAGCTGCTCATGTGTTTGGCATAGTTTGTGCTTTTCCTTTTTAGAAACCATTCAAGAAAACAGAAGAAGTTTGTCCAGTTTAATTTTTTACTACCAAAATCCGATTTCCAGTGAGTTTCGCCAAATGTTGCCCAATATTGCACTCCATGGTATGCTGACAAACTATTGCTCAGGGGTGCTGTTTTGCTATGCCTCATTGCCTTGTATAGCAACATAAGCCACAATATGCTCAAGCACAGTGTGTCTAAGTACTGATCTATGCTTACTACTAGAGTATGGGAAACGGTGGTGGAAGTTATTTCAGTTATCTGTATAATTCGTTACTCAGATTATAATACGAGACATGACAATTGTGAAAATAAATTAGAGCATAATACAAATGTACTATCGGAGGTGAATGCATCCACTATGTGATGATTGTTTAAGTGTGCTACCATCAGACCCCTGAATTTTGAACTAGCTGTATGTACATATGTTTGCATTTTGTATATTGCCTGAAACTTGAATTTCTTGTTTGGCAGCCTGCATTCTCGCAGCATACATTCACCGGGCATAATTATAGTGTTACGTCACTAGATTTTCATCCAAAGAAGACGGAACTTTTGTGCTCTTGTGATGGCAATGGTGAAATCCGATACTGGAACGTGACTCAGCATTCCTGTATTCGTGTCATAAAGGTTGGTACTCTTCTTTAGGTCCCCTGAAAATCTTCTTAATAACTTATATAATGAACAAAAAATATACGATTGAATAATCTGTCTTTTTGTAAGTCTGACTACTGTTTTTTGGACAGGGTGGTACTGCTCAAATTCGTTTCCAACCTAGCACCGGACAGTTTCTCGCAGCTGCTAGTGAAAGTGTTGTCTCCATATTTGATGTTGAAACACATACCAAAAAGTACACCCTGCAGGTCTGTTTTTCAACACAAACGCATCGATGTTGCACTGTTTCATCTCTTTCATGAGAAGTTTATCTGCAATGTTTTCTGTTATTGCCTCCGCAAATGCACATTCCAAATCCCTCGTCATTGGGAGTTTTTTTAATGTGGCTGTGCTTGTAATCAATCAGATTGTACCAAGTAATCATGAAACTTAAGTGTTGATTATAATCTCAGGGCCATAACACAGACGTGCAGTCAGTGTGCTGGGACAACACTGGGGAGTACCTTGCGTCTGTCAGCCAGGATCTAGTTAAGGTGTGGTCAGTATCATCAGGAGAGTGCATTCATGAGGTCAGCTCAAATGGAAATAAGTTCCATTCTTGTGTGTTCCACCCAAGTTATACCAATCTCTTGGTGATTGGAGGCTACCAGGTAGTACTTGCTCTTCCATTGAGTTTTAAATTTTAATATTCTGCGTTAGGATTATGTCTAATGGTTTTGTGAAGTGTGCACCCTTGTATTATTTTTGCCAATGAACATCTTTAGTCATTTTCGTTCTTCTCGGCTGACAAGGAATTACTCTAACATAAGATTGCTAGTAATTTCCTACTCCCTCTGTAAACTAATACTCCCTCCGTCCTAAAATTCTTGTCTTAGATTTGTCTAAATACGGATGTATCTAGTTATGTTTTAGTGTTAGATACATCCGTATCTAGACAAATCTGAGACAAGAATTTTGGGACGGAGGGAGTATTAGTTTACAGAGGGAGTATTTAGCCATATGCTACTCAAACTCTGATGTGACTGTTTTGTGTTTTATACTCACTAAAATTTATCGTCGGCATTTTTGTCGGTGCAGTCCTTGGAGCTATGGAACATGGTAAAGAACCAAAGCATGACGGTGCCGGCTCACGATGGTCTGATTGCGTCGTTGGCACAATCACCGGTAACCGGTATGGTGGCTTCTGCGAGCCATGACAACTCCGTCAAGTTGTGGAAGTAACAATAATAATAATAAAGCCGATGCGCCTAGATAGTTTTTCTTCTTCTCCAGATAAATTGATATTCCATCAGTCGAGGCATAGAATGAGTTGTTGTCGATTGTGTTGTACCTCCATCAAGGCGAATAAGGAAAGAGTAGCTTGGCTGGTTGCCCGCCGCGGTCGAGCTGTTTAGGGCTGATTGCGGCGAGCCTGCGGAAGGAACTGTATGTATCTTGATAGGTGGTGTGTATGTAGCGTAAAGACAGGAAAGAAGAAATGTAACATTCCGGTGCTTAACTGGAAGGACTCATTGCAATTAGCCTCTGTCGGTTGGTTGTGAAATCTGTGGGTCTTGCGAGCAACAGTATATGGTAAGTTAGTTCTGAGTTACTGCTGCTGTTCGTGTTTGATCTTCTGCATAAAATTGGCACGCTGCTGCTAGCAACTATTGGTATGCATGCTCCAGTTTGTCAGGTTTTGAAGTGTGCAATCCGTCAGGTTGAGATGTCAAGCTGATAATTTAATCACTAAAAGGGATAGTGTTATGTTACAGCTTCAGAAGGAATTATTTATAAGTCGGTTTTAGCAATGAGGAAATGGACTAATATTTGTTTCGCAATTTGGCCTTTCTTTTCCGGAGGGAGTCAGTACTTTTTTTGCAATGTCACATGCATATGATGTTCGTTTGATCGTGTTCAACAACTATTTTTGAGGTATTCCACAACTTAATTTTGATTGTGTTCCGTGACTTATTTTAGTTTGTGATGAACATATTGTTTGATCTTCTGCAAAAATAAATAAAAAATGTCCATGTGGGTGTATAGGAGTACTAGGTTGACAATTTAGCTAGCTAATTATGTATTGTATGTGATGGAAAATATATGCACAGAAACTACATCCGCATATGAATCCAATGACATGCTATTTATGACATATAACACCTATTTAGTTAATTAAATTGATGATCTAAAACTACACGCCCGTCCTATACACCGAGACGGAGAAAGTGAAGTCATGATCCCACAGCACGCCAAAGGCAAACCAGCCAAAACGTCGAGCGGCCGTCGGTGGTTATAAGGGGAAAGCAGGATTATCCTTAATTAATTAACAACCATCAGCCCGACGGCCTCGTCCCTCTCACTGACTCACACCACACCAGCTCGCCCCGCCGGCTCCGTCCTTTCTTCTTCCTCCTCCTCGCTGCCGGAGACCTGTCCTTTCGGATCCACCTCCGGTGCGCGGTCGGGGCGGGGCTCGTCGGCGTCCGTGGCTACTGCAACTAATATCCCTAGTAATCAGGCTTGAAATCAGCTTCTTTCTGATGTACCCAAAGTTATTATATACTCCCTCCTTTTCAAAATAAGCGTCGTGGGAGGGAATATTTGCTTGGCACTATGTACCTATGTTTAATTTCTTATTATCTCCACAGATACACCTGAAGGACTCTGAAATGGCTGACAATATGCGCCATGTTCCAAGAAATTCAATGATGTATGGTGGATGGAACTGGACTCGCATCCTCTTCAAATCAAACGGTAGCTCACTCTCACGCTTTGCTCGATGTAACTTACGGCCATTATACGTGGGAAAGATATGTAAGGTGATTCTTGTGTCTACCAGGATGATCTCGAAGATGTAAAGGGCATTTTTACTCAACTTAAAATAAGCCTGTCAGAGCCTGATCCGGCGGCTTCAAATGGTAGTAGTGTTTCTGATGTTCTCCAGTATTTTGCCAACACCATCGTGTATGTAACTCGCCCTTTTTCGCTTAGTTTTCACCTTCAGTGAGGTTAACTGCTGGCGACCAGCAAGCAGCAGGAAGTTAGTCTGCTGCAACTTCTCTTCCGATGGCAAGATCTTGGCAAGTGCTGGACATGAAAACAAGGTACGAGTAAGAGTAACTGCCATGCTGTGTGAACCTTTTTTCTCTTATAAGATTGAAACTTCTGCACCTTTGGTGTTCATGAGTATATATGGTGCCTCATTCGATTTTTGTTCCCAGGCTGTAGTTTGGAACATGGACACTTTCCAGACACATCATTTACCAGAAGAGAATGCTTACCTTATCACTGATGTCTGTTTCAGACCTACCTCTACACAGATGGAAACATCTGCTTTTGACAAAACAATTAAGCTATGGAATGCTACAGATGTAAGTTATGCTTAGCTTTCTGGAAGTTCAAAATTTTGGTTCAAATTTGTGAATAAAACCTGAAAGTAGTTTTTTTTAATATATGAACCGAACCGAACGTCCGAACCACATGGGTATATCTATTGAATGCAGCTAGCCTAGTGGCAAGGCCCCACGCGGCACGCCCACAACCATACCTTGTTGGTACATGTCAGTGATTTTTCTTTTTTGGAAAAACAGGCTAGGCAGATATGTGTATCGTAACCCAGACCAAACGATACAACAAATAAGCCTCGGCACCAAGCTTCATGTGTTCGGCGTAGTTCATGCTTCTCTTTTACGCAAGTAATCAATAAATTGGAATACTATTGTCCAGTTTAAATTTTTACTGCTCAAATCTACTTCCCCTGAGTTTTGCCAAAGTTTGCCCAACATGCACTCAATGGTATGCTGACCAAATATTATTTAGGGGGGCCTATTTCTTTTATGCCTCATTACAGAAAAGGCTCAGCCCGAGTCTGAAGTAGGCTCGGACCTAACCCGACTTTGAATTAACAAAGCTATCAACCGGCCAAGATTACATGAAACATAATACAAATGACATGAAAAGAAACATCAGGAAACGCCCGAAAGATACAATGGGGCACTCTCCACAACTTACAACACATCGCAAAGCTAGTAACTAGAGATACAGAGATAAAGCACAACTAGCAGAAGCAAATGACCACAACTCTCAGGCGCCAAGGACAAAGAGCAATAGAAGCACCGCTGGGACAACTTGAACTGAATGGACGGCAAGAACAAGGATGAACACTGAAAAGGTTGAACGCAGCACCTCCCTCCACCACCGAAGAGGGTCACAACCCTCACAACGCTCACCGTCGGACTTGGGAGATGCTCACCGAGAGCTAGAGAGAGCCAAACTCAAAATCCAGGGCACCCACAGATCTTGACCTTCGTGGCGAAGACAGCTCACCATGCCGGACACACTGACCCGGACCTAGAGCGCCTGACAGCAACAGAGAGGCGGACAGCAGGGCGGTGGGACAACACCTCAGCACTACACCCGCAGGAACCAGCCGCCGACCAAAACCCCTACCTTCAACAACCCACACCTGAATCCATAGCTCCCCAGGCAACACCTCCGTGGAGGGGATGACACGCATGGCGCCACCGCTGCCCAACCAAGCCAGATTTTGGGTTTTCACCCGGGAGAAGAAACAGAGGTGGCAAGAAAAGGAACCACGACACCGCCTCCAAGAAGAATACGACACTCGAAGCCGACGTCGCTGTCGGGCCGAACCTAGGGTTTCCCTCGGCCCCGATCTACACCACCATCCCCAAAAGCACCGGATCCAGCAGAAGCCGCTGGCAACAGGCGCAAAGGGGAAGGGGCGGGAAGGAGGGAGCAACAAACCTTCAGATTTGGCGAGGAAGAAGGCCTCCACGCTGTTGCCGCCAAGCGCCGACACCCCACCACCCCTTCGGTCGAGGACGCCGACCTGAGCCCCTTGCACACACCGTCCAGGGCGCGAACTGTGACGCCGCACCGGCAGGGGCCGCCGCCCTGTGGATCCATACCTCCGCGAACGGAGCGACGAAGGCCTTGCCGTCACCGTCACCGGTGGCCGCACGGGCTTGCCCGGCGACCTCCTCAGGTGGCGGCAAGGAGGGGGAGGAGATGTGTAGGTGGCGGCTCTTGAAACCCTAGCCGCCGCTCGAGTCGCCCACGCACTCGACTTCTCAGTACTAAGATGTACTTACGGAAATCTGTTGGTGCTCCGGGAGCGCGCGCTCCTGCACGCAAAAATATTTTTTGAAATGCCAAAAAAATTCCAACAAAAAATTCTATGTGTTCTTTGTCACATCCAAGTGCTACATACAAATTTGTAGGCAAAAAGATTAAACATTTTGTCCTGTGTACAAAAACAAAATGAACACCACATGTTACCCCAAAAATGTCACCCTAAATTTGTTTTTTTTTTTCACCGGAGAAAAGCTGCTGCTCTGTTTCGCATAATTTTTTTCAAGGATGCTTGCGACACTAATAGGAACATCAACAAAAAATTCAGAATTTTTTGAAAACATTTACCATATATTTTTTGTTTACTATTCATGTGGGAAGTGCGTGCTCCCGGGAGCCAAAACGCCATTCTCGATGTACCTAGCACTACAAGAGTACTGGAAAAGGCTGTGGAGGTTATTTCAGTTATCTATATTATTCATCACTCGGATTATAATATGAAACATGACTATTGTGAAAATGAATTAGAGAGCATAATTCATACTCCCTCCGTTCCTAAATTTAAGTCTTTGGAAAGATTCTACTATGAACCACATACGGATGTATGTAGATGCATTTTAGAGTGTCGATTCACTCATTTTAAACCATATGTAGTCCATAGTGAAATCTCTACAAAGACTTATATTTAGGAACGGAGGGAGTATATGTGTATTATCTGTGTGTTTGCACTTTGTGTATTGCTTAAAACTTCAATTTCTTGTTTGGCAGACTCGATTCTCTCATCATACATTCTCTGGGCATAAATATCCAATTGTGTCACTAGATTTTCATCCAAAGAAGACAGACCTTTTGTGTTCTTGTGATAGGAATGGTGAAATCCGGTACTGGAACGTGACTCAGCTTACCTATCTGGGTGCCATGAAGGTTGGCACTCTTCTTTCTGATCCTTTAAAATCTTCTTAATAACTTATACAATATGATTGAACAATTTGCTGTTTTGTAAGTCTGACTTTGGACAGGACGGTCCTCTCGTTCGTTTCCAACCTAGCACTGGACAATTACTCGCAGCTACTACAGGAAATGTTGTCTCTATATTTGACGTTGACACACATACCAAAAAGTACACCTTGCAGGTCTGTTTTGAGCACAGATGCATCAATGTTGCAACGTTTCATTTCTTTCAATGAGAAGTTCATTTGCAATGTTTTCTTCTGTTGTTGCCCCTGCACATTCACATTTCAAATCCCCTGCCTCTCTCTCCCTTCCTCACTCTCTCTTTAAACAATGAAAAAATAAGCGCGCTACACAAAATAGTGTCGCCCCCTAAAAATATGCTATTGGCATATGCTATAGCATGCTATAGCGTGCCATTAACGAGACATTGTACACTGATTAATTTAGCAAGACAATTTCCTTCACGCTAGCACGCTATTAGCGGTGCTATAGCGCACTATTTTTCCAGTGCTTTTAAATAAGCCCGTGACTGCAATCATTAAGTTTGTGCCAAGTAATCTTCAAACTTGAGCGTTTGATTATAATGTCAGGGCCATAACATAAGCATGCAGTGGTTGTGCTGGGATAACAGTGGGGAGTACCTGGCATATGTCAGTGAGGATCAAGTTAAGGTTTGGTCAGTATCATCAGGAGAGTGCATTCATGAGGTCAGCTCAAATGGAAATGCGTTCTATTCTTGTGTGTTCCATCCAAGTTATACCAACCTCTTGGTGATTGGAGGCTACCAGGTATAGCACTCGCTCAAACATTTGAGTTTCAAATTCTTTACTATCTTCATTTGAAGCATGTCTAATTGTTTTTGCGAAGTGTGTACCCTTGTACTTTTCTACCAGTAAAGTTCATTAGCTATCTTTAGAAATCTTCATTTCTTCTTTGTTGTTAAGGTTTTTTTCTAATTATAATTTGAAGGCTGCTAATATTTCCCTATAACATCCATATGCTAGCCTAAGCTATGTTGATATGTCTTGTAATGTTTGGGTCCTGTTATTAGCTTATATAACATGTTAACAACAAATTTTGATGTTATTGTTTTCCGTACTTTAGTATCATATACGGGGTAATCCTCAACATAAAACTCTTTAAAATGGGGTAAAAGTTGGCAAAAGGCGCTGTAAATTAGTAGACGTAAATTATCCTCTGAAAGTGGCAAAAATCCCAAGTACCAGCCTCTGATATTACTGTTAGTAGACATAACTCCATCGGCCCTTTGTCTGGCAAAACAACCAGTAGAGGAGCTATATATCCACAACATAAAATTCGTTAAAAGGGTTAAAAGTTGGCACACCAATCACTAATGGGGTAATCCGGATGAAAAATTGTTAAATGAGGTAATTCGCGTAAGAAATGTCAAAGTAAGGGGGTAAATACTGGAATTCACTCAAAATTTATCATCGGTGCAGTCTTTGGAGCTATGGGACATGGTAAACAACCAAATTATGACGGTACAAGCTCACGAAGGTATAATTGTCGCGTCGGCACAATCACCGGTAACCGGGATGGTGGCTTCCGCGAGCCACGACAAATCTGTCAAGCTGTGGAAGTAAGAATAATATGTGAGAGGAAGGAAGTGTATTTATCTCGATAGGTGTGTATATGTGGCGCAAAGATAACAAACATGAAAAGGACTAAAGTTGCCCTCTCTCCGCCCCCTGTTCCGTTTTATGAATGCTTGTCAGATGTAAGATGTAACATTTCCTGTGCTCAACCGTAACTCATTTGTAATCGTGATCTCTTTGTAATCAGCAAAGTTGTGAAATCGTCGTTGTTGGGTAACGTAGTAATTTTAAAAAATTTCCTACGCACACGCAAAATCATGATGATGCATAGCAACGAGAGGGGAGAGTGTGATCTACGTACCCTTGTAGATCGACAACGGAAGCGTTAGCACAACGTGGTTGATGTAGTGGTACATCTTCACGGTCCAACCGATCCAAGCACCGTTACTCTGGCACCTCCGAGTTCTTGGCACACGTTCAGCTCGATGACGCACCCCGGGCTCCGATCCAGCAAAGCTTCGGGGAGGAGTTCTGTCAGCACGACGGCGTGGTGACGATCTTGATGTTCAACCGTCGCAGGGCTTCGCCTAAGCACCGCTACAATATGACCGAGGTGGAATATGGTGGAGGGGGGCACCGCACACGGCTAAGGAACGATCACGAAGATCAACTTGTGTGTCTAGAGGTGCCCCCTGCCCCCGTATATAAAGGAGCAAGGGGGAGGGGGCGGCCGGCCTAGGAGGGGGCGCGCCAAGGGGAGTCCTACTCCCACCGGGAGTAGGACTCCTTCCTTCCTTGTTGGAGTAGGAGAAGGGGAAAGAGGGGAGAGGAAGAAGGAAAGGGCGGCTGCGCCCCTTGTCCAATTCGGACCAGAGGGGGGGGGGGCGCAGGCCTCCTTCCTTTTGGCCTCTCTCCTCTATTCCCGTATGGCCCAATAAGGCCCATATACTCCCCGGCGAATTCCCGTAACTCTCCGGTACTCCGAAAAATACCCGAATCACTCGGAACCTTTCCGATGTCTGAATATAGTCGTCCAATATATCGATCTTTACGTCTCGACCATTTCGAGACTCCTCGTCATGTCCCCGATCTCATCCGGGACTCCGAACTCCTTCGGTACATCAAAACTCATAAACTCATAATATAACTGTCATCGAAACCTTAAGCGTGCGGACCCTACGGTTCGAGAACAATGTAGACATGACCGAGACATGTCTCCGGTCAATAACCAATAGCGGAACCTGGATGCTCATATTGGCTCCTACATATTCTACGAAGATCTTTATCGGTCAGACCGTATAACAACATACGTTGTTCCCTTTGTCATCGGTATGTTACTTGCCCGAGATTCGATCGTCGGTATCTCAATACCTAGTTCAATCTCGTTACCGACAAGTCTCTTTACTCGTTCCGTAATACATCATCTCACAACTAACTCATTAGTTGCAATGCTTGCAAGGCTTATGTGATGTGCATTACCGAGAGGGCCCAGAGATACCTCTCCGACAATCGGAGTGACAAATCCTAATCTCGAAATACGCCAACCCAACATGTACCTTTGGAGACACCTGTAGAGCACCTTTATAATCACCCAGTTACGTTGTGACGTTTGGTAGCACACAAAGTGTTCCTCCGGCAAACGGGAGTTGCATAATCTCATAGTCATAGGAACATGTATAAGTCATGAAGAAAGCAATAGCAACATACTAAACGATCGGGTGCTAAGCTAATGGAATGGGTCATGTCAATCAGATCATTCACCTAATGATGTGATCCCGTTAATCAAATAACAACTCTTTGTCCATGGTTAGGAAACATAACCATCTTTGATTAACGAGCTAGTCAAGTAGAGGCATACTAGTGACACTCTGTTTGTCTATGTATTCACACATGTATTATGTTTCCGGTTAATACAATTCTAGCATGAATAATAAACATTTATCATGATATAAGGAAATAAATAATAACTTTATTATTGCCTCTAGGGCATATTTCCTTCAGTCTCCCACTTGCACTAGAGTCAATAATCTAGTTCACATCACCATGTGATTTAACACTAATAGTTCACATCTTTATGTGATTAGTTCACATCTTCATGTGACCAACACCCAAAGGGTTTACTAGATTCAGTAATCTAGTTCACATCGCTATGCGATTAACACCCAAAGAGTACTAAGGTGTGATCATGTTTTGCTTGTGAGAGAAGTTTAGTCAACGGGTCTGCCACATTCAGATCCGTATGTATTTTGCAAATTTCTATGTCAACAATGCTCTGCACAGAGCTACTCTAGCTAATTGCTCCCACTTTCAATATGTATCCAGATTGAGACTTAGAGTCATCTGGATTAGTGTCAAAACTTGCATCGACGTAACCCTTTACGACGAACCTTTTTGTCACCTCCATAATCGAGAAACATATCCTTATTCCACTAAGGATAATTTTGACCGCTGTCCAGTGATCTACTCCTAGATCACTATTGTACTACCTTGCCAAAATCAGTGTAGGGTATACAATAGATCTGGTACATAGCATGGCATACTTTATAGAACCTATGGCTGAGGCATAGGGAATGACTTTCATTCTCTTTCTATCTTCTGTCGTGGTCGGGTTTTGAGTCTTACTCAATTTCACACCTTGTAACACAGACAAGAACTCTTTCTTTGACTGTTCTATTTTGAACTACTTCAAAATCTTGTCAAGGTATGTACTCATTGAAAAAAACTTATCAAGCGTCTTGATCTATCTCTATAGATCTTGATGTTCAATATGTCAGCAGCTTCACCGAGGTCTTTCTTTGGAAAATTCCTTTCAAACACTCCTTTATGCTTTGCAGAATAATTCTACATTATTTCCGATCAACAATATGTCATTCACATATACTTATCAGAAATGTTGTAGTGCTCCCACTCACTTTCTTGTAAATACAGGCTTCATCGCAAGTCTGTATAAAACTATATGCTTTGATCAACTTATCAAAGCGTATATTCCAACTCCGAGATGCTTGCACCAGTCCATAGATGGATCGCTGGAGCTTGCATATTTTGTTAGCACCTTTAGGATTGACAAAACCTTCTGGTTGCATCATATACAACTCTTCTTTAAATCCATTAAGGAATGTAGTTTTGTTTATCCATTTGCCAGATTTCATAAAAATGCGGCAATTGCTAACATGATTTGGACAGACTTAAGCATCGCTACGAGTGAGAAAGATTCATCGTAGTCAACACCTTGAACTTTGTCAAAAAACCTTTTTCAACAAGTCTAGCTTTGTAGATAGTAACACTACTATCAGTGTCCGTCTTCCTCTTGAAGATCCATTTGTTTTCTATGGCTTGCCGATCATCGGGAAAATCCATCAAAGTCCATACTTTGTTCTCATACATGGATCATATCTCAGATTTCATGGCCTCAAACCATTTCGCGGAATCTAGGCTCATCATCGCTTCCTCATAGTTCGCAAGTTCGTCATGGTCTAGTAACATGACTTCCAGAACAGGATTACCATACCACTCTGGTGCGGATCTCACTCTGGTTTACCTATGAGATTTGGTAGTAACTTGATCTGAAGTTACATGATCATCATTATTAGCTTCCTTACTAATTGGTGTAGTAGTCACAAGAACAGATTTCTGTGATGAACTACTTTCCAATAAGGGAGCAGGTACAGTTACCTCATCAAGTTCTACTTTCCTCCCACTCACTTCTTTCGAGAGAAATTCCTTCTCTAGAAAGGATCCATTCAAAGCAACGAATATCTTGCCTTCGGATCTGTGATAGAAGGTGTACCCAACATTTTCTTTTTGGGTATCCTATGAAGACGCACTTCTCCGATTTGGGTTTGAGCTTATCAGGTTGAAACTTTTTCACATAAGCATTGCAACCTCAAACTTTAAGAAACGACAGCTTAGGTTTCTTGCCAAACCATAGTTCATACGGTGTCGTTTCAACGGATTTAGATGGTGCCCTATTTAACGTGAATGCAGTTGTCTCTAATGCATAATCCCAAAATGATAGTGGTAGATTGGTAAGAGACATCATAGTTCGCACCATATCTAATAAAGTACGGTTATGACGTTCGGACACACCATTATGCTGTGGTGTTCCAGGTGGCGTGAGTAGTGAAACTATTTCACATTGTTTTTAACTGAAGGCCAAACTCGTAACTCAAATATTTGTCTCCGCGATCAGATCGTAGAAACTTTATTTTCTTGTCACGATGATTTTCCACTTCACTCTGAAATTCTTTGAACTTTTCAAATGTTTCAGACTTATGTTCCATCAAGTAGATATACCCATATCTGCTCAAATCATCTGTGAAGTTCAGAGAATAACGATACTTGCCGTGAGCCTTAACACTCATCGGACCGCATACATCAGTATGTATTATTTCCAATAAGTCAGTTGCTCGCTCCGGAGAACGGAGTCTTAGTCATCTTGCCCATGAGGCATGGTACGCAAGCATCAAGTGATTCATAATCAAGTGATTCCAAAATCCCATCAGCATGGAGTTTCTTCATGCGCTTTACACCAATATGACCTAAACGGCAGTGCTACAAATAAGTTGCACTATCATTATTAACTTTGCATCTTTTGGCTTCAATATTATGAATATGTGTATCACTACAATCGAGATCCAACAAACCATTTTCGTTGGTGTGTATGACCATAGAAGGTTTTATTCATGTAAACAGAACAACAATTGTTCTCTAACTTAAATGAATAACCGTATTGCAATAAACATGATCAAATCATATTCATGCTCAACGCAAACACCAAATAACACTTATTTAGGTTCAACACTAATCTCGAAAGTACAGGGAGTCTGCGATGATGATCATATCAATCTTGGAACCACTTCCAACACACATCGTCACTTCACCCTTAACTAGTCTCTGTTTATTCTGCAACTCCCATTTCGAGTTACTAATCTTAGCAACTGAACTATTATCAAATACTGAGGGGTTGCTATAAACACTAGTAAAGTACACATCAATAACATGTATATCAAATATACTTATGTTCACTTTGCCATCCTTCTTATCCGCCAATCACTTGGGGTAGTTCCGCTTCCAGTGACCAGTCCCTTTGCAGTAGAAGCACTTAGTCTCAGGCTTAGGACCAGACTTGGGCTTCTTCACTTGAGCAGCAACTTGCTTGCTATTCTTCTTGAAGTTCCCCTTCTTCCCTCTGCCCTTTTCTTGAAACTAGTGGTCTTGTCTACCATCAACACTTGATGTTTTTCTCGATTTCTACCTTCGTCAATTTCCGCATTACGAAGAGCTTGGGAATCGTTTCCGTTATCCCTTGCATATCATAGTTCATCACTAAGTTCTACTAACTTGGTGATGGTGAGTAGAGAATTCAGTCAATCACTATCTTATCTGAAAGATTAACTCCCACTTGATTTAAGCGATTGTAGTACTCAGACAATCTGAGCACATGCTCACCAGTTGAGCGATTCTCCTCCATCTTTTAGCTATAGAACTTGTTGGAGACTTCATATCTCTCAACTCGGGTATTTGCTTGAAATATTAACTTCAACTCCTGGAACATCTCATATGCTCCATGACGTTCAAAACGTCTTTGAAGTCACGATTCTAAGCCATTAAGCATGGTGCACTAAACTATCAAGTAGTCATCATATTGAGCTAGTCAAACGTTCATAACGTCTGCATCTGCTCCTACAATAGGTCCGTCACCTAGCGGTGCATCAAGGACATAATTCTTCTGTGCAGCAATGAGGATAAACCTCAGATCACAGATCCAATCTGCATCATTGCTACTAACATCTTTCAACACAATTTTCTCTAGGAACATATCAAAATAAACACAGGGAAGCAACAACACGAGCTATTGATCTACAACATAATTTGCAAAATACTACCAGGACTAAGTTTTATGATAAATTTAAGTTCAATTAATCATATTACTTAAGAACTCCCACTTAGATAGACATCCCTCTAATCCTCTAAGTGATTACGTGATCCAAATCAACTAAACCATGTCCGATCATCACGTGAGATGGAGTAGTTTCATTGGTGAACATCGTTATGTTGATCATATCTGCTATATGATTCACGCTCGACCTTTTGGTCTCCGTGTTCCGAGGCCATATCTGTATATGCTTGGCTCGTCAACTATAACCTCAGTATTCTGCGTGTGCAACTGTTTTGCACCCGTTGTATTTGAACATAGAGCCTATCACACCCGATCATCACGTGGTGTCTCAGCACGAAGAACTTTCGCAATGGTGCATACTCAGGGAGAGCACTTCTTGATAATTAGTGAGAGATCATCTTATAATGCTACCGTCAATCAAAGCAAGATCAGATGCATAAAAGATAAACATCACATGCAATCAATATAAGTGATATGATATGGCCACCATCATCTTGTGCTTGTGATCTCCATCTTCGAAGCACCGTCATGATCACCATCTTCACCGGCGTGACACCTTGATCTCCATCGTAGCATCGTTGTCGTCTCGCCAATCTTATGCTTCCACGACTATCGCTACCGCTTAGTGATAAAGTAAAGCATTACATCGCGATTGCATTGCATACAATAAAGCGACAACCATATGGCTCCTGCCAGTTGCCGATAACTCGGTTACAAAACATGATCATCTCATACAATAAAATTTAGCATCATGTCTTGACCATATCACATCACAACATGCCCTGCAAAAACAAGTTAGACGTCCTCTACTTTGTTGTTGCAAGTTTTACGTGGCTGCTACGGGCTTAAGCAAGAACCAATCTTACCTACGCATCAAAACCACAACGATAGTTTGTCAAGTTGGTGCTGTTTTAACCTTCGCAAGGACCGGGCGTAGCCACACTCGGTTCAACTAAAGTTGGAGAAACTGTCACCCGCTAGCCACCTTTGTGCAAAGCACGTCGGGAGAACCGGTCTCGCGTAAGCGTACGCGTAATGTCGGTCCGGGCCGCTTCGTCCAACAATACCGCCGAACCAAAGTATGACATGCTGGTAAGCAGTATGACTTATATCGCCCACAACTCACTTGTGTTCTACTCGTGCATATAACATCAACATATAAAACCTAGGCTCGGATGCCACTGTTGGGTAACGTAGTAATTTCAAAAAAATTCCTACGCACACGCAAGATCATGGTGATGCATAACAACGAGAGGGGAGAGTGTGATCTACGTACCCTTGTAGATCGATAATGGAAGCGTTAGCACAACATGGTTGATGTAGTCGTACGTCTTCACGGTCCAACTGATCCAAGCACCGTTACTCCGGCACCTCCGAGTTCTTGGCACACGTTCAGCTCGATGATGCACCTCGGGCTCTGATCCAGCAAAGCTTCGGGGAGGAGTTCTGTCAGCACGACGGCGTGGTGACGATCTTGATGTTCAACCGTCGCAGGGCTTCGCCTAAGCACCACTACAATATGACCGAGGTGGAATATGGCGGAGGGGGGCACCGCACACGGCTAAGGAATGATCACGAAGATCAACTTGTGTGTCTAGAGGTGCCCCCCTGCCCCCGTATATAAAGGAGCAAGGGGGAGGGGCGGCCAGCCTAGGAGGGGGCGCGCCAAGGGGAGTCCTACTCCCACCGGGAGTAGGACTCCTTCCTTCCTTGTTGGAGTAGGAGAAGGGGAAAGAGGGGGAGAGGAAGAAGGAAAAGGGGGCTGCGCCCCTTCTCCAATTCGGACCAGAGGGGGGGGGGGCGCAGGCCTCCTTCCTTTTGGCCTCTCTCCTCTATTCCCGTATGGTCCAATAAGGCACATATACTCCCCGGCGAATTCCCGTAACTCTCCGGTACTCCGAAAAATACCCGAATCACTCAGAACCTTTCCGATGTCCGAATATAGTCGTCCAATATATCGATCTTTACGTCTCGACCATTTCGAGACTCCTCGTCATGTCCCCGATCTCATCCGGGACTCCGAACTCTTTCGGTACATCAAAACTCATAAACTCATAATATAACTGTCATCGAAACCTTAAGCGTGCGGACCCTACGGTTCGAGAACAATGTAGACATGACCGAGACATGTCTCCGGTCAATAACCAATAGTGGAACCTGGATGCTCATATTGGCTCCTACATATTCTATGAAGATCTTTATCGGTCAGACCGCATAACAACATACGTTGTTCCCTTTGTCATCGGTATGTTAGTTGCCCGAGATTCGATCGTCGGTATCTCAATACCTAGTTCAATCTCGTTACCGGCAAGTCTCTTTACTCGTTCCGTAATACATCATCTCACAACTAACTCACTAGTTGCAATACTTGCAAGGCTTATGTGATGTGCATTACCGAGAGGGCCCAGAGATACCTCTCCGACAATCGGAGTGACAAATCCTAATCTCGAAATACGCCAACCCAACATGTACCTTTGGAGACACCTGTAGAGCACCTTTATAATCACCCAGTTACGTTGTGACGTTTGGTAGCACACAAAGTGTTCCTCCGGCAAACGGGAGTTGCATAATCTCATAGTCATAGGAACATGTATAAGTCATGAAAAAAGCAATAGCAACATACTAAACGATCGGGTGCTAAGCTAATGGAATGGGTCATGTCAATCAGATCATTCACCTAATGATGTGATCCCGTTTAATCAAATAACAACTCTTTGTCCATGGTTAGGAAACATAACCATCTTTGATTAACGAGCTAGTCAAGTAGAGGCATACTAGTGACACTCTGTTTGTCTATGTATTCACACATGTATTATGTTTCCGGCTAATACAATTCTAGCATGAATAATAAACATTTATCATGATATAAGGAAATAAATAATAACTTTATTATTGCCTCTAGGGCATATTTCCTTCAGTCGTGTGTTGTGAGTGACAGTATATATAGTAAGTTAGTTCGAGTTGTCGACTCTTACTATGTGTGCTCCAAATTGTTAGGTTTTATCTGCCACTTCTGCTTCAGTACAACCCCCTATACCCCCTTCTAATTAAGGGTAGTCACTAGCTCGCTCGCTTCTGTGTGATTGAGCCACAATTTGTCGCAAGGAGCGGTAAATAGGTATATCCACCGTCTTTCCCTAAAAAAAGGTCTTTCCACCGTCTTTGGTGCCGTCAGCTTTTTCTCAAATTTGTGAATCTTTTTCGGTTTCATGATTTTTTTTCAACTTTGTTAGTGAAAGCTTTTCTAAAATCTGTACAAAATTTATAGTTTTTTTTACAAACTAGCAATTTTTTATAGGTAGAAATTTTGTTACAAAAAGATTCCCAAATTTTAAAAAAAGTTCACAAATTGGTGGATTAATTTTCTTTTTCAAAATCTCTGAATATTTTACAAAAATATTACGAAAAAAGAGATGCACTTTTTGGAAATCCGCGAATGCTTTGTTCGGCCCAACGGGAGCAATGTCGTCGCCTAGTGAGGGCCAAGCCCTAAAAGTTTTTTTTTCTTTTCTATCTTTTGTTTTATGTTAATTCTTTTTCTCTTTTTTGAGCATCATTCTTCTTTTAGAAATCTGTTAAAAAATTGAAATATTCTTGGGAATGCCAAAAAATATTCTCATCTTTAAATTTTGTTCAAATTTTTTAAGAATGTTTTCATTTTCGATTTTTTTGTTCACAAAATTAAGATTTGTTTGTGTTTAAAAAATAGTTTATTTTAAAGTACATGTTCTGAAATTTGTGTTCAACATCAATTGTTAGGAATTTGTTAGCAATTTTGAAAAATGTGTTTGATTTTATAAAATTTTCATACACAATTTATAATTTCAAAATTATTGAAAATTTTAAAGAAATGGCCAGAACATAAGAAAATGTTCATGTTGATTGATAATGATAGAAAATGCGAATAATAGAATCATTCAAATTAAAAAAACTACATTGTCACGAATGCACCCGTTAGCCTAATCTAGCACACTCCTCTGAACTGGTGGTTTTCTGGACTATGGATAAATGTCTCTTCTTGCAGCAGTATGACACGGACATATGAGGCATAGGTCTGAACGACTTCTGACACCGTTTGCACATCGCGACATGTCCGACCATTTATTGATCCTTTTTCACCGAGAAACCATAAGAAAATGCAAAATTTGTCAAAAATCCAAATTACCTGGCATAATGCCTTGAATTAGTCATAGAATATGGTGGAAATTTGTTTGGGTCATTTGCTGGATGTCGAAAAAAATGTTATTTCAAGCGAATCCTTGTAGCCTACGCGAACACCCTCCGTCGCAACATACTTGAAATGACCCCAACTTTTGCAAGTAGGTGGGCATGACCATGATAGGCATCCATTGTGATACGCCTGACCATATATCAGTATTTTTTAGCATAGAAAACTCCAAAAAAATGCAAAATTTGTCAAAAACCCAAAAAACTTGCATGGTGCCTTGTATTGTTTCTACAAGGCCATGAAAAGCAATCAAGTCATTTAAGGGATGTCAAGAATTAAGGTGCTCCCAAACGGACCCTTCTTGCCTATCCGAACACTCTCTGCTGAACATATTATTATTTTAAAAATTTCATTACTAACCGCAACTTTTCAATAGGTGGGTATGCCCATGTGAGCCATCCCTGTCTGGTTTGAACGACATTCGACCCCGTATGCATGTTGTGACACGTCCTACCATTTATCATCTTTTTCCCACGAAGAAAACTCTAGAAAATGCAACTTGTCAAAAACTAAAAAAATTGGCATGGTGCCGTGAATTAGTCATACAAGGCCATAGGAAAAAATTGGGGGACGTTTAAAGTATGTCAAGAAACAACGTGCTTTCAGACGGAGCCTTCTAACCTACACGAACACCGTCCTTTCAACATGGTGTATTTTTGGACATCCTTAAAATGACCCCAACTTTTGCAACCATGTAGGAATGCCATTGGTAGGCATACATATCATGTTTGAACAATTTCCGACACCGTATGAAAATTGCGACACGCCTGACCATTTATTGGTCTTTTTTAACTGAGAAAACTCTATAAATTGCAAATTTTGTGAAAAACAAAAAAACCTGGCATGGTACCTTGAATTGGCCATACATGGCCATGAAAATAAAAAGTTGGGGCCATTTCAAGGATGTCGAGAAAGAATGTGATCTCAGACGGAGCCTTCTTGCCTACTCGGAACAACATCGGTTGAACATGGTCTATTTTGGATATTGTTCAAATGACCCCAACTTTTGCAAGAAGGTGAGTGAAAGATCATGGATGTTGCCTTAGGGGTGTGTGTGAATAAGCATTTTAAAATAATTACGATTTAGGTTTGAACAAATGCGAGATAAAAATAACATTTTATTTGTCAAGCACAAAACCTAAATCGAGTAGGCTCACCTATGTGCACCAACAACTTATGCTAAGTAAGATAAACAACCGAGTGATAGCAAGATATATAACATGTAACACTATGGCTATCACAAAGTAAAATACATAATTAAAGGGCTCGGGTAAGAGATAACCAAGGCATGCAGAGACGACGATGTATCCCGAAGATCACACACTTGCGGATTCTAATCTCCATTTGGAGTGGTGTGAAGGCATAATGCTCCCCCAAATGTCATTAGGGCCACCGTAATCTCCTCACACCCTCGCACAATGCGCACAATGCAAGATGTCGTAATTCCAGTAAGAGACTCTTGAGGGCGGTCACTGATCCAATACAAATAGCAACCCTTGGGAGCGGTCACCGAACCCGTACAATTGACAACCCTTGGGGGCGGTCAGCGGAACTCGTACAAATTGCTCAGGGCAATCTCCACAATTTGATTGGAGACCCCGACGCTTAGCTCGAAGCTTTCCACCATAATGATTGATCTCCGCGACACCACCAAGCATCTAGGGCGCCCAAGCACCCAAGAGGAATAAGCTCTAGGTTACCAAGCACCCAAGAGTAATAAGCTACTCAAACTTCACTTCCACATATTATCATGGAGAACTCAAAGCTATGCACCAAATGCAATGAAAGGGGCACACGAAGTGCCCATGTCATTCTCCCCCAAATCCCACCACAACAACTAATGCTATGGAGAAAAATGAGCGGAAGAACAAAGAGAAGAACACAAAGAGCTCCAAGTCTAGATCAAAAGGGGTTCCCCTCACTTAAGAGGGGAAAGTGATAGGTGGAAATTTGGATTTAGATCTCCTCTCTCTTTTCCCTCAAGAATTAGCAAGAATCATTGGAGGAATTGAGAGATAGCAAGCTCAAAGAAGGTCAACAATGAAGGGAAAACATGATCTCAACGGATAAGATCCATTAGGGAGAAGACCCCTTTTATAGGTGGGGACAAATCCAACCGTTATGGCACAACCCGCAGTAAAGCGGTACTACCGCTTCATGCGGCAGTACCTAGAGAACTACGATACTAAGTTGATCGACAGAGCGGTAGCACTGCGCTAAGCGGTACTACTGGGCAGTACTACTGCCCTAGTACTTTGAAAGCTGCAAGGGACTACAGAGCAAAAAGCTAAGCGGAAGTGTGATAGTAGTAGGCAGCAGAAGTACTGCGTCAAGCGGTACTACCGCTGGAGTAGGAGCGGTACTACCGTGCCCTACAGCCGTCGATGCGGAAAAGAGTCCAGTAGACCAAATATAAGCGGTAGTTCCCATGGCACTGGACTGCGGAGGTACCGCGCAAGCGGTATTACTGCTAGAGAGCTTCAAAATAGCGCAAGCAAAACATATGGAAGTAAGAAGACCAGAACTGCCATAACTTCTGCAAACGGGATCTGAAATCAGCAAACTCAAGCTAGTTGGGTAGAGAACGACAAGTACTATCCAATGATAATAGGATAAGGAAGAGAACCTTCCCAAATATGACCCGACAAAAACCCCAACATAAAAAACACAACAGATGATGCATACGAAATCCATTTTCGATGAACTTGAGCTTGTCATGAAGATGACCACACACTAGAAAACTCACATTGAGAAAAGCCAAACAAGAACCAAGAAAGATGATGCCAATGATGCAATGGTTTGAGCTCTCTATAAATGATACGATCAAGCTACTCACTTGAGAGCCCCCCTTAGATAGTACGACAATCAATCCTATAACCCGATCTCTAAACTAGCACCATGAGACCGGTAAAATAGAAAACCTATCAAGGTTAAACCTTTGCCTTGTGCAAAATCCACTTGAGCTAGATGATGACAATCTTGACCTTCTCAAGTTGGACCACCTTTCTCGATTTCGCACGCTCGATGAAGACTAGTAGATTGCTCCCCACTCCACCATGGGTGAGATACTCTTCGTCACATCTTCACAAGTCCATTGTCAACACAATGAACGGCAAGCTTCAAGCACGTGATCTCTTCATGATGCTCCGCTTGAACTTGTACACCGCAGCCTTGATGACGATATTCACTTGATGTCATCCTCCATAGGTTATATATGTCTTCCTTTTGATGCACGCCCATGAAAACATACCTAACCCCAAAAAGAACTCTCACATAGACCATGTGTTAGTACACAAAGCATAATGGACAATGCTTACCATACCAAGAGGTCACTTGATCCATTGGTACATCTTCTACAATTTTGTGAGTTGATCAACTTGATTCACTCTTTGACTTAGTCTTGGTCGTCCTTGTATTGTATCTTCTTATAACCTTGAAACCAACAGATGGTCTTCAATCAAAACCTATGGACACACCCTTAAAATATAATTCAAGGTAATAATTACTCCATAGGGATTGGTATCAATTACCAAAACCAAACATGGGGACCATGCTCTTTCGGTGAGCATATCCATGGTAGACATCCATGCCAGGTTTGAACGATTTTCAACACATCGTATGCAAGTTGTGGCATGTCCGACCATTTATTGGCCTTTTTTCAACGAGAAAACTATAGAAAATGCAAAAGTTGTCGAAAACCCAAACAACTTGGCATGGTGCCATGAATTGGTCATACAAGCCCATGAAAAAATTAGGCCATTTCAAAGATGTCGAGAAACAACGTGCTTTCAGACATAGCCTTCTAGCCCACCGGACACCCTCCATTCAACATGGTCCATTTCTGGACATTTTTGGACTCCAACTTTTGCAAGCAGGTGGGAATCCTTATGTAGACATCCATGCCAGGTTTGAATGATTTTCGACATGTGTATGCAAGTTGCAACACGTCCGACCATTTGTCGGCCTTTTTGACCGAGAAAACTCCAGAAAATGCAAAATTTGCCGAACACTAAAACAACTTGGCATGGTGCCTTGAATTAATCATATACAAGTCAATGAATGGGGTCCTTTGATGGATGTTGATAAACAACGTGCTGTCAAGCGGAGCCTTCTGGCCTACCCAAACACCCTACGTTAAACACGGTACTTTTTGGACATTCTTGAAATGACCCCAACTTTTGCTAGGCGGGCCCATGATAGACATCGTTTGAAGAAAAAAGTACTTAAACTTATAATTTAAACATGTACTTAAAACTGTTATATTAAGTTTTTAACATAACTAATAAATACAATGGGGTTAAATTGAAAACAGTTAATGTTTTTCTTAAAAAACATTTAATAAATATTTGCAGGAAAATATAATTTAAAAACATAAATTAAAATAGTTACTTAAAACTATTATTTTGGTATTCCAAAAAATATTTTAAATTATTTAAAATGTTAAAATGAAAAATTTTCAGAAAGGAGGAAAATGAATTAATGAAAAAACAGAAGAAAAAGAGGAAAAAATAGAAAATGAATTAATGTTTTTATTTTTCTAAAAATTTTCAGAAAGGAGGAAAATGAATTAATGAAAAAACAGAAGAAAAAAGGAAAAAATAGAAAATGAATTAATGTTTTTATTTTTCTATTACTGCTTTTCCAATATTATCTTTTTTTCCTGTTCTTTTTTTTCTGTTTCTTTTACATTGTTTTAATTTTTCTTTCTTGTTTCCTTTTCAAATTTATTGCTCTTTTCAAAAAATGTTCTTGATCACGATTTTTTTGGAAATTTCGGAAAATGTTAATGTTTTGAAAAGTTGTTTATAATTTCAAAAAATGTTTGTTTTCAATTTTTAAATAAATTTTAAAGTTGTATGGGTTTTTCAGAAAAATGTTATTATTCTCAAATTGTTCAGAATGTTAAAAAATGTTCCCATTTTCGATTTTTCTCAAAACTCAAATATTGTACATGTTTTAAAAAATGTCCGTTTTTACAAAAATTGTTCGTAATTTAGAAAAACGTTCAATTTTTTCAAATATTCATGTTTTCCTATTTTCTCATAAATTCCAAATATGTATTCTTGTTTTTGGAAAAAATTTCAGAATGTTAAATCCCGTTTTCAGTTTTTTTTCTCTAAACTCAAAAAATGTTTGGGATTTTTTTAAAAAATCACACTTTTGAAAAGTTCTTTAGAATTTGGAAAATATTCCCACTAACAAGTTTTGTTCTATAATTCAAAAAATGTTTGCATTTTTTAAAAAAAATCGGATTTTCAACAATTGTTTCTGTCATAAAGGCATGTTTTTTGAAAAAAGATAAATTTTCAAATTTTGTTCGAGTTGTTCAAACAATTGTCGGAGTTTTAAACATTACTCACTTCTTGGAAATTTCTTTATACTTTCCAAAAAAAGATTGAAAAATATCCAAAAATTCGCCGGATTCTGTGTTGCACTTAGCTCTTAAAGTGGCGTGCTCAATGTTAGTCACCAGTCAGGTCGAGCTCTTCTGTGTGAGCTATAGGTCCGGAGTTTGAATGCTTGCATGGTCGTTCTTTGTTCTTTTTTTTGGACATTAGGGGCGTGTTTGGTTGAAGTTTACAATAGTAGTTGTATTGCATGTCCATCTCTAGCCAGTCTGGTTGCTGAAAAACAACCTCATATGCAGCAGATGCAACCTGTTTGGTTGCCTGCATCGCATCGAGAGGCACTTACCCCCCTATTGTTTGGTTGCCCGCATTTGTGCTTAGGGTGTGAGCAGATGCAAACTTCAGCTGTTTGGTTACAAACAACGTTTGTGTTCTGCTTACTCCATTCAAATGTGATGGCCTTACCACCACACATGATCAGCACAACAACAACATCACAACAGCAAAATCAAACAAAGCAAGTAATGTAATGACAACAAACTTAACACAGCAAACTACTCAACTAGATAGCA
The DNA here is from genome assembly GCF_018294505.1 of Triticum aestivum. Lineage (NCBI taxonomy): Eukaryota > Viridiplantae > Streptophyta > Magnoliopsida > Poales > Poaceae > Triticum > Triticum aestivum. The sequence continues at coordinate 605,260,181 of NC_057809.1, forward strand.
TAAGTCTAGATTAAGAGCAGGGGCATCCTCCTTCCCTGCTGTGCCAGACTGCTGCTCCTGGCCAAAATATGAACATGTTCCCAGCACAAGTCTCGCCACACACCCTAAAAGTTCTCCACTAACACCTGACTTAACTTAACTACATAGCCTGCTCGATGCCACCAAGGCAGTTGTGCTTGCTGCAACGATACCTGCACATCACCAACGAGTCGTGGTTGTAGACCTGAACCTCCAGTCCGAGTCCGGAGATGCGCACAACGACGAGGTCACCGGGGACGATGTGGCAGCGGCGGTAGAAGTAGTTCCACCCCCGGCCAAGCACCATCTGGCCCTCGAAGTTCTGGACTTACACCCAGAACACGCATCGCTTGTTGGCTGAGAGCCTGACCACGCGCGGGAGTCGCTTGATGACCAGCCAGGTGTTCATCACCTCCACGAACTTGGGAGGGACGACGAGCATGGCGAGGTCCTTGTTGTCCTTGATCTGCTGGTAGAATCTCATCGGCTCCCTAGCTCCCTCCTCGTGGCCCTGCCTCGGAGATCGTCCCCTTGAACGAGGCACGCTCATGAAGGCGATCCTGTCAGGCAGGTCCACCGTCCCAAGCCACCTGTTCGTGGGGATGAAATCCTCGACGTGCTCAGCTCCGGCCACGACCTGAGCTCCTCCACCCGCCACATCCCAGTTAGTCTTCAGTACCTTGTCAGGCAACATGACAAGTATTAGTATCAAACAAAGCAAGCAAGCAAACAAGCAAGCAAATGCCACTAATCAGTGGCACTGATCAGTGGCATTTTCCCAACAGCAAGTACCATTGATCAGTGGCATTTTCCCAACAGCAAGTGCCATTGATCAGTGGCATGTGCTCATGGCCAAATGGCAATGATCAGTGGCACCTGGTGTTGGGCAAGAGCACTAATCTACTTGCTGTAGTGCAAATGGCACTGATCAGTGACTTGCCCAATATCAAGTGCCATTGATAAGTGCCATTTTTCCCAACAGCAAGTGCCATTGGGCAAATGCCACTTACCAATGACACTTGTTGTTGGGCAAGTCACTGATCAGTGGCATCTTCTTTGCTGCAACTGGCACTGACCACTGCACTATCCTAAACAAGGAAACATTTAAAAATAGCAACAGTAAGTGCCAATAGCACCCATGTGCAGCCATGCAGATTTGGGACCATCCTAAAATGGTCCTACTACATGCACGTATAGCATCCACTCATGGCACAAACCCTAGCTTCAACATGCAACATGAAACAAGGACATGATCCTAACATGAACATGCCATCAGTCAACATGATTCTAGCATTCGTCACTCAACATGAACATGATTCTAGCATGAACACAGCTACTAGCATCTAGCACAAATCTAGCATGTAGTAGGACTCGGACTAGCATGATTCTAGGATTCTAGCATGAACATGAATCTAGCATGTAACACAGCTACTAGCATTCTAGCATGAACACAAGCATTAGCACACGCACTGTACATAACAAGAACAGATCTGTCCGATTGGATTCAATTGGGATCACATCCAATCGGATCTGCTAGAATTCTATCAATCCTAGCACATGCCTAAGAAATTAACCGCAAACCTACATCTAGGAGCAAGATTTGAGGGGATTTGACTCACCGGAGCACGCGCAGCGCGGCGAATCGAGGCCGGGGTGAAAACCCTGGCGGGACGATAGAGGTGGCGGAGCAGAGGACGAGCCGGCCCCGACGACGGCCTGCGGCATTGGCCCCGTGCTGAACGCCATGCCAGAGGTCGAGAAGGACGGCCTGCCGACCGGAGAAAACCCTTGGACGGGGGTCAAGAAAACCCCCGAGCCCAATGGTGTCCTAAGAAGGGGTGGCTCCGTCGACGGCGCCGGGAGGTCCGAAATCGGCGGCGGAGCAGGAGCGGCCGGCACCGCATTGGCCGACACTCGTGGAGGCCGGCAGCAGATGGGGGACAGCGCCCGCAACGCCGAGGCCAGGTCGCGACCCGAGTTCTGCAGCCCGGCCAGCCAGCGCTCCTGGATGTTGGCGATGCGCTGGTCGACCGGGGTCAGAGGACGGAGCGGCGGTGGGCGTGGCGGAGCCATCGGAGCAGAGGAGAGGAGAGGGATGGGCGGTGAGGGAGAGAGAGGGAGCGATGGGAACAGTGCGCCTGGGCGGTGACAGGAGAGTGGGGGCGAGTAATGAGACGTCGCCTCCGTCTCTCGCGCTGCCCGAGGTGTGCAACTGCCCCACACGCGCGGCCGCGCCCGGCCAGGCTTACGAGAAACTGCCGATTCGGCAGTTCCCGCCGGGCCAGACTGCGGGCTGCTTTGAGGTTCGTGCGGGTCTCAAACCGCATGCAGCCCAACCAACCAAACAGGCCGTGTACATTCCGCACGGGCCTGGTTGGGCTGCATGCGGGCAACCAAACACGCCCTAGATCGCTGCCCTACTGTATGTGTGCGTTCGCTATAGCGGTCAGCTCTATGGGCGGGCCCAATCGGGGGTGCATACGGCGTGTACATGCAAAAATAGGTATAAGTTGTTAGAAGTCCATATTACGCTTTATATGTTTATAGTGAAAGGGATTGTACCGAAGTGGGACTCTCTGCCTGCATAAAGTTCTAAAATGCCATGCCGATAACTTAATTCAACACAAGAGATGGCGGCTTTAGAACGAAATGATTTGTAGGCCATTTTAGCAACAAAGAAATGGACCAATAACACTACTCCCTCTGATTCATATTAAGTTATCAGCGACAATTAATATGGATTGGATGCAGTACTTTGTATTAAACCAGTGACAATTATTCATTTTGATTCTGTAAAAAATCCTTGCACCTGCAGGAAGGTAAAGAAATGGAGTATGCTGTAATTAGCCCTTCTGATTCTGTCAAATCTCACAAGCCTTTCATAGCGCGAACGCATTAAACACAATAGAGAGACAAATCCTTTGCATTTACCAGGCGGATCACAAATCAAATTTAATTTACCCGCCTATATATAGCATCGACCTACGTCCCCCCAAATCACAGGCAAAACACAAACAGGATAGCAGCACGAGGAAAACAAACCTTCTTCGTCCCCAGAGGAAAAAGCAGTCGTTCCACTCCCAGTCCCACTCCCACCCACAATGGCCGCCAGTCCCAAGCCCCAGCTCCTCCTCCTCGTCGTCGCCGCTGCCGCCGCCCTGGTCGTCGCGTCCTGCCACGCGGCACGGCTACCACAGGCCACTGCAGGTACAGATCACTCTGCAACTCCGGCCGGTCTCACTTGCATACATTTAGTAGTACATGTTTTCTCTCTCCCTTTCTTTCTGACGTGGTCGGTCGGTCGGTCTCGACGTTTGTGCGTGCGTGCAGGTGGAGGCTTGGCGGCGGAGAAGTCGCACAGGGACTCCAGCTGCCTGGAGCTCACGCAGGTGCAGTGCCAAATTACGCCGTGCACCAATTACTGCTTCAGCATCGGGCTCAACACCACGGGCTGGTGCACCTTCAAAGGCCTCAACGTCTACTGCTGCTGCCCTGTCCCGGCCGCCGGAGCCACCACCGCCGAGCTGCCGGCCTCCTTGTCTCCCTCTGGCCCTCAGGCCGGTTTAGTTTAGCCACGTAGGCCTAGCTAGATCATCATGCCCACTGTGGAATGAGCCGCTTCATATATATTTTTACCAACATTGTAGAGAGAGATGTTGAAACCCACGTGTGATGTATCATCATCAGCAATAAAGTTTGCAAAACTCAAATGTATCGGTCGGCTGTACAGGTTGGCTAGGCATTAATTACCGAAAAAAGCCTTTTCCCCGCTTTATACATAAAGCAATATGACCGAACCGATACAAAGTGATGAAGGAACCCACTTATGAAGTAGATCAAGGATAAACATAAAAATAAAAGTAGCCACACCCCAACAAGAAGCACCCAAGACTACTGGCTAGAGGAGGAAACCACGCCTCCAAAACAAACCACCGGATATCGCTGCAATGTACACACCAAACTGTCGCCGGAGAGGGCCCCCCGCCCTCTCCCTCCGGGCCGTGGAGCACCGATCCGGAGCCGAAGGGACTAGCCATTGATTTGATGATACGATGCTGTTTTTTGTGACACTATCAGGGGGAAAGGCTCCTCGCCGGAATTTTTTCATTTCAAATGAACGGAAGAGTGTATACAAGTACGCTTATCGTGGGGAAATTACATCATGGCATAGACCGGCGTGTTCCTTTTTTATCACTGAATTTGAATTCCAAAAGGTCAGATCATCAATGATGTTGATAACTGTCACCGAGGCATCTACGTGGAGTTGTCGAAGAACCATAGCCTTTCTAGCGTCCCAGATTTTCCATAGCACGACGAGTATGATGAAGGGGCTGGTGGAGATCAAAACTTGTCGAACGACCTAAAAGGTCCGCTGAATGCTGATAGCACGTGAGATGCCCCGAGCAATAGGGTATGTGAAGGATATGTGTTGACAATCCTCTAAAACATCTGGGGTAGGTCGAGTCGTCTTGCAAGGTTTTTCTGTAGAGGGTCCAGCTGAAGATCTTGAACTTTGCCGGCACACGCGATTCTCAGATGGCATATAGTTTGGAGTTTCTCATTTGATTGTGGAAACTGTCGCACTTATGTCAAGGATTTGGCTACGAAATATATTTACCGGTGAGGGGTGGGGGAATTAAACCAAAAATTACCGGACAAAATCTCTTAAATTTTTTGAATTTGAATTTCTTTTATTGTATATAAGGAATGTGAACGGTGAATCTAGGTAACGACTCAGGAACGGTCTTATCTCGGTGGTGGACATGCTTTCCATGGTAGTGGGTTCGGTCCCTCCACTTTCTCTGGCTTACTATTTTTTTTACGTTAATGTTTAAAAATTTATAAGAAGAAGACTCAGAATTCTCTATCTGAATGAGAAAAGGAGTAATTTCCGCACAAAGTCTCACAAACGCAAAACATAAAACCAAGACCAAAGAAACCAAGTACTATTCACCTCATAGGAAACCAATGGCCTAGATCATTACCTCATAAGAAACTAGACCACACGATTTGGAACCCAGACGGACATGACACAAATCCCACATCTTGAGTGATAAGCCAAGATAACAATATCACACCTGAAGGAATAAAGAAAAGAAAAAAAGCAGCCCCTCCTTGTGATGTTGCAGAGACCTTTTGTTATAGTGAAAAACAATGCTGATAGAGGGTGGATGCTCGTAGTTGATCGGGTCGGCATGCTGCAATGTTAGTATTTATCACAACTGGTAGTTGGCAAAGCAGTCATATACAAAGACCGTGTGTAATGGGTGTGCGTATACTTGAGAGAGTTGGACAAATACATTTGCCATCCCGAATAACTACATCTGCCATCCCGGATGGCAACTAAACCGCCATTCCGCGTGTATCTAACGTAGCTCCGCCAAGACGGGAACATATCTGGTGCACCGGAGCTTGTGGTGCTACCGGTGCACTGAACTCACATTGTGATTTTAAAATGTTCAAAAAATTCTGAAATTTTTTTAGCACACTCACACAACATCAATATAGGTTGTCACAAAATTTCAAGTCAAAATTTGAATTATAACTCGAAAAACAAAAACGGCAAATTCAACACTGAATAGTACATAACATAACTTGGGCTTCAGATTTGGCCCGTTATCACACTGACGTCAAATTTGTCATTTTTGTATCTCAAAAAATATTTCAAATTTTTACACTAATTTTTGTGAAATCATACATTGATGTTGTGTTAACGTGCTAGATTTTTTTTTTAGAATTTTTAAAATATTCTATGGCATCCGGTGCACCAGTAGCACCACAAGTGCGGGTGCACCAAATACAGTCCCCCGCCAGGACGTGTGGGTATATTTGTTTCGTGCCACACGCGCAGGGTGTTAATGAGTACTAGTTGGGCACGAAGTAGCTGCGTCCACACGTGTGGGCAATTTTAATGTTCGCCCACACAGCCCGGGTGGGCTTCCTCCTGCTCACGCCACACATGGTGTATGGGCGGATGTCTAATATGCCGCACGTGTGAGCGTTGACAAGACCCTACTTTTATTCTGTAAAATCCGTGCAGAATTTGGCTAGTGTAAACAAGATCGTGCAAATCAGCTCGTAGAAGAATTCACTCGAAGGTGGATCTCTAGCATAGAAATCCTGCATTTACACAGGCAAATCCTGCATTTACCAGGCAAATCCCAAAAAAATCCTGCATTTTCGGATTTATCAAAGCGAATCAATAGCAGATTGACCAAAATTTCACTCGCCTATATAACCACCACGTACGTCCAACTAGACGACACACACCTCAAACAATCGAGCTAGCAGTATTACTATTTTCTTCTCCACGATCATCACCAAGAAAATGGCCATGGCCAGTCCTAGCACTGCTCTCCTCCTCGTCGCGGCCGCTCTACTCTTGGCGTCGTGCTGCCAGGCATCGCCATCACCACCGCACGCCATCTCAGGCATGTTCGTCCACGGCTACACACCATGCATATGCACAACGATCGTGCCCGCGGAGAAGTGCACATGTTGTTTCTATGTTGTCCTGACGTATGCAGCTGTGCTCGTGCATGTAGGCGGCGAGGCGAAGAAGGCCGCGGACGTCGTGCCCGCGGAGACGGACCCGGCCAAGTGTGAGATGATGGTGCCCTGCGACGGGGAGAAGTGCACCGAGCACTGCGTCCGCATCGGGCTGGGCAACGCGCGGGGCTTCTGCTCCTTCCACGACTTGCACTTCGAGTGCTGCTGCCCCATGCCGCCGCCCCTGCGCTCGCGCCGCCTCTCCTCCTCCGGCTCGGTTTAGATAAACTAGCTAGGAAGCTCTTCACCCGTGCGTGTAAGAGATGGATCCCTCGTCCGTGTGTGCTTGCAAGCGTGGTGTGGACAGAGATCGGAGTACACGCGTCGATCAGCAATAAAGTTTGTTCTGGCCTTCTGGGGCAGTACAGATATGCGTCTTGTGTTTCCAAAACAAAAAGAAACTAAGAAACTTTTGAATGTTCTTGCCAAAAGAATAACTTTGAATGCGTCGATCAACTTCTATATCAAAAAGACTTTCTCACGGGCAAAAGGTTACAAAGATCCAACAAATCTCACCCGTTCAACAGTGGTCTAGGTATATAGCGTTAAACATGTGACATCAACTCGTAATTCATGTCTTACCTAATATCAACATCAATGTTAACCAAGTAATTCAAATATCAACGTGCAATATACATCTTATGAATGTGCATTGCACGTACTATTCCTAGTAAGCATAAGAGGTCAAGTGATTTTTTTAAATAAAAAACTTGCCTTGTTAATTGTTCAGTTTTTGGAGGGCATGGAAAGTAGATGTGGTCAATACAAACATGATGTACTAGTAATTGGCGTTGTATCTTATGAATCCGGCATCCCTTGTGCATCCCTGTAGCCAGTCATCGTCTATCGTCCGATTGTAATCCTCAGCCTCGCGTGCATTGGCCCATATTTTACAGAAAATGCCCACCTGTAGAAAATTAGGCATGTGAATTTTCTGAAAATCCCCCTGAAGCTAGCTCTCCCAATTCCTTACTCCCGATCGTTTCTCTCCCGATCTCAAATCAAACCCGCGACCCGTATCTACCCAGTCAAAGAAAAAAAAACCTACGTCGTATTAAGTGAATCTGACATCTGTCGTGAATCCTTGTATCCTCTTCTTTCCAGCCACCCGATCTAAATCGAGCGTGTCTACTTTGTTTGAGCAGGTTTTTTTCTTTGACGGGAGAGATACAGGTCGCAGGTTTGATTTGAGATCGGGAGAGAAACGATCAGGAGTAAGGAATTAGGAGAGCTAGCTTCAGGGGGGTTTTCAGAAAATTCACATGCCTAATTTTCTACAAGCGGGCATTTTTCTGTAAAATATGGGCCAATAATGCACGCGAGGCTGAGGATTACAATCGGACGATAGACCATGGCTGGCTACATGGATGCACGAGGGATGCCGGATTCATAAGATACGACGCCCTAGTAATTTGCACACCCTTTGCATGTCAAGCTTACGGTGTAATACCAAATCATCATACTAACCGGTAATTATAATGGAATGTTAAAATTCTAGTGCAAAATTGTGGAAGCTTATTGCGCAAAGTTTTTTTTTCCCAAAGAAGGCTCTCGAGGCGCATTGAAATCCTTTCGTTTTTCAAGCACAAAATCGAAATATTGGAAGAAAGGGAAAACATGATATTTGATGTAATAATAACTATTCACATTCTTATGTTTTATCTACTTCTATTGTCATGTCAGAAGTTTCACTTATGTTTTCTTGTGCACTCTGCCCCATGGGTGCTCATAAATTGACGTTCAACAAATAAAAAAGAGCAAAATATAGTGACTTTGTACTGTGGTTCTTTTCATGTTTGTGTCCATTCTAACTGGCCTCGCTAATGTCATGCTCGTTTTTCATTTGAAATAGAAGAAAGAAGATGAGGAAAGATATGTATGATGCATGTATGCAAGTACCATGCTGCTCCTACATCTTCCTAGACAGATATAGCGGATTTGTTATTTCGCAGGTGCCCGAAATTCCTTTTTGTGTCAGTCACTTTTTTTCCTTCCTTCCCTCTTGACTGGACCTCGCCGAAGAAGAAACAATCTCGTCGAAGAAGAACCAGCCCCATCATCTATCTTAGGGTGAAGTCATGGGTGGTGCAGGGAATCACTACAACATCATTATCTATCTTAGGGAGGGCGTCCTATCATGTGAATCCGACACCCCTCGTGCATCCCTGTATCCTTAGCATTTTGGTTCATCCGATCTACATCGTGTGTATTTGCTCAGCTGTTGACAACTTTTGCAACAAACCGCCCGCCTTCAGCCCTGTGCCTCCGCAAGTTAACCAGGTAAATTTGCATGGGCACCCCTGCACATACCAGACGCGCGAACCCCATGTCCCGATCACCATGGCGGCGACTGGCGGCGACTTGCGGGTACATACAGAAGAACTGAACATACACCCTAACCTTCCACAAAGAAGAGACCCCGGCGGCCAGACGCGTATACTCGTAGGTCAATACAGTATCTCAAAATCATCCCTCTACCCTTGCCTTGTCCGCTTATCGTGCATAGTGTTTGAAAGCAGATCGCTTTTCTTCAGCCCAGGAGAATTAATGAGTAAAACAATGATCCGATTTGTATGTATACATGGATTCTTCTTAACTTGATGTAAACAGGGATTTCTGTGGTACACATGATGCGATCAAGCTCATACTCATTGTTCGAAATTTTGCTAGTGTGTAAACTTTATTCTGAATACACCTCGTCATGCTGACATCTCTGTGGGTGCCGCCAATTTTGCTGTAAAGCCGGGAATAGTTCTTCCTGCTTTTACCTGCACATACATATATTGATGGTAGACTCTAATTCTACCCCAAGTGTCATTTGAAATGTCATCGGGCCTTTCCATTAGCATTGTTGGCTAAATCAAAATTGGGATGTACTTCTCATGGCAAATAGTGTCCCCTTTTTCTGGTTACTTTCAGAGGCTTATCGTGTATACTTATTGCTGCAGCAATGGGATCTGCAAATAGTTGGCAAATGCAGATGAACAAGGAAGGATTTAGTACACCCATAAAGAAAGCAAGTGTTCCTGTCACTATAAGTCAATTCCTTTCACCGACCATTGTCGTATTCTGTTCAGTTATTTGTGCATGAAGATTCTTACTGATTAATTATTTATTGTGTAGTGCTCATCTTTTATACCTGAATGTGAAGAAAATTTGAAGCCTAATGTGAGAGAAAAACTGAGAGCTTTCAAAGGAGTTTACATTGTCATTTTCAGTCATCAGTCATAGGATAAACGAAAATGTTGGGCAGGACCATGGTCCAGCCGAACCTACACTCGAAGCCATTGATTCCTGGACACTGTTCCTATGGATCTGTGCATGATTGATTAAACAAGTCATGGCGGGAAGAGTTTGCATGGTAAAGAATGCATGGCGCGAACCGTTGAAGGGAGTTGACGGGTGTGGTCATGCATGGGGCGAGTAGTTTACTCTAGGTTATGAGCCAAACATCACTAAGCAAGCCTACTCAATTCTTATACAATAGGCAATATAATAGTCAGACTCCAACGGGCATGGAAATGTTGTCTTCATGCATATCAACACTGTTCATTATTTGTTTATTTGTTTGATATGCGTGATAGCTCTCTCCCCAAGAGTAGCAATGAGTAGGCTATGGCTGACAAAACGAAGCCTAGTGCCTTCAGTTTATATGATGGTGCCCGAAAAGAATGATAAAAGTAAGTATATTTCTTGTTGTCATAATAATTTTTGTGTTTTTTTGTGTGTGTTTACACAGTTTGCAAAGACTATTCTCACCTACTCCATCTCATGCAGGAACTTTATGAGTAAACATTTGCAAGCTTAGAGCATCTCTAGTGGCTTGTGTAAATTTGGTAGTCTATATCTTCACATACACAATGGTGTAAATTTTTTTCATTTTAGACAACCTCAGTTTTTTAGTGGATTGTCTAAATTTGATAGTCTATGTCTCCAACGGCTATATTTTCAACAGCTACTTTTCCAACGACTCTATTTCCAACGGCTATATTTTCAACGGCTATATTCCAGGTCTATATATACCACCCCTCCCACCTCTCATTCACCAATCCTGGTTGTGCCTTCTCATTCCTCTTCTGAATTCCTTTGTCTTCTCTCACACAACAGAATGATGAGTGGAAACATTTCTTCTTTGGATATGCTCATGAATTCGTCGTCGTCTTCATCTGACGACGACGAACGTCTTCATCTGACGACGACGAACTCATTCTTGTAGCATTCGCAGAGCGCGAGAAGGAAGAGCAGAGGAATCGTCGACGCCATGGCGGTTCCAAGCATGGACGTCAGACAATCAATCGAGCAAGAGATGCATGATTTGTTCTACTATGGAATGACTACTTCGAAGAAAGTCCTCGCTATCCCGAAAACTTATTTCGGCGAAGGTTCGTAATTAGTACATTTACTTAATGTCTGCCTATTTTTCACCTCCCTATCTCATTTACATTTTTACGAACAGGTTTAGGATGTCTCGTAATTTGTTTAATCGCATAGCTGAAACTATACTTCAACATGATTATGATGGTTATTTTACGCAAAAAAGAAGTTCTTGTGGACTTCTTGGGTTGCATCCGTTGCAAAAGATGACCGCAACAATGCGAATGCTAACTTATGGAATAGCAGCTGATAGTGCCGATGACTACATCCGGTCTGCAGAAGCTACTAATCTAGAGGCTTGCAAGAAGTTTGTGATCAAAATTTGTGAAGTCTTTGGGAACCAATACCTGAGATCTCCAAATGAAGAAGATACTACAAGATTACTTGCAATAGGGGAGGAAAGAGGATTCCCTGGTATGTTAGGGAGTATAGATTGTATGCACTGGGGTTGGAAAAATTGCCCAAAAAAATGGCATGGCATGTTTAAAGGTCATGTGAAAGAGCCCACAATGATCTTGGAAGCAGTTGCTTCCCAAGATCTTTGGATTTGGCATGCTTTCTTTGGTTTACCAGGGTCAAACAACGATCTGAATGTTCTTCAACGTTCTCATGTGTTTGCAAAGCTAGCTGAAGGTGAAGCTCCAGAAGTGAATTATACCATCAATGGTCATCAATACACAATGGGGTATTACCTTGCAGATGGCATATATCCACGGTGGGCAACATTTGTGAAGACCATACCATCTCCACAAACAAGAAAGAAGAAACATTTTGCCCAAAGGCAAGAGGCGGCTAGAAAGGATGTGGAACGAGCCTTTGGAGTTCTGCAATCCCGTTTTGCCATTGTCCGAGGACCTGCGAAAGGATGGAAACGTAAAGAAATCGGTGATGTCATGAAAGCTTGTGTCATAATGCACAATATGATAGTTGAAGACGAACGACACACTGGTCAGCAAAACAACACTTATGAGGCAATGGGAGAAAGAGTCAGGGTGTCCTCTACTCATGCGGAAGAGCTGAGTGCATTTATTCAGATGCATCAGCAAATTAGAAACAAAGATGAACATTCTCAGCTTCAAGATGATCTAGTTGAGCACCTCTGGCAGAAGTTTGGACACGAATGATGTAGTACAAGTAACTTTGTAGTCTATTTCCTTTCATCTAGTTTTTCATGTATGCATAAGAAATAGTTGAAGTGATAAATAGTTCAAGTCACAAATAGTTGAAGTGACAAATAATTCAAGTGACAAATAGTTCAAGTGATAAGAAATAGTAGACAAAACAACAAATGAAGGTCAACCAGATGTGTTCTGGCAGCGAGCAATGATCTCATCTTGTTTATTCTTGTAGAATTGCTTCTGTGCATCACTCATATGAGATGTGTCCATGAGCATGATTTTCTCATCTAATTCAAACTGTTTCCGTGCATCCTCCTTCTCTTGCAATGCAATCTGCTTCTCTTGCAATTCAAAAGCTCTCGCGTAGCGAGCAATTTTTGTGGCCTCTTTGATATCATCCTTCTCTATCTTCTGTGCCCACACACTTTCTAATGATAACTTGCAACCACTATCATTGGATTCAGAAGTTTTACCTTTCCTCAAACGTTCATTCTTGTCATGCTTCGTACCAGGAGGTCTTAGCTCTTCTTCAAGAGCATCAGTGCATGCGCCGAAGTCTTCATCGTTGGATGTTGTACCCGGACTAGCATCCGAGGTCTTCTTTTGTTTCTTCTGAGGAAGCGGACGTGTCTGCCACTTTGGATACTTCTCAAACTCTATGTAGCAATGCATTAATGTAAATGGCTTCTTTTTCTCATCCAGTTCAATGTACATGCGGTGTGCATCTTTTTCCTGAAAAAGGAAATGAAGAGTTAACACTTCCATACAACACATGGTATATTAGAAGCCAAAATCATAGGATAGGTCTGAAACCAGATGCTCACTTCGCATTTTCTGAAACTGGGAGGTCTGACATATCTGGCTATGTTATGAAAATCAAGGCCTCCTTTGGTTCATAGGATAGAAATGTTGTAGGAATAGGAAAATCATAGGAAGTGAGATGACATGCATCTCAATTCCTATAGAGAAAGAGATGTCATTTGATGCATAGGATAGGAATTTTTCCATTGAGTCTTAGCTAATGTTTTTTTTCCTCCAAAATGTGAAGGATTGAGTCCTATCATATATAGGAATAGGAATCCATTCCTACAAACCAAAGGGTCTCAAAGGAAATTTTCCTATGCAAATCCTATCCTATAGAAATCCTATGACATTCCTACAAACCAAAGAAGGCCCAAGTGTTTTTATGTCAGTCAATGCATATGTTAAATTATTCAGATAAGACATCTATGAATTTATAAAAAGTAAACAGTACTACCATGGATGAAACAGGCAACAGTTTTTTATTCATGGGGCATTGGCTCAAGCGCTGAAATGCCTAGAGAGGTGTGCCAGCCCATCAATACGAAGAAAACAAAACTAGCCCGCGCAGGCCTAGGGTGTGCCAGCCCATCAGTATAAGCAAAGACATTAACGCAGGCCTCGAGCTGTTTAAGCCTTAATCGATTGTTTTGAATTCAAAAGGCACACGTATCCACATGCAGAAGGCTGGAGAATCGTCCGGCGTGGACTATGGGTTCGGTCGAACCATGGTCGTGAATCATGCCTCTCATAGGATAAATGAACTTTGAGTGTAGGACTAGCGAAGATTCATTTCTCATGTGAGTTAAAGTTAAGGCAGCCAACAGATGCTATCCTGTTTCTCTCTCTCTCTCCCAACTTTCTGGATAACTAATTCAGAGAACTGAATTTCCTTTTCCGAATTTTGCATTTAGCAGTACATGTTTGCTCTTGGCTCATCCAAACAAGATCAATTGCTACTGCGATTTGGCAACAGGAGTTCATCTAACAAGATCAATTACTCCTACGTACGTGACCACACGTCCACACCATCTACTGCAGTGGCACTGATGGCGAGTGTGGTGGTCGCTCGTGTCACTGGCCGTAGCCGCCGGGATGCGGCCGCCGCCTACGCGGGTCTCCGTTGCAGGCTCCTCATGCTGCGCTCCGTCGCACGCTCCATGTCAAATGCTCCTTCCTGGCTCGTCGCCGGCTGCCGTCCACGTCGTGGCACTCCGTCCTGGCTCGTCGCCGGCTGCCGTCCACGTCGTGGCTGCTGCGGGGATGGGGCTTTGGAGGGACAATGAGATTTGGGGAGATCCCGAATTGGGGGAGCAGCCCTCGGTTTGGGAGGAGGGGGGTACATGGAAAATTACATGGCTGATTTGGGCTGCTGCGGGCGGTTTTCTGCAAAACGATGTTAGACGCACGGCAGACACGGGATTTTGATCTAACGGCCTGCGATGAGTGGATGCAGGGATGCACGAGGGATGCTGGATTCACAGGATACGAGCCCGGGAGGGAGAGGGGGGGGGGGGGGGGGGTGCAGGGGATTGCCGGAGATCTTCATGGGTGGTGACGGGCTTACAAGGATAGCTGGGACGGTGGCCGGCAACGGCGGTGGGGGAGGTTCAGGGGAGAATGAGGCGGCAAGGCAGTGTGCGGTGGCCCGCTGGCCATGGGTGGAGGAAGCTGACGATTAGGACTGGTAGACTGGGGGCATTCTGGAGGAGGAAGAAGGAAGGGAGGAAGAAGATGAACAATAGCGTGATCTATATTGAACCATTGGATCAAAATCTAGTGGCTGCTGAGAAAAGCGACTAATGGCAAAAGAAATTCCAGGTACCTAATGGATAGAGGATCCCTAGATATAGCCACATGGGTGTACGTCAGCAGTCTGCCAAGCTCCAGCCGTACGCAAGTTCTAGAGCTTTGGTTAGAATGTTGGTCACCCACCGTGAATCCTTGAAATTTTGGCAGTAGGATTGAGACTAGCCACAATGGATAGTAACATAGAGTAGTAACAATGCTTATGTTACTACTATATGTTACTATCTCTATAATGGGGAGTAACATATGTGTGGTAACATGCAACACTTTATTTATTAGGCTATAGACTCATCTTGCCTTGATATGTGTGATGCTACTACTAGTAGTAACTAGCTATGTTATCACATGTATCTCTTTCTTCATTTATTGCTCATCACATCATCTATTTTATCTAGATATGTGTGATGTTACTACCTATATTACTCCCACTGTGGGTAGTCTGAGAGATCCAACGGCATGTGTGGTGCCACGGTTCCTTCAGTTTTGAAACAATCAATGAGAGCCGTCCGACGTGGAGGATACAATGGTTCATATGATGTGTTACCCATACACTATAGTGGTACTAGTAAAACGCCCGTGCGTTGCTACGGGCTATACTGTATATAAATGAATCAGACAAATTATTGATATTGAAGCTTATTTCTTTTTCATACATCAACCTCAAGGTCGACGGCAGGTTCCCGCGATCTAGTGTAGCATAAACATGGCCATATTGGAGGGCTATACTGTATATAATAAAGGGGATTTGTTTTCACTGTATGTATGATACACTGTATGAAAAATGTAACGATGCGATGGTCCAGGCTCCCACAAATCCAGACCATACTGGAGAGAAAAATGTCTAAACTATGAACCCTGTTATCTCCAACACACATACCAAACATAAAAACCCCACCCCATGACACACCCTTATGTTTTCCTATCGGACCCTCCCCTTCCGCTCAGTTTTCGTCGTAGTGAGACATTTCTCGCTGGAGCCCTCTCCTTTAAAACGGGATGACGCCCACCTCACCTTCGCCATCGCGGCCTCTCTCCTTCACACCATACTTCCCCACGAAGGGATTGCATTTAGACGTCGAAAAAAATCGATGGCGAGGGAGTCATGGAGGAGGGGTAGAGAACGAACCGGTGAAAGCCAAAAAACCTGCGTACAATGTTCGCTCTGCCTGGGTCATAGAGGAGTCCCCCTGGTAGAGGAGTTTGGGGAGAAGAGGACGGCGACGCGAGGACACGTCGGGAGGATCGCAAGGAAGGCACGCTGGTAGAGGAGATCAGAGAGAAGAGGACGGCAGCGCGAGGACGTCGGGATTATCGCGAGGAGGGCAGGCGATGGGAGGATTGCGTTCACATACACGTTAATGGGCCAGCCCATGCTGTGATGTGATGATGTCAAAGGTGGGCGAAAGATAGGAGTGGTGGGATGAGGTGGAGTGAGGCGAGACTACCAACTAAGACATTAGTAGTAGAGATTACTGAGAGTTGGTATAACATACATAATCCTTATAGAAAATGTTAGGCTGAATCTTTGAGTAAGTGAATCTATCTTGTAAACTCCATTGTAGACCATGCATACACATTATTCTCCAGAAGAACTGGTGCAGATTATTTGAAGGAGCTTGATATCCCATAGACCATAGTCCTCGTGTAGTCTTGCATTGAAAGATATAGGTATGTAAGACAGTTAGCTTGGAATGAAATAGATAATTAAATGGAAAAGAGAAGAACTGAAATGAGGTAGAACTTCCAGTAGGGTCACATTTCATTACTCAGACTAACCAAAAGTTTCAGAACCGAGTTCTTGGAGCTCTTTGTCTTTGAGGTCATCATTCTTTATAATCTAAAACGTGAACATTTGGTTGGTAAAGAACATTACGGGTTAAATTTGACATGTTATAGCAAGCCTAATATCAGGACCACCTCTCATGGGCACAATCAACTCCCTAAAGCCTCTTTTTTTATCAGATGCATAATGCACATCACTTACCGAGGAAGATTTTAGCCTCTTCAACATAACAATCGGCATCCCTTGTCAAAGCTCACACCAAAATAACTGCAAGTGTAATCATTCTACACTTTGATTGATAGACTGAAAATAAGTACACAAAAGATAGGAGCTACTCACATTCAAACTTCTGCCACAAGCTCGTTGATGGTCATGCCCCTTCAACATGTTCACACATAGTGCATCAAAAAATAATATTCCTCCAACCAGCCCATACAGAATGCCTCAAATTGGCATGATAAAACAAATCCAGATTGCATTATTCATTGAAATGATAAAAAATGAAAACATCTCAAACCAATATGTATGTAGAACCTGAAATTATATCTTATGTATCAAAACGACTATACAACCTTCCAAAAAGCGAAGGAGGACCATACATAATACAATACTCCTTTCCAGCGCTTTACGTCGCCCGCCTCCCAATGCATCCCTGGTCATCTCCATGGCCTACAGGAGGCGCTTCACCTACAGCAGAATTTCGAGATAGGAATCCCTTCTTCACCTACATCAAAATTTCGAGATCCCAACACTATCAGGCTAATACAAAGATCCATGAGAAGTGTGAACGCACCAACGTCTCCGGGTATGCATGGACCGTACGGGTAACTGATTTGGGAAACGTAGGCGGCGATGCTGGCATGGCCGACGTCACATGATGCATCTATAGTGAGACCGGCGGCGGCCAACAGCACCGTGGCGGCCCAATTCGATAAGCCCGGCGGTCGAGTACCTGGAAGGCCAGTAGCCCACGCCCACGACGTTGGCAAAGTAGCTTGGGATGGCAACGGCGAATCACTGGGTCACCCATGTCAGTGACCTCGAGGTGCCGTTGGTGCGAAGGGGAGCATGTTTCCACTATCGCAGATCTCCCATGCGACATCAATGGTCGACAGCATCGGTCTCTCTCGATGGACCGGATCTTCCCTGTCGCGGTATTCGGGGGAGAGGGGGTAGGCTGTGCCAAACAGCGGAGGGAGAGGCTTGACCTAGCAGGTTCTTGAGCGGTTTGACAGTTCTTGTTTTTCAAGGATAGCTGAATGCCCTTGCGTTGCTATGGGACATCCAAGATATATATATATTGATCAATAACCAGAAGGTTATTAATTCCACTTCACAAACTTCGACAATGCATGCACATTTTAATTTTCGATCAAAAAACAAAGGTAACAAACTCCTATAACAGTGAATAAAATACAAGAAATCAGTCTAACTGAAAATACCACGTCTACCTTAGAACGTCTATAATATCAATTAAGAAGTCTGCTACAAAACTTACTAACAGGTGGAAAAGGGGCAGCTAGTATCTCTCCAACAAACAAAATCATACCATACAAAATAGATTGCCTGCAGTCAATAAAACAGTAGTAGGGCATCTGAACAAAAAAATACATAGGGAAAATGGAACATGTCGTTTCAAAGATTACATTAATCCTGTCAATGTTAACCACAATACTGAAGATAGGCCATAATGGCCACATGACCATCTGCACTGTACTGATAACGGAACTGCGTGTCTTCATTGCTATCATTATAGATTAACATATTTAATTGTTTCAGCACAAAGGTTCCATAATGTCAGGGTAAATTCAAGAATCTTCACATGCACTTAATAGACCATGTAATAGCATGTTGAAAACTACGCAGGAAAAGCATGGTTCCGAGATACTTAAGTATTGAGGTCAGTCCAGTCTTACCATGAAAATGAAAAGACCATATGATGTCTGGTGCAGCTTCCTATTTATCAGTAGAGAATCCTTCGATTTATTTACATGAAGATTCTTATTGGGCATGGCTGCATCAAACCGAGTATATATATCTGGATGATTGATTCCACACATGTGGAGCAGATATTGGAGATTATTAAGATTCTAGCTTATTCCAAACTTTATTTATTTTTATCCCAGTTCTAGACTTCTAATGTCTGTGAAAGAAGAAAATCATGACCGGAACATAAAATGGCAACACTAAGAAAAAGTTATCACCGGAGCAATGCAGTTAAGAGTTCCGGATACCTTTCAGAAAGAAGTGACATATATTAGCATATTTTATCAGAACAATTCAATCTGCAAATTAGCAAACATGGACATTCCAGTGCATAGTAGTACGAAAAAAGGTGAAAAACAAGTGAACTGTGACACAATGTAACAGCTGAATCAATAAGGACATGTTAGAATGCGAACATATTGGAGATTAGAATTCCATTAACCTCTTGTTGGACTCTTCAAATCAGATCACCGATGGCGCTTCCAGTAGCGAGGCTTCCCCACGGCAAGACATCTTTCTGGCTATTGTAGTTCTGGAGGATTATGCCATCAGTAGATAATCTACCAGGACCAAAGGCTTCTCCATCCGGCCACGGCTGCAGCCGCGTCCACATCACCGTGGATGCTCCGCCATATCCGCCTGGACGAGCGCAGGCTCTTCATCACCAACCTCTTGTTTAGCCACGATGCCACGGTGGCCACCAGGCGGCTTGAAGCCACAAACGACATGCTTGAGCACACATCACGATGTTGGGAGTCACACCCGACAACGACACCATGCAACGCGTCATGGCGGCGTTTATGGAGGCGTTGGCGCGATGCTAGCTCCCGGCATGGGCTGGCCTGTGCAGGGCACTGCTCCTACCCTGTGCGGCGCCCACGCCACCATCGCACCCTATACCATGCAATCAAATTGGCAGATAGAGTGCAAAATAATGGAACAAAATTGATAGAAAGATGAACAATGTGCAAGTAGCAACCTCAAAATACGAGGACTACTCGTTTTGAAGTTTCAGAAGAGTTGATCTCAGAAAACTTCAATTGAACGCAAGACCGAGTAGCAATGTACCCGGATCAGCAGCCTGATTTTTAGATGGTGTAGCTGGCAAATCTTCAAATCTAGTCCCCAATAAGGAAATCAAGAGCAGATCATGAAGTTAATATACAGAGCTTCCAGAAATCACACATTCACCTACATCCAAAATGAAGCCTCCACCTACCAAAATCACCTGCCTAGTTCTTATAGTGTCCCAAAGGTAGTATGTAAGGCAGCAGAATGGATGATCAAATCATAAAACACAATCTAGTATTTACCAGCGATTCAGTATCCTGCATGTCAGACTGGATCTCAGAGAGTCTCTACTTCATCTTGTCTGCTTAGATCTCACCATGTAAGACGAAACCAACAACAACGAATAGAAATAGGCACGGGAAGAGAGGGTGGCGATCTTGGCGAAGACCTCGCAGACGCAGAGTCGCAGTACTGGCGCTCGTAGCCTTGGAACACCTCGCTGCTTATGATTGCTCCTCTTGATCGCCTTTCATGGCATGTATTAAAGATAAATGGTAGCTAACCAGACCTGGCAGCTGCCACCGCCGCGAGGAGGTTGAGTAGTCAGCCGTTTGCGGAGGTGAAAGCTGCTATGTACGTCCTTGATCCATCGCCCGCCATCCAGGATCGACCCATGCACTTGAGACAATACTGGGCGCGCATCGAAGGAGACTTCATGGCTATGTCCCGGATCCACCGCCCCCTGTCCTGCTTGACCCATCCACAGGATTCAACACCGGACGCACCGACTCGTCGTCGATGTCGACGAGCTGTTTCATTGCGAGGTCAAGGGGGACCGCGGAAGGGCCGCACTGGTGCCTGTGCTACGCGCTACTCGTTAGCGGCGTCAACTGCGAAGGGGTGGCTAGGGTTTGAACAAGGAGGAGGAGACACGGCTTGCGTGGATTTTTCGTTGCTTACGTGCGTGGGTATGACGGTTTTCCTGGTTCTTTCGCCGGATCGCATAGGGGTGGGACCACGTAATTAAGAAGAACGAATCACGTTTGGGGTGGAACGTACACAGGGAAAACCAACAGCACACGGGAGGGAGGTTCGACGAAGGGTTCAACGACGTAAGACGGGAAATGGAACGTTGCGTTTCTTTTAGGTATTATTATTATTATTAGAGAATTAGAGATTAGAGATTATTTGTTTCCTGAAAATCTATTATTTATTTCTTAAAGCAAATTGCATTAATGAGAGAGATCCGTTGATTTGGCTAAGGTAGGAAAGAATCTATTATTTGTTTGCTAAAGGAAATTGCATTAATGGGAGAGATCCGTTGATTTGGCTAAGGTAGGAAAGAATCTATTATTTGTTTCCTAAAGCAAATTGCATTAATGATAGAGATTCGTTGATTTGGCTAAGGTAGGAAAGTTAGATCCGTGATCTTTTGTCATTAGGAAAGTGTTGAAAATAAACCATACCGAACTACCAACTCCTCCATTAGGTTTTTTAATTTTCGTAGGTTTTTTTTCGCTGGATTGTCTTGGGTGCCATCGGAGGTTAGGCCCTCGAGTGCGTGGGGGCGGGTGGGGGCTTCAGTACGCGGTTTTTTCGGTTCATGGCGGCTCAGTGTGAGGTGGGACAAGGTACCAAAAAAAACCATAAAAAGTGAGACGAAAAAAAACCTGGAAGCGACGTGGATGCTCCGCCATATCCGCCTGGATGAGCGCAGGCTCTTCATCACCAACCTCTTGTTTAACCACGATGCCACGGTGGCCACTAGGCGGCTTGAAGCCACAAACGACATGCTTGAGCACACATCACGATGTTGGGGGTCACACCCGACAGCGACACCATGCAACGCGTCATGGCGGCGTTCATGGAGGCGTTGGCGCGATGCTAGCTCCCGGCATGGGCTGGCCTGTGCAGGGCACTGCTCCTACCCCGTGCGGCGCCCACGCCACCATCGCACCCTATACCATGCAATCAAATTGGCAGATAGAGTGCAAAATAATGGAACAAAATTGATAGAAAGATGAACAATGTGCAAGTAGCAACCTCAAAATACGAGGACTACTCGTTTTGAAGTTTCAGAAGAGTTGATCTCAGAAAACTTCAATTGAACACAAGACCGAGTAGCAATGTACCCGGATCAGCAGCCTGATTTTTAGATGGTGTAGCTGGCAAATCTTCAAATCTAATCCCCAATAAGGAAATCAAGAGCAGATCATGAAGTTAATATACAGAACTTCCAGAAATCACACATTCACCTACATCCAAAATGAAGCCTCCGCCTACCAAAATCACATGCCTAGTTCTTATAGTGTCCCAAAGGCAGTATGTAAGGCAGCGGAATGGATGATCAAATCATAAAACACAATCTAGTATTTACCAGCGATTCAGTATCCTGCATGTCGGACTGGATCTCAGAGAGTCTCTGCTTCATCTTGTCTGCTTAGATCTCACCATGTAAGACGAAACCAACAACAACGAATAGAAATAGGCACGGGAAGAGAGGGTGGCGATCTTGGCGAAGACCTCGCAGACGCAGAGTCGCAGTACTGGCGCTCGTAGCCCTGGAACACCTCGCTGCTTATGATTGCTCCTCTTGATCGCCTTTCATGGCATGTATTAAATATAAATGGTAGCTAACCAGACCTGACAGCTGCCACCGCCGAGAGGAGGTTGAGTAGTCAGCCGTTTGCGGAGGTGAAAGCTGCTATGTACGTCCTTGATCCATCGCCGGCCGTCCAGGATCGACCCATGCACTTGAGACAATACTAGGCTCGCATCGAAGGAGACTTCATGGCTATGTCCCGGATCCACCGCCCCCTGTCCTGCTTGACCCATCCACATGAATCAACACCGGACGCACCGACTCGTCGTCGATGCCGACGAGCTGTTTCATTGCGAGGTCAAGGGGGACCGCGGAAGGGACGCACTGGTGCCTGTGCTACGCGCTACTCGCTAGCGGCGTCAACTGGGAAGGGGCGGCTAGGGTTTGAACAGGGAGGAGGAGACACGGCTTGCGTGGATTTTTCGTTGCTTGCGTGCGTGGGTATGACGGTTTTCCTGGTTCTTTCGCCGGATCGCATGAGGGTGGGACCACGTAATTAAGAAGAACTAATCACGTTTGGGGTGGAACGTACACAGGGAAAACCAGCAGCGCACGGGAGGGAGGTTCGACGAAGGGTTCAACGACGTAAGACGGGAAATGGAACGTTGCGTTTCTTTTAGGTATTATTATTATTATTATTAGAGAATTAGAGATTAGAGATAGAGATTAGAGATTAGAGATTATTTGTTTTCTGAAAATCTATTATTTATTTCTTAAAGCAAATTGCATTAATGAGAGAGATCCGTTGATTTGGCTAAGGTAGGAAAGAATCTATTATTTGTTTGCTAAAGCAAATTGCATTAATGGGAGAGATCCGTTGATTTGGCTAAGGTAGAAAAGAATCTATTATTTGTTTCCTAAAGCAAATTGCATTAATGATAGAGATTCGTTGATTTGGCTAAGGTAAAAAAGTTAGATCCGTGATCTTTTGTCATTAGGAAAGTGTTGAAAATAAACCGTACCGGACTACCAACTCCTTCATTAGGTTTTTCTTTGCTGGTTAATTTTCGTAGGTTTTTTTTCGCTGGATTGTCTTGGGTGCGATCGGAGGTTAGGCCCTCGAGTGCGTGGGGGCGGGTGGGGGCTTCGGTACGCGGTTTTTTCGGTTCATGGCGGCTCAGTGTGAGGTGGGACAAGGTACCAAAAAAAAACCCATAAAAAGTGAGACGAAAAAAAACCTGGAAGCGAGACTACCAACTGCTCCATTAGGAGTAGAGATATAGATATAGATAATCTAGGCAACTGTATCGTGTACTCCAAGGGTAGAGGTGCTCCTTGTTGTCCCAGATTGAAAAAACAGATCTTAATGATCACAAAAAAATCGAACATACATAAAGATATATATATATATATATATATATATATATATATATATATATATATATATATATATGTATATATATATATATATCAGCCATATGAGAGAAAAAATAAACCCAAATTTGATGCCTAATCTAGAAGCAAAAAAAGATAAATATGCTATAATAGTGTCTAGTTCTTTTTGGTGCATCAACGCAATGAACTATTTTCTTCAGACACATACTTACGTTTGGTCATGTAATATTAGGATAATTTAGTTTTCGACTTATATCAACTTCTAAAAAGATGAATGCGGCTGCTACAAGAGTACTGGATATCTTCTCCGTTTCTTTTGCGGAAATATATCTATCTGTTGTTTTGAGAATGGGAACTTAGTAAGTAATAACCCCATAGAATCTATCTGTATCTATAGTAGTACTTAAAAAGAATATAAGGTTCCCATTTCACCTTTGTTCCCATCACCTCTTTGTCCAACATTCCATGTATATGATAATCAATCATCTTAATTTACTTACCTTCTGAACCAATCCCATTTTAATTTACTTACGAAACTTCTATTCAAAATATAAGGTAATTCACGGTCAGAATTTGATGAACATTTATTATTGACAAGTAAATCAAAAGCTAACGTACTAGAATATTTATATCCCCTTGCAACGCACAGGCATTGTTCTAGTCTATATATAAAGATAAATAGGCAATCGTGTCAGAAAGCTGGTTTTTTGGCCAAAAGGTACTTCAAACTTGGAACGAGCATGAAGCAATTATGGAGACTTCTTTGTCTTTTGAGTTTTTTTGGCGGACCTACCATGCTAGATCTTTGGTCTTCCCCTGGAATCGATGAAAAAGTGGATCGCTTCTTATGTGCTCGCTCAGAATAATTCTTCTCTATCTATAATATCTATTTCATGTCTTTTGTTTTGAGACACATCTGCTGTCTATAAGCCTATAATCGAGCCCGTCGAACCCCAATATGACACTCACGTACTCCCCCAATTTCTAAATATAAGACCTTTTAATACGGGTTATATTCGGATGTATGGACATATTATACTTTAGATTGACTCATTTTACTCCGTATATAGTTCGTATAGGAATCTAAGACTTATAATTAGAAACGAAGGGAGTAGTTGTTATGACCCGGCCCATCGTCACCGTGGAAGCACTTTCTCTGCACCGAGACAGGTGGTCGGTTTCGGCGCAGGCTCGGCACAGGCCCAACGCTTTCCCCCCCTGCAATGCTCGTCGCTAGAGTCGGAGCTGCCTAGTCATCGGCGCATGCAGTGGACTGTTTGGCGTTGTCCGGCATAGGCCTCGATGCTCGTTTATGGTGAGGGCTTCATCGATGGTCGTTGATGGTGGAGTTGGAGTCGCCCTGGCGGAGGTGTGACGACGATGACGCTTCTATACTCGAAGGCGGGTGTGCGTTCTTGTGTGGGTTGCCAGGTCGCCCTGTGTGTCCTGTGTGGGCATGTTGTAACGATTTTTGCCAGGTTTTCCATTAATTAACCGAGTAATTCTCTTCTTCTTTATTAATGAGATGAGGCAATACTCCGTTTGAAAGAAAAAATGACCCGGCCCAATCATAGGGAGTACACCCGAGGAAGGCCAGCTTTTTTACAGAAAGCTATACCATTTTCCATTCCCTTTTTGCCGATCTTGATATCATTATTATACCGCCGTGCCTGGCTAATTGCGACATGACATATACAGCAGTGATGCACACGGCAAATCTTGATTCAGAATTCATGGATTAGGAAGGAGAGCAATCTCCGGATGCAATCACGGACAGATCGACACCCACAGGCCAGCTCAGTGCGCAGGCGTGGCCCTATATATATATAAACGCGCCACCCAAATGAAACGCACATCGAAAATCACCAGTCATCAAGACGATCGATCCTCTCCTATCCTCCTGTCGAGCAGAACGCACGGGCACTCCCACCCATGGCGCCGCCCGCAAGATCATCGGCGCCGTTGCTCCTCCTCCTCCTGGTTCTCCTCGTCGCGGCACGGCGGTCCGCCGGTGACGACGACTCTCCACGTACGTACCCCGACTGGCCGACCGCCGTCCATGTCGTTTTCTCGATCGCACATGCATATATGCGTACGTACTTGACATCTAGATCGTCTGACCGATGTTGTTGATCTGATTTGGCGGCGGTTCGGTGATTTGTATGCAGCGCAGGTGCAGCCGTTGGACCCCAAGTGCCAGGAGATGACGGAGATGTGCACCCCGGCGTCGTGCACCAAGCTCTGCCTCAGCATAGGGCTGGGTAAAGACGCCGACGGCGGGTTCTGCACCTTCCATGGCATGCAGTTCTACTGCTGCTGCCCCATACCCGCCCCCGTCCCGCCGCCCTCAAGGCTCTGATTTCAAGCTTCTCAAATGATCTTGTAGCCGGATTCCAGTGCTATCAGGAATTCAGGATGATAGCAGGATCTTTGGCCGTACACAGAATAGAGCTAGTCATGAGCTAGCACATTATGGTCGTGCCACGCCTCGTACTGCTGTCTGTCTGGGCTCGGGCACGGATGAAGTTGTAAGGCTGTGTATGAACGATGTAATTCCTGGTTGAGTAATACAAGATCCCATTTCCCGGCAAAAAAAAAGAGTACTGGATATCTTCTGCATTTCTTTTGTGGAAATATTTATCTTTTGTTTTGAGAATGGGAAATATCCATCTTCTGTTTTAGACGCATCAACTTTTTTTTTTGAGACAATCTCGCAAAACCTTATTAACCCGTCACAATGTTTATAAGGACGAACGAAAGATCTCCAAGGTGGATTAACCAAACATGACGACCATCCCGAGAGAAAGACCATGCTTCGCTAGGTTGTGAGCCTCAAAGTTTGAGCTCCGAAATTCATGGACTATATTACATGAAAGAAAAACTAAAGAACAATCTGAAATTTCACATAACATTGCTCCATAAGCAGCTAAGTTCCCCTGCTTAATATCAGCGACCACCACCTTGCAGTCTGAAGCAATATGAATGCATTGAACATACAGATCATCGGAGAGTGAAAGAGCTTCCCTTATAGCCAGCGCTTCCAAAGTTTGGGGGGGGGGGGGGGGGCTGTTATATGATTGAAGACTATCACTGAGGCCCCAAGATAGGCGCCAGTTTGGCCTTTACAAACCGCTCCCACTGCACCGTACCTCCCCCTCGTTGATACTGCTGTGTCGACATTTGAATACTACTTCGGTACAACCCCCTAAACACATCAACTGAGGACATCTTTCCATACCCGTTCATAATAAAGGGTAGGATAGTCTTTTTACACCCACGCCGATACACAACCTTCGTTTTTTAAGAATTATACAAGCCTGTGTATGTACGGTTCGTACACAGCCCGACGTACATGAAAGGTCAACTGGGCCGGCCTAGCAGCAAACAGTCTAGTAGTGAAACAGTGGAAAATCCAAAAATATTACTCCCTCCATCCACAATGTAGTGCGCCCATGCTTTCCGAGATCCAACTTTGACCGTAAATTTAACCTGTTGTTGTCAGGCAAACAGACCAAACCACTAGAACAAGCATGTCATATTGTCTAATTTGCATCGCGGTTGTTTAAGATCTTCCGTATTGGGCGACCGTTTCCTTCCTGCTCTACTCCTTCTTAACGGAAAATCAAAAGCGTACAGATTTCTCGACGTCCAGCTTCACAGTTTGAGCTCATGCAAAGCCCCAAAATGACATTGCAAAGTAAAAAATGTTCATGTTTTTTTGCTGTTTGGTTTTCCCAAAAAATTTCTTCCTTTCTCTCATTACTTTGTAAAAACGCGAATGAACATTCTTTCAAAATTGTATCGCAAAAAATTATTCTTTCAAAATTGCGTGAAGAAATTAAATATTTTCTGAATATGATTTCTAAACATACAAACTATTTAGACACACATTTAGATTTTCTTCAATTACACATTGAACATTTTTTTCAATACATGCTCAACTTTATAGATATGGATGTTGACTATTTTTAAAATAAGTTTTTAGGAAGTTGAACGTGATTTTTTATAAATGTGAAACAAATTTGAACGCAACATATTTAAAAGAATTGGAATTTTAAATGCGAATATTTTTTTAACACGAAGCAAATGCAAAGAAACTTTTCAAAAAGTGGAACATATTTTGAAACTCTTAACAAAATTTCAAAATTGAGTAATTCTTTTGAAATCCCAAATAATTTTGAAACTCTGAACTTTTTTTAAAATGTGACCACTGTTTGTAATATTGGAAGTTTTGTGAAAACATGAATAAATAAATAAATAAGTACGTTGAACATTTTCAAACTTTCCAATTTTGAAAAAAGAGAGAAGAAACAATCAGTAAAAAAGAAAGACAAAAAAACTGATTTGTGAACCTTCTAAAAGGTATAGAAACCCGTAAAAACCGGGCTAGAACCATCTAGAAGGTTCCTAAGACCGGCATCTGCCGAGGCAACAAACAGATTAAAATGGGTTGGGCCATGTTCACTCGTATCGATCGGTTCTGTGAGAATAGCGACTTTTGACACAATAAGAGGCAAATAGGGGTTTTCCCGACAGGAGCCCGACGGGAGAGATGTCGTCGCCTAGTCGGGCAAAAGCTTAAGCATTTATTTCTTTTTTATTTTTTGATTAATTTTCTTCTTCTTTTCGAACTTTATTATTCTTTTTAAAACTAGTTCAAATATTTGAAAGAAAAATTGGAATACCAACAAATGTTTCAAATATTGTTTACAATTTAAAAATGTTCTCGACTTTCAAAAAATGATCACATTTTTTAATTTTTTGTTCCCAAATTTAAGAAAAGTTTGTGTTTCCAAAAAGTTCATAAATCTTCAAAAACTACGTGGTTTGTCATATGTGTTCAGAATTTTCATAAATTATTGAAAATTTGTGAAAATTTTCGGAAAAAGTGTTCCACTTTGTAAAAGCTTCGTGCACAATTTGTACATGTTGATTGTGTTGGGGAACGTAGCAGAAGTTTAAAATTTTCTACGCATCACCAAGATCAATCTATGAAGTCATCTAGCAACGAGGGAGAAGGGAGTGCATCTACATACCCTTGTAGATCGCGCGCAGAAGCGTTCAAGAGAACGGGGTTGATGGAGTCGTACTCGTCGTGATCCAAATCACCGATGACCTAGCGCCGAACGGAAGGCACCTCCGCGTTCAACACACGTACGGTTGGGAAGACGTCTCCTCCAACTTGATCCAGCAAGGGGGAAGGAGAAGTTGATGAAGATCCAGCAGCACGACGGCGTGGTGGTGGAAGCAACGGTGATCTCGGCAGGGCTTCGCCAAGCTCAGGGAGAGGGAGGAGTGTCACGGGAGGGAGAGGGAGGCGCCAGGGGCTAGAGTGCGGCTGCCCTCCCCCCCCACTATATATAGGACCCCTAGGGGGGGCGCCGGCCCTAGGAGATGCAATCTCCAAGGGGGGGCAGCGGCCAAGGGGGTGGAGTGCCCCCCAAGCCAAGTGGGGCGCCCCCACCCCTAGGTTTTTCAACCCTAGGCGCAGGGGAGGCCCATGGGGGGGGGGGGGCGCACCAGCCACTAGGGGCTGGTTCCCCTCCCACTTCAGCCCATGGGGCCCTCCGGGATAGGTGGCCCCACCCGGTGGACCCCCGGGATCCTTCCGGTGGTCCCGGTACAATACCGATTACCCCCGAAACTTTCCCGATGGCCGAAACTTAACTTCCTATATATAAATCTTCACCTCCGGACCATTCCGAAACTCCTCGTGACGTCCGGGATCTCATCCGGGACTCCGAACAACTTTCGGGTTACCGTATACTAATATCTCAACAACCCTAGCGTCACCGAACCTTAAGTGTGTAGACCCTACGGGTTCGGGAGACACGCAGACATGACCGAGACGACTCTCCGGTCAATAACCAACAGCGGGATCTGGATACCCATGTTGGCTCCCACATGCTCCTCGATGATCTCATCGGATGAACCACGATGTCGAGGATTCAATCAATCCCGTATACAATTCCCTTTGTCAATCGGTACGTTACTTGCCCGAGACTCGATCGTCGGTATCCCAATACCTCGTTCAATCTCGTTACCGGCAAGTCACTTTACTCGTACCGTAATGCATGATCCCGTGATCAACCACTTGGTCACATTGAGCTCATTATGATGATGCATTACCGAGTGGGCCCAGAGATACCTCTCCGTCATACGGAGTGACAAATCCCAGTCTCGATTCGTGCCAACCCAACAGACACTTTCGGAGATACCCGTAGTGTACCTTTATAGTCACCCAGTTACGTTGTGACGTTTGGCACACCCAAAGCACTCCTACGGTATCCGGGA
The DNA here is from genome assembly GCF_018294505.1 of Triticum aestivum. Taxonomy (NCBI): domain Eukaryota; kingdom Viridiplantae; phylum Streptophyta; class Magnoliopsida; order Poales; family Poaceae; genus Triticum; species Triticum aestivum. The sequence continues at coordinate 605,289,861 of NC_057809.1, forward strand.
GTTGCACAATCTCATGGTCTAAGGAAATGATACTTGACATTCGGAAAAGCTATAGCAAACGAACTACACGATCTTTGAGCTATGCTTAGGATTGGGTCTTGTCCATCACATCATTCTCCTAATGATGTGATCCCGTTATCAATGACATCCAATGTCCATAGTCAGGAAACCATGACTATCTTTTGATCAACGAGCTAGTCAACTAGAGGCTCACTAGGGACGTGTTGTGGTCTATGTATTCACACATGTATTACGATTTCCGGATAACACAATTATAGCATGAACAATAGACAATTATCATGAACAAAGAAATATAATAATAACCATTTTATTATTGCCTCTAGGGCATATTTCCAACAGTCTCCCACTTGCACTAGAGTCAATAGTCTAGTTACATTGTGATGAATCGAACACCCATGCAGTTCTGGTGTTGATCATGTTTTGCTCTAGGGAGAGGTTTAGTCAACGGATCTGCCACATTCAGGTCCGTATGTACTTTACAAATATCTATGTCTCCATTTTGAACACTTTCACGAATGGAGTTGAAGCGACGCTTGATATGCCTGGTCTTCCTGTGAAACCTGGGCTCCTTGGCAAGGGCAATAGCTCCAGTGTTGTCACAGAAGAGAGTCATCGGGCCCGACGCATTGGGTATGACTCCTAGGTCGGTAATGAACTCCTTCACCCAGATTGCCTCTTGTGCTGCCTCCGAGGCTGCCATGTACTCCGCTTCACATGTAGATCCCGCCACAACGCTTTGCTTGCAACTGCACCAGCTTACTGCCCCACCATTCAAAATATACACGTATCCGGTTTGTGACTTAGAGTCATCCAGATCTGTGTCGAAGCTAGCATCGACGTAACCCTTTACGACGAGCTCTTCGTCACCTCCATAAACGAGAAACATATCCTTAGTCCTCTTCAGGTACTTCAGGATATTCTTGACCGCTGTCCAGTGTTCCATGCCGGGATTACTTTGGTACCTTCCTACCAAACTTACGGCAAGGTTTACATCAGGTCTGGTACACAGCATAGCATACATGATAGACCCTATGGCCGAGGCATAGGGGACGACACTCATCTTTTCTCTATCTTCTGCCGTGGTCGGGCATTGAGCCGTGCTCAATCTCGTACCTTGCAATACAGGCAAGAACCCCTTCTTTGACTGATCCATATTGAACTTCTTCAATATCTTGTCAAGGTACGTACTCTGTGAAAGACCAATGAGGCGTCTCGATCTATCTCTATAGATCTTGATGCCTAATATGTAAGCAGCTTCTCCAAGATCCTTCATTGAAAAACACTTGTTCAAGTAGGCCTTTATGCTTTCCAAGAATTCTATATCATTTCCCATCAACAGTATGTCATCCACATACAATATGAGAAATGCTACAGAGCTCCCACTCACTTTCTTGTAAATGCAGGCTTCTCCATAAGTCTGCGTAAACCCAAACGCTTTGATCATCTCATCAAAACGAATGTTCCAACTCCGAGATGCTTGCACCAGCCCATAAATCGAGCGTTGGAGCTTGCACACCTTGTCAGCATTCTTAGGATCGACAAAACCTTCCGGCTGCATCATATACAATTCTTCCTTAAGGAAACCATTAAGGAATGCCGTTTTGACGTCCATTTGCCATATCTCATAATCATAGAATGCGGCAATTGCTAACATGATTCGGACGGACTTCAGCTTCGCTACGGGTGAGAAAGTCTCATCGTAGTCAACCCCTTGAACTTGTCGATAACCCTTAGCGACAAGCCGAGCTTTATAGATGGTTACATTACCATCCGCGTCTGTCTTCTTCTTAAAGATCCATTTATTTTCTATGGCTCGCCGATCATCGGGCAAGTCAGTCAAAGTCCATACTTCGTTTTCATACATGGATCCTATCTCGGATTTCATGGCTTCCAGCCATTTGTCGGAATCTGGGCCCGCCATCGCTTCTTCATAGTTCGAAGGTTCACCGTTGTCTAACAACATGATTTCCAAGACAGGGTTGCCGTACCATTCTGGTGCGGAACGTGTCCTTGTGGACCTACAAAGTTCAGTAGCAACTTGATCTGAAGTTTCATGATCATCATCATTAACTTCCTCTCTAGTCGGTGCAGGCACCTTAGGAACATTTTCTTGAGCTACGCCACTTACCGGTTCAAGAGGTAATACTTCATCGAGTTCTACTTTCCTCCCACTTATTTCTTTCGAGAGAAACTCTTTCTCTAGAAAGGATCCATTCTTGGCAACAAGGATCTTGCCTTCGGATCTGAGGTAGAAGGTATACCCAATAGTTTCTTTAGGTATCCTATGAAGACGCATTTTTCTGACTTGGGTTCGAGCTTTTCAGGTTGAAGTTTCTTGACATAAGCATCGCATCCCCAAACTTTTAGAAACGACAGCTTAGGTTTCTTCCCAAACCATAATTCATACGGTGTCGTCTCAACGGATTTCGACGGAGCCCTATTTAAAGTGAATGCGGCAGTCTCTAAAGCATAGCCCCAAAATGACAGCGGTAAATCGGTAAGAGACATCATAGATCGCACCATATCCAATAGAGTGCGATTACGACGTTCGGACACACCATTACGCTGAGGTGTTCCAGGCGGCGTGAGTTGTGAAACTATTCCACATTTCCTTAAGTGTGTGCCAAATTCGTGACTCAAGTATTCTCCCCCACGATCTGATCGCAAGAACTTGATTTTCCTGTCACGTTGATTCTCAACCTCACTCTGAAATTCCTTGAACTTTTCAAAGGTCTCAGACTTGTGTTTCATTAAGTAGACATACCCATATCTACTCAAGTCATCAGTGAGGGTGAGAACATAACGATAGCCACCGCGAGCCTCAACACTCATTGGACCGCACACATCAGTATGTATGATTTCCAATAAGTTGGTTGCTCGCTCCATTGTTCCTGAGAACGGAGTCTTGGTCATTTTACCCATGAGGCATGGTTCGCACGTGTCAAATGATTCGTAATCAAGAGACTCCAAAAGTCCATCTGCATGGAGCTTCTTCATGCGTTTGACACCTATGTGACCAAGGCGGCAGTGCCACAAGTATGTGGGACTATCATTATCAACCTTACATCTTTTGGTATTCACACTATGAATATGTGTAACATTACGCTCGAGATTCATTAAGAATAAACCATTCACCAGCGGAGCATGACCATAAAACATATCTCTCATATAAATAGAACAACCATTATTCTCGGATTTAAATGAGTAGCCATCTCGAATTAAACGAGATCCTGATACAATGTTCATGCTCAAAGCTGGCACTAAATAACAATTATTGAGGTTTAAAACTAATCCCGTAGGTAAATGTAGAGGCAGCGTGCCGACGGCGATCACATCGACCTTGGAACCATTCCCGACGCGCATCGTCACCTCGTCCTTCGCCAGTCTCCGCTTATTCCGCAGCTCCTGCTTTGAGTTACAAATGTGAGCAACCGCACCGGTATCAAATACCCAGGAGCTACTACGAGTACTGGTAAGGTACACATCAATTACATGTATATCACATATACCTTTAGTGTTGCCGGCCTTCTTGTCCGCTAAGTATTTGGGGCAGTTCCGCTTCCAGTGACCACTTCCCTTGCAATAAAAACACTCAGTCTCAGGCTTGGGTCCATTCTTTGACTTCTTCCCGGCAGCTTGCTTACCGGGCGCGGCAACTCCCTTGCCGTCCTTCTTGAAGTTCTTTTTACCCTTGCCTTTCTTGAACTTAGTGGTTTTATTCACCATCAACACTTGATGTTCCTTTTTGATTTCCACCTCCGCTGATTTCAGCATTGAATATACCTCAGGAATGGTCTTTTCCATCCCCTGCATATTGAAGTTCATCACAAAGCTCTTGTAGCTCGGTGGAAGCGACTGAAGGATTCTGTCAATGACCGCGTCATCCGGGAGATTAACTCCCAGCTGAGTCAAGCGGTTATGCAACCCAGACATTTTGAGTATGTGCTCACTGACAGAACTATTTTCCTCCATCTTACAACTGAAGAACTTGTCGGAGACTTCATATCTCTCGACCCGGGCATGAGCTTGGAAAACCATTTTCAGCTCTTCGAACATCTCATATGCTCCGTGTCTCTCAAAACGCTTTTGGAGCCCCGGTTCTAAGCTGTAAAGCATGCCGCACTGAACGAGGGAGTAATCATCAGCACGTGACTGCCAAGCGTTCATAACGTCTTGGTTCTCTGGGATGGGTGCGTCACCTAGCGGTGCTTCTAGGACATAATCTTTCTTGGCAGCTATGAGGATGATCCTCAGGTTCCGGACCCAGTCCGTATAGTTGCTGCCATCATCTTTCAGCTTGGTTTTCTCTAGGAACGCGTTGAAGTTGAGGGCAACATTAGCGTGGGCCATTTGATCTACAAGACATAGTGTAAAGATTTTAGACTAAGTTCATGATAATTAAGTTCATCTAATCAAATTATTCAATGAACTCCCACTCAGATAGACATCCCTCTAGTCATCTAAGTGAAACATGATCCGAGTCAACTAGGCCGTGTCCGATCATCACGTGAGACGGACTAGTCAACATCGGTGAACATCTTCATGTTGATCGTATCTTCTATACGACTCATGCTCGACCTTTCGGTCTTCCGTGTTCCGAGGCCATGTCTGTACATGCTAGGCTCGTCAAGTCAACCTAAGTGTATTGCGTGTGTAAATCTGGCTTACACCCGTTGTATTCGAACGTTAGAATCTATCACACCCGATCATCACGTGGTGCTTCGAAACAACGAACCTTCGCAACGGTGCACAGTTAGGGGGAACACTTTCTTGAAATTATTACGAGGGATCATCTTATTTAAGCTACCGTCGTTCTAAGCAAATAAGATGCAAAACATGATAAACATCACATGCAATCAAATAGTGACATGATATGGCCAATATCATTTGCTCCTTTTGATCTCCATCTTCGGGGCTTCATGATCATCGTTGTCACCGGCATGACACCATGATCTCCATCATCGTGTCTTCTTGAAGTTGTCTCGTCATCTATTACTTCTACTACTATGGCTAACGCTTTAGCAATAAAGTAAAGTAATTACATGACGTTTATGTTGACACGCAGGTCATAAATAAATTAAGACAACTCCTATGGCTCCTGCCGGTTGTCATACTCATCGACATGCAAGTCGTGATTCCTATTACAAGAACATGATCAATCTCATACATCACATATATCATTCATCACATCCTTTTGGCCATATCACATCACACGGCACATGCTGCAAAAACAAGTTAGACGTCCTCTAATTGTTGTTGCAAGTTTTTACGTGGCTGCTATAGGTTTCTAGCAAGAACGTTTCTTACCTACGCCAAAACCACAACGTGATATGCCAATTTCTATTTACCCTTCATAAGGACCCTTTTCATCGAATCCGATCCGACTAAAGTGGGAGAGACAGACACCCGCTAGCCACCTTATGCAACTAGTGCATGTCAATCGGTGGAACCAGTCTCACGTAAGCGTACGTGTAAGGTCGGTCCGGGCCGCTTCATCCCACGATGCCGCCGAATCAAGATAAGACTAGTAACGGCAAGCAAATTGACAATATCCACGCCCACAACTGCTTTGTGTTCTACTCGTGCATAGAAACTACGCATAGACCTAGCTCATGATGCCACTGTTGGGGAACGTAGCAGAATTTTAAAATTTTCTACGCATCACCAAGATCAATCTATGGAGTCATCTAGCAACGAGGGAGAGGGAGTGCATCTACATACCCTTGTAGATCGCGCGCGGAAGCGTTCAAGAGAACGGGGTTGATGGAGTCGTACTCGTCGTGATCCAAATCACCGATGACCTAGCGCCGAACGGACGGCACCTCCGCGTTCAACACACGTACGGTTGGGAAGACGTCTCCTCCAACTTGATCCAGCAAGGGGGAAGGAGAGGTTGATGAAGATCCAGTAGCACGACGGCGTGGTGGTGGAAGCAACGGTGATCTCGGCAGGGCTTCGCCAAGCTCAGGGAGAGGGAGGAGTGTCACGGGAGGGAGAGGGAGGCGCCAGGGGCTAGGGTGCGGCTGCCCTCCCTCCCCCCACTATATATAGGACCCCTAGGGGGGCGCCGGCCCTAGGAGATGCAATCTCCAAGGGGGGCAGCGGCCAAGGGGGGTGGAGTGCCCCCCAAGCCAAGTGGGGCGCCCCCACCCCTAGGGTTTCCAACCCTAGGCGCAGGGGAGGCCCATGGGGGGGCGCACCAGCCCACTAGGGGCTGGTTCCCCTCCCACTTTAGCCCATGGGGCCCTCCGGGATAGGTGGCCCCACCCGATGGACCCCCGGGACCCTTCCGGTGGTCCCGGTACAATATCGATTACCACCGAAACTTTCCCGATGGCCGAAACTTAACTTCCTATATATAAATCTTCACCTCCGGACCATTCCGAAACTCCTCGTGACGTCCGGGATCTCATCCGGGACTTCGAACAACTTTTGGGTTACCGTATAGTAATATCTCAACAACCCTAGCGTCACCGAACCTTAAGTGTGTAGACCCTACGGGTTCGGGAGACACGCAGACATGAACGAGACGACTCTCCAGTCAATAACCAACAGCAGGATCTAGATACCCATGTTGGCTCCCACATGCTCATCGATGATCTCATCGGATGAACCACGATATCAAGGATTCAATCAATCCCGTATACAATTCCCTTTGTCAATCGGTACGTTACTTGCCCGAGACTCGATCGTCGGTATCCCAATACCTCGTTCAATCTCGTTACCGGCAAGTCACTTTACTCATACCGTAATGCATGATCCCGTGATCAACCACTTGGTCACATTGAGCTCATTATGATGATGCATTACCGAGTGGGCCCAGAGATACCTCTTCGTCATACGGAGTGACAAATCCCAGTCTCGATTCGTGCCAACCCAACAGACACTTTCGGAGATACCCGTAGTGCACCTTTATAGTCACCCATTTACGTTGTGACGTTTGGCACACCCAAAGCACTCCTACGGTATCCGGGAGTTGCACAATCTCATGGTCTAAGGAAATGATACTTGACATTCGGAAAAGCTATAGCAAACGAACTACACGATCTTTGAGCTATGCTTAGGATTGGGTCTTGTCCATCACATCATTCTCCTAATGATGTGATCCCGTTATCAATGACATCTAATGTCCATAGTCAGGAAACCATGACTATCTTTTGATCAACGAGCTAGTCAACTAGAGGCTCACTAGGGACGTGTTGTGGTCTATGTATTCACACATGTATTACAATTTCCGGATAACACAATTATAGCATGAACAATAGACAATTATCATGAACAAAGAAATATAATAACAACCATTTTATTATTGCCTCTAGGGCATATTTCCAACAGATTGATAATGACATAAATTACAATTAGGAAAAACTAAATGCTCACGGGTGCACCCCTACTGGTGGTTTTTTTGGACTATGGATAAATGATCTCAACTTCTTGCAGCAGTCTGGCATAGACACATGAGGCATCCATGTCAGGTTTGAATGACTTTCGACACGGTTTGCATGTTGCGACACATCCAACCATTTACGATCCCTTCTCATCGAGAAAACTCCAGAAAATACAAAGCTTGTCAAAAATCCAAACAACATGGCATGATTTCTTGAATTGGTCATAGAACCTGATGGAAGGAATTAGATCCATTCAACGGATGTCGAAAAACAACGTGCTTTCAGACGGATCCTTCTGTTCTCTACCCAAATATCCTTCGTTGAACATGGTCTATTTTTAGACATGCTTAAAATGAACCAAACTTTTATAGGGAGGTGGGCATGCCCATGGTAAGCGTTCATGCCTGGTTTGAACTACTTTCTACACCGTATGCAAGTTGTGACACATCCGGCCATTTATTGGTCTTTTTTAATTGAGTAAGCTCAAGAAAATGCAAAACTTGTTGATAACTCAAACAACTTGGACGTGCATTGAATTGGTCACACGAGGCCATGAAAAAAATAAGGTCATTTAAGGGATGTCGAGAAACTAGGTGCTCTCAAACAGACCCTTTACTTGAAAACTCTTCGTTAAGCATGGTGTTATTCTAAAAACCTCAGCACTGACCCTAAATTTTTGCAAGCACGTGGGCATGCACATGCTAGGCATACATGCCTGGTTTGAATGATTTTCGACACCGTATACACGTTATGACATGCCCGGCGATTTATCATCCTTTTTTCACCAGAAAAACTACAGAATATACAAAACTTGTCAAAAACCCAAACTACTTGGCTTGGTGCCGTGTATTGGCCATACAAGGATTTGAAAAAAAAATGGTGCCATTTGATGGATATTTGAAAAGAATGTGTTCTCGAACGGAGCCTTCTGATGGATATTTGGATGCATTGCATTGAAAATGGTGCTTTTGGACATCATTGAAAATGACCTTAACTTTTACAACTAGGTAGTCACCCATGGTAGGCATCCATGCTTGGTTTGAACGAATGCCGACACATTATGCAAGTTGCGACACGTCCCATCATTTATCGATCTTTTTTCACCAAGAAAACTCCAGAAAATGTAAAACTCGTTGAAAACCCAAACAATTTGGCGTGATGCCTTGAATTGGTCATAAAAATCCACGAATTATTTTTTGGGGCCATTACAAGGATGCCTAGAATCAATGTACTCTTAGACAGAGTCTTCTGGCACATCCTATGAATGGCGCTGTCTAATTGACGCTACTCCCCGAATGTACGGAATTTCATCAGTCTTTATAAAATGTTTTAGAATTACAAAATTTGTTCGTGTTTTCATAAAAGTTCAGCGTCTCAAAATTTTCTCATGTGAACATTTTTTTCATAATTTCTATTTTCTCCTATTTTTATAAATGAGTTCAGAATTTCAAAACGTGCTCTAGTTTTTCAAATATTATTCGTGTTTTCAAAAAAAGTGTTCTCTTATCAAATATTGTTCACATATTCAGAATATGTTCCTGTATTAGAAAAAGTTCGTGGATTTCAGAAAATGTCTGTCCTCTCAAATTTTGTTTTCTAATTTCAGAAATTGTTTCTGTTTTAAAAAATTGTTTACATAACCTAAAAAATATTCGGTATTTAAAAGTATTCAAAAAAAATCAGTGAAATGCAGAATTTTGTAAACGTTGTCTTGAAACCAAAAACTCTGCTTCTGAACGTGTACATAAGACGCCTGCGCTGCCTTAAGACCACATGGAGCTGATCTATCTAGTGGCTAGCAGCTCCAATTTACTACTCGATGGTTGCGAGTTTGAATCTACTCGCTGCGCGTCCCATTTTTATTTGACTTTTGCGCCTCCATATGTCGGTTCATGTTAATGGGCCGGCCCAGTAGTGGGTCCTCTCCAGATGTATGGCGTACAAGTCCTCATGAATTTTACCCCAAAAAAAAAGTCCTCATGAATGATCCACCGTACCTACGGAAGTGGGTATGAATTATGAAATGCCCATATCTTTTTTGCGAATCTTGTTATCATTTTACTGCCGTGGCTGGCGGTAATTGCAGCATGACATATACAGCAGTGATGCACGCGGAAAATCTTGATTCAGAATTCATCGATTAGGAAGGAGAGCAATCTCTGGATGCAATCACGGGTAGATCGACACCCACACGCCAGCGCACTGCGCAGGCTTAGCCCTATATAACGCGCCAGCCAAATGAAACGCACATCGAAAATCACCGGACATCAAGACGATCGATCCTCTCCTCTGCCGTCGAGCAGAACATACGGTCGCTCCCATGGCGCCGCCCGCAAGATCATCGGCGCCTTTGTTCCTCCTCCTCGTTGTTCTCCTCGTCGCCGCACGGCGCTCCGCCGGTGACGATGACTCTCCACGTACGTACCCGACTGGCGCACCGCCGTCCATGTCGTTTTCTTGCATACATGCGTACGTACTTGACATCTAGATCGTCTGACCGATGTTGTTGATCTGATTTGGCTGCGCGTGTATATATGCAGCGCAGGTGCAGCCTTTGGACCCCAAGTGCCAGGAGATGACGGAGATGTGCACCCCGGCGACGTGCACCAAGCTCTGCCTCAGCATAGGGCTGGGTAAAGACGCCGACGGCGGGTTCTGCACCTTCCATGGCATGCAGTTCTACTGCTGCTGCCCCATACCCGCCCCCGTCCCGCCGCCCTCAAGGCTCTGATTTCAAGTTTGCCTAATGATCTTGTGATAGCGGCCGGGATCTTGGTTTGATCTGAGCAAGTAATTTTGGTGCAAGTCGATCTGTGTGATCACCTACCCCGTGTCAATAAACAATTAAGCATACATGATTCCTGTCGCATTTTCTGTCGTTAAAGATGTATAAGTTTCAGTTTGAAAAGGACAGGGTATTTGTCAGAAACTTGTGAGAAATCCCTCAACCAAAAAACAACTTGTGAGAAAAATGGCCTCGGTTTATTTGCCCCCACTTCTCCGTCGCCGGGAGCACACCATTGACCCGTTTTTCGCCACCTGTCGAACCACATACCAACAATAACCCCACTGCCTCACTGCCGCCACCCTAGGCATCCCTCTAACCCCCTTCCACCTTCCCCGACGCCGATGACACCTTCCCCGACACCGATGACGACCCCACATATAAGGAGAAGCTAGAAAATAAATCCGATGGTGTCTTCTCTGCTACACTGCTTCGTACTAATTGAGTAAGATCTATTGAAGGATTTGCAAAATTCATTCGGGTCAGTTGACCCCAATCCCATAGAGGCAGCATTTGCATCGATCCACGCAAGTCAACCCTCACACTCCCATTGGCCGTCGACACCCGTTGTCCCTGTCTCCAGGTCACTTTCGGCTTGGCCTCGCCATAAATGCTGCGTCATCCGGATCTCCGCCTCGGCGCCTTGCCTTCCCTTTAGCTGACAAAGTCTACTAACGCCAATTCTAATTTCAGGCCAATGCGATTTTAAAAATATCCAAATAGGCAAATAGTAGAAGAATGTGTGCTCGAGTAATGTTAGATTTCTCTGCTGTCTTCGCCCGGCTGCGGTCGGCCTGGCCCGTGCTGGTTCCGGCTTTTCACATGGAAACCTTAGGCCCTGCATGCGTGGGCCGACACCTCACGGTCTCAGACTAGCGTTTTCCTATTTACCGCTTATTCCGCAAACTGCCGCCGTATCGCACACATAGGAGGAATGAGTGGGCTTTTTCGTTTTGCTTTTTCTAGCCTCTTCATTTTTTCTGTTAGTTTTCTTTTACTGTTGTTTGCGGTTTACCTTTTTTTGTTTTTAGTTCTTCGTTTTCTTTTTCTGCTTTTTTTAAATCGTGATTCTTTAAAAAAATGTGATGTCATAAAAAAATGTTTGTAATTTCAGAAAATGTTCAAATCATGATTTTCAAAAAGTGTTCAAATTTTTAATTTTTTTCCTTACACTACTTAAAAAAATGTCCGTGTTTGAAATTTGAGAAAATGTTGGGATCCGCCCCCGTCGTTAGCTCTTCAGGCTTTGAGCACAGTACGCTTGCTGAAGGGCCGGCCCAGTCGTAATCCGCTGTGCGCGTGGCATGAAAGAAACCGGTGTGGCGCGCGCTGCTAGTTATTTTGGCCCAGCCATGCTCTATGGCGAGGAAAAACCTACTCTCTGCAACTGAGCTGAATTGAACCGAATCATCGGCAGCTCCGATCCCAACTCCACGGCCCAAATTGCTGCCACCATTTTACTCCGTCAGTGGCCACAGCTAGCTGTACATGTACCACCGTGGGATCGACTGGTCACGGGGGTTCACACAGGGGCTAATTGGCGCCGTGGGATCCATCGACCACGCGGAATGGACGGACGGATGGATGGATGGATGTATGGAGCATACCACGTCAATCACTGATCACTGCCGTCCGGTCTACAGTCATGACCAGATGCAACGCACGTAGCATGCGCCTTCAAGAATGTGGCGCTCTTGGATGTGAACGCATGTGACTAAGACTAAGAGTTTGGCCTGGCGATGGAGCTGGAGAAGACGTGGCTAGCTCTTTATAAGAACATGATCCGCATTGCGCAAGTAGACAAGATCCAAGAGCGCGGGTCAACATCTCCTACTAGATCGATGGCAGGAAATGGTCAAATGGATGCCCAAGATTCACAGGTATGCACGTTCCTTTCAATGAAATAATAAAAGTGGCATGGTAGTTCAAGGGTTGATGGACACTCACAGTATATATGCAGCAGAACACGAGGCTGGAGATTGACATTGGCGACGACAAGACCATGACCATCGAGATCACTCTTAGAGGGAGGCTCACTCTGCAGAGCACGGATCCACCTCGAGCTGTCGTACATGCAGAAGAAGAGGGCAGGGCATTACCGGACAGAGCCGTTGAAGAGCAGGAGTCTCTGGACAAGAAGAATTACAAGATGCGCGGATACTTGATGGTGGTGTGCACCCTCTTCATCGCCATAGCGTTTCAGGCGGCGATGCAGCCGCCGAGCTGGATCCCCAACGACTGGTATCGGGTGTACAAGCGTGGCCCTTCACCGGCGCCGGATACCAGCACCACCACCACGTACGCGCAAGCTCGTCGGGCGAGGGACTACATGTTGCTCAGCGCGGTGAATTTCGCAATACCGGTGGTGCTGGTGTCGGTGTTGTTGCTGAAGAGAATCCCAGCGACCCATTTGATACAAACGGTGATGCAACAGCTGCCGATCCTCTGCTTCCCAGTCGCCTGGGCCTTTGTCGTTGGCAGCGCGAGCGATCCGGGCTATACATGGTACTTTTATCTCACCATTTTAATTTACGGCGCATGTACGGCTCTTCATTTGTTGGCCCTGCGGGGACGCGATCTTCGACTCCGTCGGCAAATGGCAGAGGCAGACGACCCGTCTCTCCTGGCTTGAGAAATGTTGCCTTCGCTTCCAGCGTGTTGCAGACATGCTTTGTTTTCCTTGTTTCTCCTTCGTTCGTTTGTAGAGTAGCTCCAAACCTTGGTCTTATCGTTCTGTCATTACTATGCATGGTGTAATCATCATGCATCTTGGTCTTATCGTTCTCAACCTTGTTTGCGAGTAGTACTGATCAATGATTCCTGGTATGTTTTTTAGTCATCCAGATGATGTTATTATCAAGTATGTGAAGTACGATTGGATGTCGAGTTGAACACTTTATACGGGAACCGGTCCGGCCAGGAGCCCAGGACTCAGCAGCTCTCACCGGATCGATGCACAATTTGACCTAGACTCCACCACGTACGGACGGATTCCATATACCTAGCTAGTTTATTTATATCGATCAATATAATATAATGATCAATTGCCGCCACCAAATCCTCTACTTGTCTTCGTTGCTCTCCATCCATCTATCCCTTATCAATCGCCGCCTCGTCCGAGTCTATCTGCGCCCCTTGCCGGCCGGCTACGGCGATGGCAACGGCCTGTGCTTCCCCTATGACGTGCTCCTCCACATCATCCGCGGCCTTCCCTGCCGTGCTCTCGCCGAGTCCCCGCGTGTCTGTCTCTGTCATGAGTGGCGCTCGATCGTCGACACCCACAAGCTCCTCCTTCCTCACTTCTTTCCTCGGGGCTCCTTCCCCGGCATCTTCACCAGGAACTATGGATCCGACATTGAATCCTCCTTCGCCCCGTCGGTGCCGGCGTGTTCGGCCCCCCTACGTGGAACTCATGCTGGGCCTGTATTCCAACGTCCTCTGTTTCGACACCACCAGTTCTCGATTCTCCATTACTGCAATGGCCTCCTTCTCCTCAAGAAGAATGCTAATTGTTACGTCTGTAACTCGGCGACAATAAGATGCGCTAAATTGCCACCACCAACGAAGGAGGGTCGGTGGTCGGACCACGAATTCATGTTCCTCGCCTTCGACCCGGCCGTGTCTCCTCACTATGAGGTATTCCTCCTTCCAAGATATGCCGAAGAAAAGATCCAATCAAACAAGGAAGCCGAGCAAGAAGAGATGCATGTCCATGTGCGAGGGGTCGACGAGCAAGATAAGGTGATTTCTATATTGATGTTCTCGTCACAAACCAATCAATGGGCGAGCCGGGAGTTTGTGCCAGGGCGTTGTGCCCCTGGGGCCCTCTATGACATGGTGACTGCGCCACACCCTAAGCATGTGCGAATATGGAAGTCAGTTGAGTACTGGCAGGGATCGCTCTACGTACATTGCCGGAACAACATCGTTATGATCCGTCGCAACTTGAATGGGTTGTATGACATGACTCAGCTGCCGGGAAAAGCCTACGATGATAAAGAACATCTAAGCACTTCCGAGCTGCTCGACAAGTCCATCTTAGCGAGCTACGACGGAGGAGTTCAGCTGCTGGAGGGCATGCTGTTATGGGAAACACTTAGCTCTGAAAGAGGGGAATATTGTTGTTTGTATTACTCCTTGGACTGCCTTGATTGGAGCTAAAGGCATCATGGAAAAAGCATGGGTTAGGGTGCGCAATATTCCAATAGAGAAAAGATGCACTGAACATATAGCTTATGCTGGGGCACTGGTGGGAATTACATTAGAAGTTGATGAATCGGCTGTGCATAAACCTGAATATGCTAGAATCCTTCTTGGCTGTAGAGAGGTTGACAAAATTCCTCCTTCAGCTGAAGGGGTGCTGGGAGAATAGTATTATGATTTCTTTTATGAAGTTGAAAAAGTTGTGACCATGGGTGCCGAGAAAAGTCAGTCTTATACTGCTGTTGATAGCAATGCATCTCCTTCCTTCCCCAAGAAAGCGAGGATGGATTCATATCCTGCTTCTTCCATGGGGCAGGGAGAGACGAGTATGTCCATGGCTGGTAATTTCTCCTCCCAGAATTATGATAAGGGCATGCAGAGGCTTCCTGCGGTAGTTGAGAGTGAAGAGGAAGAGGAAAGTGACGAAGGTAACAACACGGAGCTGCTGATTGAGACTATGGCCAGAGAACATGCAGCCAAAAAAATGTCTCATTGTGGTTCTCAATCTGATAAAGTATCCCGTGGAAATGTTTCTGAGGATCTGGGTGTGGATGAGATGACTGAATCTCCCAGTACTGAGATCAGCGTGCATAAAGGTGCTTGAGGAATGATTACTCCTGTTCCTCCCTCACCTGTGTTTGTCTACCATGATATGAATACTTATGGGAATGCATTTCCTCCCTTGTCAGACTATGTGGTTTGGCCTTCCCTGCCCCATATTGTGCCTCTTGAGGAGGGATACATGGAAGGAGGAGAAAACTATAGTGTGTATACAGTTGAATCTCCTTCTGGGTCTCCAATTCATGTCAACAGGAGTCAAGAAGAGGAGGCCCCCCGCAGACAGAAGCAGAAGCTGGAGAAGGTGGGAGATGTGGCTGCCAACAGAATGAGGAAGCGCAATCTGGAAGGTATGAATATGCCCAATTCAGAAAATCAATTTTTTGCATTATCTGATTCTGCCATTATATTGCGTGCATCCTTGATGGGAGTGCAAATCCCGGATGATGACTTTGCAACTGTTGATATCTTGCGTGAATTAGAACTCTCTAGAAATTTATTGCATAACAAAAATATTGATACTAATGCACAAAAAATTACTGTCAACGATGGGTTGGGTAATGATATACCCCTCTCTTTAGAATGGGATGAGGATAGTAGAGATATTGAAGAACCATTTATTGTGGTTCAACCTAAAAGCAGAAAAAAGAAATATCAGCACAGGAAATCGGTGGTGGTTTTATCTCCTAATAGTTCCAATAGACCTATGACTAGAAGTCAGCAGAAAAATGGGGTGGGTAGGGCTGCTATGGAACCTGGCAGACCTACCAGAGTGAGAGATAAACCCGAACGATATAAATGAAAGGGGTTTTTTGGAATTGTAGGGGGGGTAAAAAAGGCATGTCCACCTGCCTCATTGATATGATTAATGCCAATGATTTAGATTTTATTGGACTTCAGGAAACTATGAAGAAGTCTTATAATCCTGCCTTTTTTAGACAAATGGATCCGAATCAAAAGTTTCATTGGGAATGGTCTCCTTCTAGGGGGAAATCTGGTGGCATCCTTTGTGGTCTTAATAAAGAAAAGTTTGATATCCTTATGACCAAATGTGGTAATTACATTCTACAGTTGAATTTGTTCGATAAGAACAAAAACTGTAGCTGTGCCCTGATGACTGTATATGGTGCTGCACATGATGAGAGAAACCTGAGTTCATTGCTGAGCTGTCATCCATGTGTCATAACACTAATATCCCTTATCTGGTCGGGGGAGACTTTAACATCATTCGACATTGCGGGGAGAAAAACAAAAAAACATCTATGTCCCACTTCTCGGAGGTGTTTAATTCTGTTATACATTTGCTTGGGTTGAGAGAGATCTATATGACGGGTGGTTGCTATACCTGGTCTAATAAACAAGATAACCCAACTCTGGAAAAATTGGATAGAGTTCTCATGTCCCCTAATTGGGAGGATTTATACCCCCCTCATTTCTGTGCATAAATTTGTCAAGGAGATATCAGATCATAATCCCTTGTTGGTTGATGGTGGGAGAGCTTCCTCTAGAGCACCAGGTAATAGGTGTTTCAGGTTCGATAATGCTTGGCTCAGTAACCCAGACTTCCTTCCTCTGGTTGCTGATATTTGGTCTAGGCCAGTTTACACTATAAACCCCATTGACTCCCTGAATATTAAACTTAAGAGAATTAAGAAATTTTTTAAGGGGTGGGGGTCCAATTTGTTTGGTCATAATAAGATCAGAAAGAATATCATCAAACTTGAGCTACAGGAGCTTGAAAATCTGGAGGAGGTTGATGGTTTAAGCGGGGAGGCATATACTAGGAAGTTGGAAATTCTAGTGGAGCTCAATAATATGTATGTTGAAGAAGAACTTCACTGGCATCAATTTTCTAATGAGAGGTGGTTGTTGAAAGGAGACAATAACACTGACTTTTTCCACAAAGTAGCTAATGGACGCCGTAGGAAAAACTCCATGATCTCCCTGGAGTGCGGGTCCACTATTATTGAAGGCACTAAAAACCTACTGGCCCATGCTACTGATTACTATAAAACCTTGTTTGGACTTGCTCCTGGCATTATTTGTCAGATAGATGCAGATTTGTGGTCTCAAGATGAGATGATTACTCCTGATGACAATGAGGACTTGACTCGACCTTTCTCATTGGAAGAGATCAAGAAAGCATTATTTGAGATGAAATCTAACCGAGCCCCTGGCCCAGACGATATCCCTGTTGAATTTTATCAACACTGCTGGGATGTAGTAGCCCATGATCTCTTATGCCTGTTTGAATGGTTTCATGAAGACAAGTTAGATGTCCAACGACTTAATTATGGAATCATAACCTTGCTACCTAAGTCGACTGATGCTAATAAAATCCAGCAGTATAGGCCCATTTGTCTGTTACGTTGCCCTTACAAGTTACTCACTAAAGCCATGGATATTAGAGCTAGCAAATATGCCCATAAATTGTTCAGTATTCAACAGAATGCTCTTATTAAGGGGAGACACATAGTGGATGGGATCCTATCGCTTCATGAGGTCCTACATTATACACACCTCAAAAAACAAGTGGGAGTGGTTCTTAAACTTGATTTCGAGAAAGCATATGACAAAGTCAACTGGGACTTTTTGCTTGATTGTCATAGGAAGCGTGGATTTAGCTCTAAATGGTGTGGATGGGTATCTCAAATCCTAAAAAAGGGCACGGTTAGTGTCAAGATTAATAATGAGGTGGGACCTTACATTCAAAGTGCTAAGGGGGTGAGACAGGGGGATGTTGGGGAACGCAGTAATTTCAAAAAAATTCCTACGCACACGCAAGATCATGGTGATGCATAGCAACGAGAGGGGAGAGTGTTGTCTATGTACCCACGCAGACCGACTGCGGAAGCGTTGACGCAATGTAGAGGAAGTAGTCGTACGTCTTCCCGATCCAACCGATCCAACCACCGTTACCCCGGCACCTCCGAGTTCTTAGCACACGTACAACTCGATGACAATCCCCGGACTTCGATCCAGCAAAGTGTCGGGGAAGAGTTCCGTCAGCACGACGGCGTGGTGACGATCTTGATGCACTACAGCAGCAGGGCTTTGCCTAAACTCCGCTACAGTAATATCGAGGACTATAGTGGCTGGGGGCGCCGCACACGGCTAAGGACTAGATCACGTGGATCAACTTGTGTGTTCTTTGGGGTGCCCTGCCTCTGTATATAAAGGACTAGAGGGGGGAGGCTGGCCGGCCAAGGGAGGGCGCGCCAAGAGAGTCCTACTCCCTCTGGGAGTAGGATTCCCCCCCAATCCTAGTTGGAATAGGATTCCTTGAGGGGGGAAAGAGAGAGAGGGGGCTGGCCACCTCTCCTAGTCGAAATAGGACTAGGGGAAGGGGGGAGGCGCACAGCCACCTTGGGCTGCCCCTTTCTCCTTTCCACTAAAGCCCACTAAGGCCCATATAGCTCCCGGGGGGTTCCGGTAACCTCCCGGTACTCCGGTAAAATCCCGATTTCACCCGGAACACTTCCGATATCCAAACATAGGCTTCCAATATATCAATATTTATGTCTCGACCATTTCGAGACTCCTCGTCATGTCCGTGATCACATCCGGGACTCCGAACAACCTTCGGTACATCAAAATGCATAAACTCATAATAACTGTCATTGTAACGTTAAGCGTGCGGACCCTACGGTTCGAGAATAATGTAGACATGACCGAGACACGTCTCCGGTCAATAACCAATAGCGGGACCTGGATGCCCATATTGGCTCCTACATATTCTACGAAGATCTTTATCGGTCAGACCGCATAACAACATACGTTGTTCCCTTTGTCATCGGTATGTTACTTGCCCGAGATTCGATCGTCGGTATCCAATACCTAGTTCAATCTCGTTACCGGCAAGTCTCTTTACTCGTTCCGTAATACATCATCTCACAACTAACATGTTAGTTGTAATGCTTGCAAGGCTTATGTGATGTGCATTACCGAGAGGGCCCAGAGATACCTCTCCGACAATCGGAGTGACAAATCCTAATCTCGAAATACGCCAACTCAACATGTACCTTTGGAGACACCTGTAATGCTCCTTTATAATCACCCAGTTATGTTGTGACGTTTGGTAGCACACAAAGTGTTCCTCCGGCAAACGGGAGTTGCATAATCTCATAGTCATAGGAACATGTATAAGTCATGAAGAAAGCAATAGCAACATACTAAATGATCGGGTGCTAAGCTAATGGAATGGGTCATGTCAATCAGATCATTCAACTAATGATGTGATCCCGTTAATCAAATAACAACTCTTTGTCCATGGTTAGGAAACACAACCATCTTCGATTAACGAGCTAGTCAAGTAGAGGCATACTAGTGACACTCTGTTTGTCTATGTATTCACACATGTATTATGTTTCCGGTTAATACAATTCTAGCATGAATAATAAACATTTATCATGATATAAGGAAATAAATAATAACTTTATTATTGCCTCTAGGGCATATTTCCTTCAGTCTCCCACTTGCACTGGAGTTAATAATCTAGATCACATTGCCATGTGATTTAACATCAATAGTTCACATCTTTATGTGATTGGTTCACATCTCCATGTGACTAACACCCAAAGGGTTTACTAGATTCAATAATCTAGTTCACATCGCTATGTGATTAAGACCCAAAAAGTGATCATGTTTTGCTTGTGAGAGAAGTTTAGTCAACGGGTCTGCCACATTCAGATCCGCATGTATTTTGCAAATTCCTATGTCAACAATGCTCTGCATGGAGCTACTTCTAACTAATTGCTCCCACTTTCAATATGTATCCAGATTGAGACTTAGAGTCATTTGGATCAGTGTCAAAGCTT
The DNA here is from genome assembly GCF_018294505.1 of Triticum aestivum. Classification (NCBI taxonomy): domain Eukaryota; kingdom Viridiplantae; phylum Streptophyta; class Magnoliopsida; order Poales; family Poaceae; genus Triticum; species Triticum aestivum. The sequence goes on from NC_057809.1 coordinate 605,309,633, forward strand.
GCATCGACGTAACTTTTTACGACGAACCTTTTTGTCACCTCCATAATTGAGAAATATTTCCTTATTCCACTAAGGATAATTTTGACCGATGTCCAGTGATCTACTCTTAGATCACCATTGTACTCCCTTGCTTAACACAGTGTAGGGTATACAATAGATCTGGTACACAGCATGGCATACTTTATAGAACCTATGGCTGAGGCATAGGGAATGACTTTCATTCTATTTCTATCTTCTGCCGTGGTCGGGCTTTGAGTCTTACTCAATTTCACACCTTGCAACACAGGCAAGAACTCTTTCTTTGACTGTTCCATTTTGAACTACTTCAAAATCTTGTCAAGGTATGTACTCATTGAAAAAACTTATCAAGCGTCTTGATCTATCTCTATAGATCTTGATGCTCAATATGTAAGCAGCTTTACCGAGGTCTTTCTTTGAAAAACTCCTTTCAAATATTCCTTTATGCTTTCTAGAAAATTATACATTATTTCCGATCAACAATATGTTGTTCACATATACTTATCAGAAATGTTGTAGTGCTCCCACTCACTTTTTTGTAAATACAGGCTTCACCGTAAGTCTGTATAAAACTATATGCTTTGATCAACTTATCAATGCGTATATTCCAACTCCGAGATGCTTGCACCAGTCCATAGATGGATCGTTGGAGCTTGCATATTTTGTTAACACCTTTAGGATTGACAAAACCTTCTGGTTGCATCATATACAACTCTTCTTTAAGAAATCCATTAAGGAATGCAGTTTTGTTTATCCATTTGCCAGATTTCATAAAATGCGGCAATTGCTAACATGATTCGGACAAACTTAAGCATATATACGAGTGAGAAAATCTCATCGTAGTCAACACCTTGAACTTGTCGAAAACCTTTTGCGACAATTCTAGCTTTGTAGATAGTAACACTACTATCAGCGTCCGTCTTCCTCTTGATGATCCATTTATTTTCTATGGCTTGCCGATCATCGGGCAAATCCATCAAAGTCCATACTTTGATGGATCATATCTCAGATTTTATGGCCTCAAACCATTTCGCGGAATCTGGGCTCATCATCGCTTCCTCATAGTTCGCAAGTTCGTCATGGTCTAGTAACATGACTTCCAGAATAGGATTACCGTACCACTCTGGTGTGGATCTTACTCTGGTTTACCTACGAGATTTGGAGTAACTTGATCTGAAGTTACATGATCATCATCATTAGCTTCCTCACTAATTGGTGTAGTAGTCACAGGAACAGATTTCTGTGATGAACTACTTTCCAATAAGGGAGCAGGTACAGTTACCTGATCAAGTTCTATTTTCCTCCCACTCACTTCTTTCGAGAGAAACTCCTTCTCTGGAAAGGATCCATTCTAAGCAACGAATATCTTGCCTTCGGATCTATGATAGAAGGTGTACCCAATATTTTCTTTTGGGTATCCTATGAAGACGCACTTCTCCGATTTGAGTTTGAGCTTATCAGGATGAAACTTTTTCATATAAGCATCGCAACCCCAAACTTTAAGAAACGACAACTTTGGTTTCTTGCCAAACCATAGTTCATACGGTGTCGTCTCAACAGATTTAGATGGTGCCCTTTTAACGTGAATGCAGCTGTCTCTAATGCATAACCCCAAAATGATAGTGGTAGATCGGTAAGAGACATCATAGATCGCACCATATCTAATAAAGTACGGTTATGACGTTCGGACACACCATTACATTGTGGTGTTCCAGGTGGCGTGAGTAGTGAAACTATTTCACACTGTTTTAAACTGAAGGCCAAACTCGTAAGTCAAATACTCTTCTCTACGATCAGCTCGTAGAAACTTTATTTTCTTGTTATGATGATTTTTCACTTCACTATGAAATTCTTTGAACTTTTCAAATTTTTCAGACTTATGTTTCATCAAGTAGATATCCCCATATCTGCTCAAATCATCTGTGAAGGTAAGAAAATAATGATACCTACTGCAAGCCTTAATATTCATCGGACCACATACATCAATATGTATGATTTCCAACAAATCTGTTGCTTGTTTCATTGTTCCGGAGAACGGCGTTTTAGTCATCTTGCCCATAAGGCATGGTTCGCAAGCATCAAGTGATTCATAATCAAGTGATTCCAAAAGCCCATCAGCATGGAGTTTCTTCATGCGCTTTACACCAATATGACTTAAACGGCAGTGCCACAAATAAGTTGCACTATCATTATCAACTTTTCATCTTTTGGTTTCAATACTATGAATATGGGTATCACTACGATCGAGATCCAACGAACTTGTTTCATTGGGTGTATGACCATCGAAGGTTTTATTCATGTAAACAGAACAACAATTTATTCTCTTACTTAAATGAATAACCGTATTACAATAAACATGATCAAATCATATTCATGCTCAACGCAAACACCAAATAACACTTATTTAGGTTCAACACTAATCCCGAAATTATAGGGAGTGTGCGATGATGATCATATCAATCTTGGAACCACTTCCAACACACATCGTCACTTCACCCTTAACTAGTCTCTGTTTATTCTGCAACTCCCATTTCGAGTTACTAATCTTAGCAACTGAACTAGTATCAAATACTGAGGGGTTGCTATAAACACTAGTAAAGTACACATCAATAACATGTATATCAAATATACTTATGTTCACTTTGCCATCCTTCTTATCCGCAATCACTTGGGGTAGTTCCGCTTCCAGTGACCAGTCCCTTTGCAGTAAAAGCACTTAGTCTCAGGCTTAGGATCAGACTTGGGCTTCTTCACTTGAGCAGCAACTTGCTTGCCGTTCTTCTTGAAGTTCCCCTTCTTCCCTTTGCCCTTTTCTTGAAACTAGTGGTCTTGTCAACCATCAACACTTGATGTTTTTCTTGATTTCTACCTTCGTTGATTTCAGCATCACGAAGAGCTTGGGAGTTGTTTCCGTTATCCCTTGCATATTATAGTTCATCACGAAGTTCTACTAACTTGGTGATGGTGACTAGAGAATTCTGTCAATCACTATCTTATCTGGAAGATTAACTCCCACTTGATTCAAGCGATTGTAGTACCCAGACAATCTGAGCACATGCTCACTAGTTGAGCGATTCTCCTCCATCTTTTAGCTATAGAACTTGTTGGAGACTTCATATCTCTCAACTCGGGTATTTGCTTGAAATATTAACTTCAATTCCTGGAACATCTCATATGGTCCATGACGTTCAAAACGTCTTTGAAGTCCCGATTCTAAGCCGTTAAGCATGGTGCACTAAACTATCAAGTAGTCATCATATTGAGCTAGACAAACGTTCATAACGTCTGCATCTGCTCCTGCAATAGGTCTGTCACCTAGCGGTGCATCAAGGACATAATTCTTCTGTGCAGCAATAAGGATAAACCTCAGATCACGGATCCAATCCGCATCATTGCTACTAACATCTTTCAACACAATTTTCTCTAGGAACATATCAAAATAAACATATGAAAGCAACAACGCGAGCTATTGATCTACAACATAATTTGCAAAATACTACCAGGACTAAGTTCATGATAAATTTAAGTTTAATTAATCAAATTACTTAAAGAACGCCCACTTAGATAGACATCCCTCTAATCCTCCAAGTGATCACGTGATCCAAATCAACTAAACCATAACCGATCATCACGTGAAATGGAGTAGTTTTCAATGGTGAACATCGTTATGTTGATCATATCTACTATATGATTCACGCTCGACCTTTCGGTCTCCGTGTTCCGAGGCCATATCTGCATATGCTAGGCTCGTCAAGTTTAACCCGAGTATTCTGCGTGTGCAAAACTGGCTTGCACCCGTTGTAGATGGACGTAGAGCTTATCACACCCGATCATCACGTGGTGTCTGGGCACGACGAACTTTGGCAACGGTGCATACTCAGGGAGAACACTTCTTGATAATTTAGTGAGAGATCATCTTATAATGCTACCGTCAATCAAAGCAAGATAAGATGCATAAAAAGATAAACATCACATGCAATCAATATAAGTGATATGATATGGCCATCATCATCTTGTGCTTGTGATCTCCATCTCTGAAGCACCGTCATGATCACCATCGTCACCGGCGTGACACCTTGATCTCCATGGTAGCATCATTGTCGTCTCGCCAATCTTATGCTTCCACGACTATCGCTACCGCTGAGTGATAAAGTAAAGCATTACATCGCGATTGCATTGCATACAATAAAGCGACAACCATATGGCTCCTGCCAGTTGCCGATAACTCGGTTACAAAACATGATCATCTCATACAATAAAATTTAGCATCATGCCTTGACCATATCACATCACAACATGCCCTGCAAAAACAAGTTAGACGTCCTCTACTTTGTTGTTGCAAGTTTTACATGGCTGCTACGGGCTTAAGTAAGAACCAATTTCACCTATGCATCAAAACCACAACAATAGTTTGTCAAATAGACTCCGTTTTAACCTTCGCAAGGACCGGGCGTAGCCACACTTGGTTCAACTAAAGCTGGAGAGACAGTCGCCCGCAAGCCACCTATGTGCAAAGCACGTCGAGGGAACCGGTCTCGCGTAAGCGTACGCATAATGTTGGTCCGGGTCGTCTCGTCCAACAATGCTGCCGAATCAAAGTATGACATGCTGGTAGGCAGTATGACTTATATCGCCCACAACTCACTTGTGTTCTACTCGTGCATATAACATCAACATAAATAACCTAGGCTCTAATACCACTGTTGGGGAACGCAGTAATTTCAAAAAATTTCTTACGCACATGCAAGATCATGGTGATGCATAGCAACGAGAGGGGAGAGTGTTGTCTATGTACCCACGCAAACCGACTGCGGAAGCGTTGACGCAATGTAGAGGAAGTAGTCGTATGTCTTCCCGATCCAACCGATCCAAGCACCGTTACTCCGGCGCCTCCGAGTTCTTAGCACACGTACAGCTCGATGATGATCCCCGGACTCCGATCCAGCAAAGTGTCGGGGAAGAGTTCCGTCAGCACGACGGCGTGGTGATGATCTTGATGCACTACAGCAGCAGGGCTTCGCCTAAACTCCACTACAGTAATATCGAGGACTATAGTGGCTGGGGGCGCCGCACACGGCTAAGGACTAGATCATGTGGATCAACTTGTGTGTTCTTTGGGGTGCCCTGCCTCTGTATATAAAGGACTAGAGGGGGGAGGCTGGCCGGCCAAGGGAGGGCGCGCCAGGAGAGTCCTACTCCCAGAGGGAGTAGGATTCCCCCCCCAATCCTAGTTGGAATAGAATTCCTTGAGGGGGGGGAAGAGAGAGAGAGGGGGCCGGCCACCTCTCCTAGTCAAAATAGGACTAGTGGAAGGGGGGAGCGGCACAGCCACCTTGGGCTGCCCCTTTCTATTTTCCACTAAAGCCCACTAAGGCCCATATAGCTCCCGGGGGGTTCCGGTAACCTCCCGGTACTCCGGTAAAATCCCGATTTCACCCGGAACACTTCCTATATCCAAACATAGGCTTCCAATATATCAATCTTTATGTCTCGACCATTTCGAGACTCCTCGTCATGTCCGTGATCACATCCGGGACTCCGAACAACCTTCGGTACATCAAAATGCATAAACTCATAATAACTGTCATCGTAACGTTAAGCGTGTGGACCCTACGGTTCGAGAATAATGTAGACATGACCGAGACACGTCTCCGGTCAATAACCAATAGCGGGACCTGGATGCCCATATTGGCTCCTACATATTCTACGAAGATCTTTATCGGTCAGACCGCATAACAACATACGTTGTTCCCTTTGTCATCGGTATGTTACTTGCCCGAGATTCGATCGTCGGTATCCAATACCTAGTTCAATCTCGTTACCGGCAAGTCTCTTTACTCGTTCCGTAATACATCATCTCACAACTAACATGTTAGTTGTAATGCTTGCAAGGCTTATGTGATGTGCATTACCGAGAGGGCCCAGAGATACCTCTCCGACAATCGGAGTGACAAATCCTAATCTCGAAATACGCCAACTCAACATGTACCTTTGGAGACACCTGTAATGCTCCTTTATAATCACCCAGTTATGTTATGACGTTTGGTAGCACACAAAGTGTTCCTCCGGCAAACGGGAGTTGCATAATCTCATAGTCATAGGAACATGTATAAGTCATGAAGAAAGCAATAGCAACATACTAAATGATCGGGTGCTAAGCTAATGGAATGGGTCATGTCAATCAGATCATTCAACTAATGATGTGATCCCGTTAATCAAATAACAACTCTTTGTCCATGGTTAGGAAACATAACCATCTTCGATTAACGAGCTAGTCAAGTAGAGGCATACTAGTGACACTCTGTTTGTCTATGTATTCACACATGTATTATGTTTCCGGTTAATACAATTCTAGCATGAATAATAAACATTTATCATGATATAAGGAAATAAATAATAACTTTATTATTGCCTCTAGGGCATATTTCCTTCAGTCTCCCACTTGCACTGGAGTTAATAATCTAGATCACATTGCCATGTGATTTAACATCAATAGTTCACATCTTTATGTGATTGGTTCACATCTCCATGTGACTAACACCCAAAGGGTTTACTAGATTCAATAATCTAGTTCACATCGCTATGTGATTAAGACCCAAAAAGTGATCATGTTTTGCTTGTGAGAGAAGTTTAGTCAACGGGTCTGCCACATTCAGATCCGCATGTATTTTGCAAATTCCTATGTCAACAATGCTCTGCATGGAGCTACTTCTAACTAATTGCTCCCACTTTCAATATGTATCCAGATTGAGACTTAGAGTCATTTGGATCAGTGTCAAAGCTTGCATCGACGTAACTTTTTACGACGAACCTTTTTGTCACCTCCATAATTGAGAAATATTTCCTTATTCCACTAAGGATAATTTTGACCGATGTCCAGTGATCTACTCTTAGATCACTATTGTACTCCCTTGCTTAACACAGTGTAGGGTATACAATAGATCTGGTACACAGCATGGCATACTTTATAGAACCTATGGCTGAGGCATAGGGAATGACTTTCATTCTATTTCTATCTTCTGCCATGGTTGGGCTTTGAGTCTTACTCAATTTCACACCTTACAACACAGGCAAGAACTCTTTCTTTGACTGTTCCATTTTGAACTACTTCAAAATCTTGTCAAGGTATGTACTCATTGAAAAAACTTATCAAGCGTCTTGATCTATCTCTATAGATCTTGATGCTCAATATGTAAGCAGCTTTACCGAGGTCTTTCTTTGAAAAACTCCTTTCAAATATTCCTTTATGCTTTCCAGAAAATTATACATTATTTCCGATCAACAATATGTTGTTCACATATACTTATCAGAAATGTTGTAGTGCTCCCACTCACTTTCTTGTAAATACAGGCTTCACCGTAAGTCTGTATAAAACTATATGCTTTGATCAACTTATCAAAGCGTATATTCCAACTCCGAGATGCTTGCACCAGTCCATAGATGGATCGTTGGAGCTTGCATATTTTGTTAACACCTTTAGGATTGACAAAACCTTCTGGTTGCATCATATACAACTCTTCTTTAAGAAATCCATTAAGGAATGTAGTTTTGTTTATCCATTTGCCAGATTTCATAAAATGCGGCAATTGCTAACATGATTCGGACAGACTTAAGCATATATACGAGTGAGAAAATCTCATCATAGTCAACACCTTGAACTTGTCGAAAACCTTTTGCGACAATTCTAGCTTTGTTGATAGTAACACTACTATCAGCGTCCGTCTTCCTCTTGATGATCCATTTATTTTCTATGGCTTGCCAATCATCGGGCAAATCCATCAAAGTCCATACTTTGTTCTCATACAAGGATCATATCTTAGATTTTATGGCCTCAAACCATTTCGCGGAATCTGGGCTCATCATCGCTTCCTCATAGTTCGCAAGTTCGTCATGGTCTAGTAACATGACTTCCAGAATAAGATTACCGTACCACTCTGGTGTGGATCTTACTCTGGTTTACCTACGAGATTTGGAGTAACTTGATCTGAAGTTACATGATCATCATCATTAGCTTCCTCACTAATTGGTGTAGTAGTCACAGGAACAGATTTCTATGATGAACTACTTTCCAATAAGGGAGCAGGTACAGTTACCTCATCAAGTTCTACTTTCCTCCCACTCACTTCTTTCGAGAGAAACTCCTTCTCTGGAAAGGATCCATTCTAAGCAACGAATATCTTGCCTTCGGATCTATGATAGAAGGTGTACCCAACATTTTCTTTTGGGTATCCTATGAAGACGCACTTCTCCGATTTGAGTTTGAGCTTATCAGGATGAAACTTTTTCATATAAGCATCGCAACCCCAAACCTTAAGAAACGACAACTTTGGTTTCTTGCCAAACCATAGTTCATACGGTGTCGTCTCAACAGATTTAGATGGTGCCCTTTTAACGTGAATGCAGCTGTCTCTAATGCATAACCCCAAAATGATAGTGGTAGATCGGTAAGAGACATCATAGATCGCACCATATCTAATAAAGTACGGTTTTGACGTTCGGACACACCATTACATTGTGGTGTTCCAGGTGGCGTGAGTAGTGAAACTATTTCACACTGTTTTAAACTGAAGGCCAAACTCGTAACTCAAATACTCTTCTCTACGATCAGCTCGTAGAAACTTTATTTTCTTGTTACGATGATTTTTCACTTCACTATGAAATTCTTTGAACTTTTCAAATGTTTCAGACTTATGTTTCATCAAGTAGATATGCCCATATCTGCTCAAATCATCTGTGAAGGTCAGAAAATAATGATACCTACTGCAAGCCTTAATATTCATCGGACCACGTACATCAGTATGTATGATTTCCAACAAATCTGTTGCTTGCTTCATTGTTTCGGAGAACGGCGTTTTAGTCATCTTGCCCATAAGGCATGGTTCGCAAGCATCAAGTGATTCATAATCAAGTGATTCCAAAAGCCCATCAGCATGGAGTTTCTTCATGCGCTTTACACCAATATGACTTAAACGGCAGTGCCACAAATAAGTTGCACTATCATTATCAACTTTTCATCTTTTGGTTTCAATATTATGAATATGTGTATCACTACGATCGAGATCCAACGAACTTGTTTCATTGGGTGTATGACCATCGAAGGTTTTATTCATGTAAACAGAACAACAATTTATTCTCTTACTTAAATGAATAACCGTATTACAATAAACATGATCAAATCATATTCATGCTCAACGCAAACACCAAATAACACTTATTTAGGTTCAACACTAATCCCGAAATTATAGGGAGTGTGCGATGATGATCATATCAATCTTGGAACCACTTCCAACACACATCGTCACTTCACCCTTAACTAGTCTCTGTTTATTCTGCAACTCCCGTTTCGAGTTACTAATCTTAGCAACTGAACTAGTATCAAATACTGAGGGGTTGCTATAAACACTAGTAAAGTACACATCAATAACATGTATATCAAATATACTTATGTTCACTTTGCCATCCTTCTTATCCGCCAATCACTTGGGGTAGTTCCGCTTCCAGTGACCAGTCCCTTTGCAGTAAAAGCACTTAGTCTCAGGCTTAGGATCAGACTTGGGCTTCTTCACTTGAGCAGCAACTTGCTTGCCGTTCTTCTTGAAGTTCCCCTTCTTCCCTTTGCCCTTTTCTTGAAACTAGTGGTCTTGTCAACCATCAACACTTGATGTTTTTCTTGATTTCTACCTTCGTTGATTTCATCATCACGAAGAGCTTGGGAGTTGTTTCCGTTATCCCTTGCATATTATAGTTCATCACGAAGTCACTATCTTATCTAGAAGATTAACTCCCACTTGATTCAAGCGATTGTAGTACCCAGACAATCTGAGCACATGCTCACTAGTTGAGCGATTCTCCTCCATCTTTTAGCTATAGAACTTGTTGGAGACTACATATCTCTCAACTCGGGTATTTGCTTGAAATATTAACTTCAACTCCTGGAACATCTCATATGGTCCATGACGTTCAAAACGTCTTTGAAGTCCCGATTCTAAGCCGTTAAGCATGGTGCACTAAACTATCAAGTAGTCATCATATTGAGCTAGCCAAACATTCATAACGTCTGCATCTGCTCCTGCAATAGGTCTGTCACCTAGCGGTGCATCAAGGACATAATTCTTCTGTGTAGCAATGAGGATAAACCTCAGATCACGGATCCAATCCGCATCATTGCTACTAACATCTTTCAACACAATTTTCTCTAGGAACATATCAAAATAAACATATGAAAGCAACAACGCGAGCTATTGATCTACAACATAATTTGCAAAATACTACCAGGACTAAGTTCATGATAAATTTAAGTTCAATTAATCAAATTACTTAAAGAATTCCCACTTAGATAGACATCCCTCTAATCCTCTAAGTGATCACGTGATCCAAATCAACTAAACCATAACCGATCATCACGTGAAATGGAGTAGTTTTCAATGGTGAACATCGTTATGTTGATCATATCTACTATATGATTCACGCTCGACCTTTCGGTCTCCGTGTTCCGAGGCCATATCTGCATATGCTAGGCTCGTCAAGTTTAACCCGAGTATTCTGCGTGTGCAAAACTGGCTTGCACCCGTTGTAGATGGACGTAGAGCTTATCACACCCGATCATCACGTGGTGTCTGGGCACGACGAACTTTGGCAACGGTGCATACTCAGGGAGAACACTTCTTGATAATTTAGTGAGAGATCATCTTATAATGCTACCGTCAATCAAAGCAAGATAAGATGCATAAAAAGATAAACATCACATGCAATCAATATAAGTGATATGATATGGCCATCATCATCTTGTGCTTGTGATCTCCATCTCCGAAGCACCGTCATGATCACCATCGTCACCGGCGTAACACCTTAATCTCCATGGTAGCATCGTTGTCGTCTCGCCAATCTTATGCTTCCACGACTATCGCTACCGCTTAGTGATAAAGTAAAGCATTACATCGCGATTGCATTGCATACAATAAAGCGACAACCATATGGCTCCTGCCAGTTGTTGATAACTCGGTTACAAAACATGATCATATCATACAATAAAATTTAGCATCATGCCTTGACCATATCACATCACAACATGCCCTGCAAAAACAAGTTAGACGTCCTCTACTTTGTTGTTGCAAGTTTTACGTGGTTGCTACGGGCTTAGGTAAGAACCAATTTCACCTATGCATCAAAACCACAACAATAGTTTGTCAAATAGACTCCGTTTTAACCTTCGCAAGGACCAGGCGTAGCCACACTTGGTTCAACTAAAGCTGGAGAGACAGTCGCCCGCAAGCCACCTATGTGCAAAGCACGTCGAGGGAACCGGTCTCGCGTAAGCGTACGCATAATGTTGGTCCGGGTCGTCTCGTCCAACAATGCCGCCGAACCAAAGTATGACATGCTGGTAGGTAGTATGACTTATATCGCCCACAACTCACTTGTGTTCTACTCGTGCATATAACATCAACATAAATAACCTTGGCTCTGATACCACTATTGGGGAACGCAGTAATTTCAAAAAATTTCCTACGCACACGCAAGATCATGGTGACGCATAGAAACGAGAGGGGAGAGTGTTGTCTACGTACCCACACAGACCGATTGCGGAAGCGTTGACACAATGTAGAGGAAGTAGTCGTACGTCTTCCCGATCCAACCGATCCAAGCACCGTTACTCCGGCACCTCCGAGTTCTTAGCACACGTACAGCTCGATGACGATCCCCAGACTCCGATCCAGCAAAGTGTCGGGAAAGAGTTCCGTCAGCACGACGGCGTGGTGACGATCTTGATGCACTACAGCAGCGGGGCTTCGCCTAAACTCCGCTACAGTAATATCGAGGATTATACCGGCTGGGGGCGCCGCACACGGCTAAGGACTAGATCACGTGGATCAACTTGTGTGTTCTTTGGGGTGCCCTGCCTCTGTATATAAAGGACTAGAGGGGGGAGGCTGGCCGGCCAAGGGAGGGCGCGCCAGGAGAGTCCTACTCCCTCTGGGAGTAGGAACCCCCCCCCCAATCCTAGTTGGAATAGGATTCCTTGAGGGGGGAAAGAGAGAGAGGGGGCCGGCCACCTCTCCTAGTCCAAATAGGACTAGGGGAAGGGGGGAGGCACACAGCCACCTTGGGCTGCCCCTTTCTCCTTTCCACTAAAGCCCACTAAGGCCCATATAGCTCCCGGGGGGTTCCGGTAACCTCCTAGTACTCCGGTAAAATCCCGATTTCACCCGGAACACTTCCGATATCCAAACATAGGCTTCCAATATATCAATCTTTATGTCTCGACCATTTCGAGACTCCTCGTCATGTCCGTGATCACATCCGGGACTTCGAACAACCTTCGGTACATCAAAATGCATAAACTCATAATAACTGTGTCAGGACCCCGACTCGATGTCACATCGATCTAGCCGGTAACACCTCATATCACTTTGCGGCCTCACGCATGGTATCCCCACGGGTGTCGCCTTACCTTTGCCCGGGACCGTTTGTGCCTTTTGGCTCACGTATATGATAGTGTCGCTAGCATCCATATGATAAGGAGCCCGGGCTGACATGACTAGTCGTAAACCCAAAGTGGCACAGACTTACAGGGACAGGCATCCATGACCCAGCTTCGAACGTGTCGGTCATCAGCAAGTGGGTCCGGGCTGTAGCACCGGGCTAGCAGGACTCCGGTAAACCGGGCTGTAGCGGGCTAACAGGACTCCGGTACTCAAAGCGTGACATTTCCCCGAAGGGACAGACACGGGAACGAAGAAGGACACATGCCGGCCAGCCTAAGTGTTCCAGAGCAGTAGCAAGCTACCATGGCTCAGCGGTAACACTAGGAGACATTTCCCGGTAAGAGAGGCTACTAAAGATAAACAACTAGATAGTCAGATCCCACACATACCAAGCATTTCAATCATACACACAATATGCTCGATATGTGCAAATACAACGAAGCATCACAACATGACTCTACAACACAAGTACTTTATTTAAGGCTCAGGGAGCCATACATAACATACACAAAGGTACGGGTCTCACGACCCAACATTCAAGTCATACAGTCATACAAACCAGTAGCGGAAGTAACTTGTCTGAGTACAGACAATAAAAGAGGCTTGGAAAGCCTAGCTATACTACATGGTCCTTCACAAGCTCAGGGTCACCACCTGGGCCTTTAGCCTACTCGTTGATGTCAACGTCTACATAGAACCCATCAGAAGGGGTTGCAGCGTCTTCTGTAAAAAAATGTAAATTATAGCAACATGAGTACAAAGGTACTCAGCAAGACTTACATCAGATCCTACATACATGCATATTATCAAGAAGGGTTGGTGGAGTTATTGCAGCAAGCCAGCTTTGACTCTTGGCTAGACTATCCTACGATACTTCAACTTGAAATGGTTTTGCGCACACGAGTCCACTACTCACCACTTCAATACACTACCGAGGATCCGCCTCCGTCTTCCTACGGAAGAGCCATCCTCGGCACTCACACTTATCTTGAGGCTTTTAGTAGTTTCCATTTACTTGTCTATGAACTGTATAGGCAACCAAGTAGTCCTTTACCGCGGACGCGGCTATTCGAATAGATCATGTTAACCTTGCAGGGGTGTACCTCTTCATACACGCTCTCACCACTTACCATCGTTTACACGACATGTACTCGGCAACCTTCAAGCGGAAGCCCAACGTGGGTGTCGGCCACGACCTACCTAACCACCTAAGCCTCCAGTCCAGGTTTATCGCCTATCCAGGTTCCATCCGCAGGGAGTCCGGCCGAGGTTTCCCATACGGCCCCGAACGATGTGAACAGGGTTCCCGAGATACCTAATGGGTATTCGGTACACCGTGCCACGTACCTACCGCATCACAGCCCACCCCTACGGTCAGCGCTGTCCACGGCCTCCAGTAGGCTACAAACACCAGAAACTACTTGCAACTCCTGGACGGAGAACTAGGGTGAATAAGAAGCCGAGAGGGTCCATTGGTTTCGGGCCCAATGCATGGTAGTAGCTGATTCTTAAATCACACATACAGATCTCAGTGCTTAAGGTCGGCTTCAATGAAACAACCCACCATGTAGTCCTACATGGCCTCTCATCGATACCTTTACCAAATCGTGTTCACCACACCACTCTCATTACCGACATAATCATTTCACTCTAGCCCATCACCCAGATGAACCAGACCTGACACGACTCTAAGCATAGCAGGCATAGCAAGGTAGGAACAACACATACATATGGCTCAATCAACTCCTACACATGCTAGTGGGTTTCATCTAGTTACTGTGGTAATGACAGGTCATGCAGAGGAAATGGGTTCAACTACCGTAGCACACAGCAGTTTGAAACGCGTTGTCTTAATGCAGTAAAAGAGAGCAGGAGCGAGAACATGGGATTGTATCGATATGATCAAATGGTTGGTTGCTTGCCTGATGGTTCGATGCACTGATACGGTTCTTCGTTAGGGTAATCACGGTACTCCTCGGAGGCAGAACCTGTCGTAAAGGACACCGATACACAACCATCACCAAACAATGTGCAACAATATGATGCATGCATGAAACATGGCAATATGAGTGTGTTGGGCTAATGCAACTAAAACCAGAAGGGTTTGAACAAATTTGAATCAAAGATTCAAATTTCAAACTCAAACATGGCCTTTTAAAGTGCTTTTCCTTAATCTGCTTAAAACATCAATTTAACTTGTTTGATCATGCATGAAAATAGTACAGATGGATAGATTGGATTTTTCTGATCATTTTTCATATATAATTTGTCTGATTTGGAGTTACAGAATAAAAGTTATGAATTTTTGAAGTTTAAATAATATTCTGGAATTTCCTGATTTAAATTAAATCCAGAAATATATATATTGCGCCAGCATGACGTTAGCATGACGTCAGTGGTCAACTGCGGCTGGCTGAGGTCAAACCTGACGTGTGGGGTCCACACGTCAGTGACAGGGGGGTTAAACAGGGTTAGTTTAATCCTAATTAGGAATTAGTGGCGCTGGGGCCCACTGGTCAGTGTCAGGGGGGGTAGTTAGTTTAACTAATTCGGTTAGTGCTAATCCTAATTAGCTAATAGGGTTGGGCCCACCTGTCAGGGACACAGGGGGGGTCCTGCCGTGGTCAAGGTGGGTCAAACCCACCGGCGACATGACGCCGGCGAGGCCCGAGACGGCGGCGCGATGCGGAAACGCGCTACAGGGCACGGGCGAGGCCGTGCTTGGGCTCGTTGGAGAGCCCTTGCTCCCGCGCGTCGAACGGTGGTGGTGGCCGTGCCTGTGGTGGCCGGTACCGACGACGGCGAGCTCGTGAGCGGCGGCCGGAGTTCGGCCAACGGCGGGTTAGGCGATGCAGGGCGCTAGGGGAGGCGTTGGTGCGTGCTACGTGCTCCTAGAGAGGTGTGGAGCACGATGGTGTGCTCGGCTTCGAGCTACAACGGCTCCAGCCACGGCGGCGAGCTTCGGAGCTCAAGGGGACGGCAACTACAGGATGCTAGGGACGACGGGGCAAGGGGGAATCGGTTCAGCGGCTCACCGCGGAGCTGCAGGGAGGGTTAGCGGGCTCGGGGACGTCCGGTAGCTCTCGAATCGACGACGACGATATCCGGTGGCCGAGGAGGGGAACGGCGACGTGGGCGGCGATGCAGGGCTTCCGGAGGGGCTTGGCTTGGTGGGGAGGAAGAGGGGGTCGCGGCGGAGCTCCTGAGCTCAGCGGAGGGGCGAGGGGTGGCCGGTGGCGGCTGCTATGGCGAACGGCGGCGATGGTGGTGTTCGGCCGTGAGAGAGAGAGCGAGGGGGAGGAGGGGAAGAACCGAGGGAGAGTGAGAGAGAGCAGGTGGAAGGGCGTGGCGTCGTCCCAGGCCATCCAGACGAGGAGGGGAGGGGCAGGCAGGCAGGCGAGCAGGTGGCGTGGCGCGGTGGCGCGCGCTCACGCCGGCCACACTCCCCTCCCTCTGTCGAGGACGAAGACGACAGAGGAGGGAGGCGGGCTGGGCCGCCTGCTGGCTGGGCCGGCCAGCTGGCTGGGCTGCACAGGGAGGAGCCCAGGTAAGGTTCTCCCTTTTATTTATTTCTGTTTTCTAATTTCTGACATTTGTTTTGATTTAAATAAAATATTAAATCATTTTATAACCTTATGCCAATTTTTGCAGGAGCTAGATATATTATTCCAGAGCTCCCCAACAGGTGGCATAATTTTTGGACATATATTAATATATATAACTAATATATTTCCAATGCAAATATTTATGCATTAATTCCAAATGCCCAAAATAAATACCTATGAGCTCTTAAAAATATTGGTTTGATTTTTATCTCTGTCCAATATTTTCAGAGAGCAACATGAGCATTTTCTTGGACCCTTTTGGAGAAATTTTTATTTGGGTCATTTTTTTCAAAATGATTCTGAGGGTCCCACAAATCCCCATTTCAAATTAAATGGAATTTTAAACATGATGCACACACTCTGATGCATGACTAGCTAGGGTGTGACAACTCACCCCCACTCAAAAGAATCTCGTCCCGAGATTTGGGTTCCTCCGGGAAGAAGGCGGGATACTCAAGTCGAAGACGATCCTCCCTTTCCCAAGTTGCTTCATCCTCAGAATGGTGCGACCATTGAACTTTGAGAAACTTGATATTATGACGTCGGGTGGTACGTTCGGTTTGATCGAGAATACGAATGGGGTACTCTCGATATGTAAGGTTATCTTGGAGATCAAGCGTTTCGTGGTCCACTTCACGGATAGGATCCGAGAAGCAACGCCTGAGTTGGGAAACGTGGAAGACATCGTGGACTCTGGAGAGGTGCGGAGGTAGTTCCAACTGGTAGGCAACTTCTCCTCGTTTGGCGAGAATGCGAAAAGGTCCAATGTAACGAGGAGCCAATTTGCCTTTGATACCGAAACGATGGGTTCCCTTCAGAGGGGTGACCCGAAGATAAGCCTTCTCGTCAACCTCGAAAGTCATAGCCTTATGTTTTCGGTCAGATTGACTCTTTTGACGAGATTGGGCTGTTTTCAACTTTTCACGAACGATGCGAACTTGTTCTTCTGCTTCCTGAATCATATCCGGGCCAAAGAATTGTCTTTCCCCGGTCTCTGACCAGTTAAGGGGTGTTCGACACCGTCGTCCATAGAGAACTTCAAAAGGGGCTTTACCCAAGCTAGATTGATAGCTGTTGTTGTAAGCGAATTCGGCAAATGGAAGGCACTTCTCCCAGTCCATTCCGAATGAGATAACAGAGGCTCGAAGCATGTCTTCTAGAATCTGGTTGACGCATTCCACTTGACCACTCGACTGAGGGTGGAAGGCGGTGCTAAAGGAGAGACGGGTTCCCATAGCATTTTGGAAACTTTCCCAAAATCGAGAGGTGAAAAGACTTCCTCAATCCGAGTTAATTTCCAAAGGAACACCATGGAGGGACACTATTCGGGAGATGTATAAGTCTGCCAGCTGACTAGCGGTTATACTCTCACGAACAGGTAGGAAATGGGCTACTTTGGAAAGACGATCGACAACGACGAAGATAGCATTATTCCCTCTCTTGGTCCTGGGAAAACCGGTAATGAAATCCATACCAATTTTATCCCATTTCCATTCAGGAATAGCTAAGGGTTGAAGGGTGCCAGCAGGCCGTTGATGCTCTGCTTTTACACGACGACAGACGTCGCAATTAGCAATATACTGAGCAATTTCTCTCTTCATCCTAGTCCACCAGAACCTCTGGCGTAGGTCCTGATACATCTTAGTACTACCGGGATGAATGGTGAGAGGAGATTCATGAGCTTCCTTAAGGATCAATCGCCTCAGGTTTCGCACTTTGGGAACCACTAGTCGATTCCCGAAGTATACGACCCCTTGATCATTAATGGAGAAGCAATTCGCAAATCCTTTCTGGATGTTTCTCTTGATGCGGAAGATTCCCGGATCTACCTTCTGTGCTTTGATAATCTGATCCGTAAGGGTAGGTTTTGCCACCAAGGTGGAAAGAAAACCTTGAGGAACAATGTGAAGGTTAAGCTTCCGAAATTCCTCATGGAGAAGCGGTTGACTTTGTTGTAACATGAGATTGTTACAATAAGATTTATGACTTAGCGCATCAGCCATGACGTTGGCTTTCCCTGGGGTGTAGGTTATTCCTAAGTCGAAGTCTGTGATCAATTCAACCCAACGTCTTTGCCTGAGATTCAGATCCAGTTGGGTGAAAATGTACTTCAGACTTTGGTGATCAGTGAATATTTCGCAACGATTACCGAGGAGGTAATGTCGCCAGGTCTTAAGTGCATAGACTACGGCTGCAAGCTCTAGATCATGAGTAGGATAATTCTCCTCATGTGGGTGCAATTGCCGTGAAGCGTAGGCAATTACGTGTCGATCTTGCATGAGAATGCAACCTAGTCCTTGTCGCGAGGCGTCGCAGTAGATAACAAAGTCCTTGGAGAAGTCTGGCGGTACCAGTACGGGAGCAGAGGTCAGGCGTCTTTTCAGTTCCTGAAAGCTGTGCTCACACTGTGGAGTCCATTCGAACTTCTTATCTTTCTTGAGGAGTTCGGTTAGAGGTTTAGCAACCTTGGAGAAGTTCTCGACAAAGCGACGACAATAGCTCGCTAAGCCCAGAAAACTCCGAACTTGCTTGACCGATTCAGGTGGAGTCCAATTAAGGACGGCTTGAACTCGCTCAGGGTTAACAGCAATACCTTTACCAGATATTACATGACCCAGATAGGTCACTTCTGACAACCAGAATTCACATTTCGAAAATTTGGCATAAAGGCGATGCTCTCGAAGTTTCTTCAACACTAGCCTTAAATGTTCGGCATGTTCTTCCTCGTTCTTGGAGTAGATGAGTATATCATCGAGATAAACTACGACGAATTTATCCAAATACTCCATGAAGATTGAGTTCATTAACCGAGAAAAGGTGGCTGGAGCGTTGGTTAATCCGAAGGACATGACGGTGTACTCGTATTGGCCATAACGAGTAACAAAGGCCGTTTTAGGAATGTCCCCGTTTCTGATTTTGATTTGATGGTAGCCCAACCTCAAATCCATCTTGGAGAAGACTGAGGATCCAGCGAGCTGATCATAAAGGTCGTTGATCCTGGGGAGCGGATATTTGTTCTTGATTGTGACCAAATTGACAGGTCGGTAATCTACAACCATCCGGTCCGTACCATCCTTCTTCTTGACGAATAGGACGGGGCAAGCCCACGGGGATGAGCTAGGTCGGATGAAACCCTTTTTCAGGGACTCATCGAGTTGTTTCTTAAGCTCGGCTAGCTCTAGTGGTGCCATCTTATAAGGTCTTCTAGCAATCGGAACGGTTCCTGGAATGAGGTCTATTACGAACTCAACATCCCTGTCAGGTGGAACACCTGGCAATTCCTCTGGAAAAACATCCGGGAAGTCACGGACTATCGGAATGTCCTCAAGGTCTGGCAAAGGGCTGGCGTTAAGAGAATATAATTGTCGCTTGGCTATTCGGGTCAAGACATTGACTATCTTCCCCGAAGGATGGGTGAGTTGAACAGTCCTAGAGAAGCAATCAATTTTGGCTTGATGAGCTGACATCCAGTCCATACCCAAAATGATATTAATATCTGAAGATTTAAGGGCTATCAAAGAGGCAAGGAAAACAAGTCTGTCGACTTGGATTTCATTTCCATGGCTTACTCTAGAAGTTTGCCATTTGGATCCCGGAGTTTGAATTACCATAGAGGTTGGCATATCACCGAATGCGATGTTATGCAAACGAGCATAGTTTTCAGATATAAAAGAATGAGAGGCTCCTGTATCGAAAAGAACAGATGCCGGGTGGCAATTAACAAGAAGCGTACCGAGAACGACGTTGGGATCCTCTTGAGCTTCTTCGGCAGAGATACAGTTGACATGGCCACGTGAGGCGGTGACCGGCTTGGCGTGGAATACTTTTCCTGTCGGCTTGCCACGGCCAACAGCTTTAGCAGACTGGTTGGGGTTGGTCTGGGGACACTCACGCATATAGTGACCAGATTCCCCACACTTGAAACAAGTCACGGAACTGGTACGTGGAGGAGCATTGTTGGTTGGACCCCCATAAGGCTTGGCCGGTGCAGACTGTTGAACAGGGCGAGGCGCCTGGAAAGATGGCCTCGGTGTGAACCTGGGTGGCAGGGCGGTGTTGGGTACCCACACGCGGCGCTTCTGAGGACCAGCTCCGGATAAGGAACCCATGTCACGGCCATGCTTGCGTGTTGCGTCATAGTCAGTCTGACCAGTTTCAGCACTGATGGCTTTGTTGACAAGTTTCTGACAAGATGTGCACTCATGCAGACGGAGGTCACGACGAAGCTCAGGACTAAGGCCCTTACGGAACCTTGCTTGCTTCTTGGCATCAGTAGACACTTCCTCAGTTGCATATCGTGCGAGATTACCAAACTCCCTGCTGTAAGCATCCACAGATAGTCGGCCTTGGGTGAAACTGCAAAATTCCTCACGTTCACGGTCCATGAGACCCTCCGGAATGTGATGTTCACGGAAAGCCTCACTGAATTCAGCCCAAGTAGTGACATGGCCCGCTGGGCGCATAGCTCCATAATTCTCCCACCATAGACTGGCGGGGCCTTCAAGATGATATGCAGCAAAGGTGACCTTGTCAGCCTCCGCTACCAGCGCGGAACGCAGTTTGTGAGCGATACTGTGAAGCCAGTCATCAGCGTCGAGGGGCTCGACGGAGTGGTGGAACGTGGGTGGATGCAATTTGATAAAATCACTGAGTGACACCACGTTAGTCCTCTGATGGTGTGCCGTGTTCTGTTCAATACGCTCCAACAAACGGTTGGTCTCCCGCTTGTTTCTCTCAGCTTCCATCATAACCTCGGCTAGTGAAGGAGGATGAGGCAGATTTTCATCCCTGACTTCACTACCTTCGGCCTGCTCTTGAGGAGCAGGGTTAGCGCGCGTGTTGACCATCCTAGGTAAACAAGACAATGATTTAGTCAGGATGATAAAATTCCGACATAGGATATAAAATGTAAGGTATAACTCGAAATGCAAGATGATCATCCATATGACATGGTAAATACAGAAACTGCTTCTTTTTTCCATCATCATACACACCATACAGGGTTTAGTACAAGACCAAACAAAGTACTATTACGGTGAAAAGAGGATTACATCTCATCGGAGGCATTCCAAGCTCCTTTACATTATTTTTCTACTCCTCCGGAAAGAGTACAAACTAGGTCATATCCCACGAGTCACACGGGACGATAGACGACACAGCTAGTGCGAACTAGTGATACTATCACTAACTCAGACCGATCCGTAGTAGTCCTCGTAGAAGTCACCTCCATAGCCTGGAAGCTCAACATGATCATCCGGAAACAGACGATCTCGCGGAGCTTGTGGACCATAGGGGCTAGGATGAGGCCTTGGACCAACAGACGGTGGCCTGCGGGGACCGCGAGGTGGGGTGATGCCTCCTACATCACGCCAACCCATCACGTCTGGCAGAGCAGATCTCACAGGATAGAGATCGCGCATATCTGAATATCCAGCTTGCACCGCCGGTGCGAACCGAGTCAACGTGGCCCAGTGGTCAGCACGGGTATTGAAGAGCTCTAACCTCAAGGCCCGATTTTCACGGTCCTTATCCTCGAGCATCTCAGCAGTGGTGCGAGTCCATGAATCCTCCTGAGTGGGGTCAGCATAGATAGCCTGGAGATACCCTTGTGCTCCCGGAAGTGATCCTGGCATATACCGGAAATCAGAGTCCCGAAATAGACCAGATCTGACTCGCATGATGGTCATCATAGAGTAGGCGGCATCCTGCACAGCCATCTCAATAGTAACCCCGAGTCTGTAGGAGCAGTGAAGGGGCTCGGTGGATCCAGGATAAGATGGAAATATCCTGACAGTGCAGAGATACTGGCTTTGATTAAAGTCTCGAAATTGCTCTTCGACCGTGTACTCAGGATACCAGCGGTATCCAGCCTCAGTCATTACCCTGACCAACTTGGCAGTATGGCCGGGTACATCTAGGCATCGAGTCAGGCGAACCACTTGATTGAGGTCGCGAGTGGCCATCTGAAAGCACAATCATAATGCAAAGGCATTAGAATTTCTAGCAAAATTTCGGCAGCATAACAGCTGTAAATGCTCAAGAAGGATTTTGAGACATTTGACAAAGGATCTCATACACACTCAACATCATCATATCAAAGTTCTGAGACCATCCTAGCAACATAATGTGGTAAAAGAACTGAACTAGGCTTGTATCCATCATACCTATAAGGTACTACTGATTAGTAACACGTGATCCTGATAGAGAGAATAGATCCTAATTCCTTAACCCCCGGTGGAAGAATGGACTGACTCAGATCAGAATGTCATAAGATAAAGGAGTAAAAAGAGCCTTACGTTCCAACCCACAAACAATTCCCCTACATATAACTAAAGAATTTCTAGACTCAACATCGACCAGTTTGGCTTGGAGAACCTACAGGCAGTCCGGCTCTGATGCCAACGCTGTCAGGACCCCGACTCGATGTCACATCGATCTAGCCGGTAACACCTCATATCACTTTGCGGCCTCACGCACGGTATCCCCACGGGTGTCGCCTTACCTTTGCCCGGGACCGTTTGCGCCTTTTGGCTCACGTATATGATAGTGTCGCTAGCATCCATATGATAAGGAGCCCGGGCTGACATGACTAGTCGTAAACCCAAAGTGGCACAGACTTACAGGGACAGGCATCCATGACCCAGCTTCGAACGTGTCGGTCATCAGCAAGTGGGTCCGGGCTGTAGCACTGGGCTAGCAGGACTCCGGTAAACCGGGCTGTAGCGGGCTAACAGGACTCCGGTACTCAAAGCGTGACATTTCCCCGAAGGGACAGACACGGGAACGAAGAAGGACACATGCCGGCCAGCCTAAGTGTTCCAGAGCAGTAGAAGGCTACCATGGCTCAGCGGTAACACTAGGAGACATTTCCCGGTAAGAGAGGCTACTAAAGATAAACAACTAGATAGTCAGATCCCACACATACCAAGCATTTCAATCATACACACAATATGCTCGATATGTGCAAATACAACGAAGCATCACAACATGACTCTACGACACAAGTACTTTATTTAAGGCTCAGGGAGCCATACATAACATACACAAAGGTACGGGTCTCACGACCCAACATTCAAGTCATACAGTCATACAAACCAGCAGCGGAAGTAACTTGTCTGAGTACAGACAACTAGTAAAATAAAAGAGGCTTGGAAAGCCTAGCTATACTACATGGTCCTTCACAAGCTCAGGGTCACCACCTGGGCCTTTAGCCTACTCGTTGATGTCAACGTCTACATAGAACCCATCAGAAGGGGTTGCAGCGTCTTCTGTAAAAAAATGTAAATTATAGCAACATGAGTACAAAGGTACTCAGCAAGACTTACATCAGATCCTACATACATGCATATTATCATTAAGGGTTGGTGGAGTTATTGCAGCAAGCCAGCTTTGACTCTTGGCTAGACTATCCTACGATACTTCAACTTGAAATGGTTTTGCGCACACGAGTCCACTACTCACCACTTCAATACACTACCGAGGATCCGCCTCCGTCTTCCTACGGAAGAGCCATCCTCGGCACTCACACTTATCTTGAGGCTTTTAGTAGTTTCCATTTACTTGTCTATGAACTATATAGGCAACCAAGTAGTCCTTTACCGCGGACGCGGCTATTCGAATAGATCATGTTAACCCTGCAGGGGTGTACCTCTTCATACACGCTCTCACCACTTACCATCGTTTACACGACATGTACTCGGCAACCTTCAAGCGGAAGCCCAACGTGGGTGTCGGCCACGACCTACCTAACCACCTAAGCCTCCAGTCCAGGTTTATCGCCTATCCAGGTTCCATCCGCAGGGAGTCCGGCCGAGGTTTCCTATACGGCCCCGAACGATGTGAACAGGGTTCCCGAGATACCTAACGGGTATTCGGTACACCGTGCCACGTACCTACCGCATCACAGCCCACCCCTACGGTCAGCGCTGTCCACGGCCTCCAGTAGGCTACAAACACCAGAAACTACTTGCAACTCCTGGACGGAGAACTAGGGTGAATAAGAAGCCGAGAGGGTCCATTGGTTTCGGGCCCAATGCATGGTAGTAGCTGATTCTTAAATCACACATACAGATCTCAGTGCTTAAGGTCGGCTTCAATGAAACAACCCACCATGTACTCCTACATGGCCTCTCATCGATACCTTTACCAAATCGTGTTCACCACACCACTCTCATTACCGACATAAACATTTCACTCTAGCCCATCACCCAGATGAGCCAGACCTGACACGACTCTAAGCATAGCAGGCATAGCAAGGTAGGAACAACACATGCATATGGCTCAATCAACTCCTACACATGCTAGTGGGTTTCATCTAGTTACTGTGGCAATGACAGGTCATGCAGAGGAAATGGGTTCAACTACCGTAGCACACAGCAGTTTGAAACGCGTTGTCTTAATGCAGTGAAAGAGAGCAGGAGCGAGAACATGGGATTGTATCGATATGATCAAATGGTTGGTTGCTTGCCTGATGGTTCGATGCACTGATACGGTTCTTCGTTAGGGTAATCACGGTACTCCTCGGAGGCAGAACCTGTCGTAAAGGACACCGATACACAACCATCACCAAACAATGTGCAACAATATGATGCATGCATGAAACATGGCAATATGAGTGTGTTGGGCTAATGCAACTAAAACCAGAAGGGTTTGAACAAATTTGAATCAAAGATTCAAATTTCAAACTCAAACATGGCCTTTTAAAGTGCTTTTCCTTAATCTGCTTAAAACATCAATTTAACTTGTTTGATCATGCATGAAAATAGTACAGATGGATAGATTGGATTTTTCTGATCATTTTTCATATATAATTTGTCTGATTTGGAGTTACAGAATAAAAGTTAGGAATTTTTGAAGTTTAAATAATATTCTGGAATTTCCTGATTTAAATTAAATCCAGAAATATATATATTGCGCCAGCATGACGTTAGCATGACGTCAGTGGTCAACTGCGGCTGGCTGAGGTCAAACCTGACGTGTGGGGTCCACACGTCAGTGACAGGGGGGTTAAACAGGGTTAGTTTAATCCTAATTAGGAATTAGTGGCGCTGGGGCCCACTGGTCAGTGTCAGGGGGGGTAGTTAGTTTAACTAATTCGGTTAGTGCTAATCCTAATTAGCTAATAGGGTTGGGCCCACCTGTCAGGGACACAGGGGGGGTCCTGCCGTGGTCAAGGTGGGTCAAACCCACCGGCGACATGACGCCGGCGAGGCCCGAGACGGCGGCGCGATGCGGAAACACGCTACAGGGCACGGGCGAGGCCGTGCTTGGGCTCGTTGGAGAGCCCTTGCTCCCGCGCGTCGAACGGTGGTGGTGGCCGTGCCTGTGGTGGCCGGTACCGACGACGGCGAGCTCGTGAGCGGCGGCCGGAGTTCGGCCAACGGCGGGTTAGGCGATGCAGGGCGCTAGGGGAGGCGTTGGTGCGTGCTACGTGCTCCTGGAGAGGTGTGGAGCACGATGGTGTGCTCGGCTTCGAGCTACAACGGCTCCAGCCACGGCGGCGACGAGGCACGGCGGCGGCGAGCTTCGGAGCTCAAGGGGACGGCAACTACAGGATGCTAGGGACGACGGGGCAAGGGGGAATCGGTTCAGCGGCTCACCGCGGAGCTGCAGGAAGGGTTAGCGGGCTCGGGGACGTCCGGTAGCTCTCGAATCGACGGCGACGATCTCCGGTGGCCGAGGAGGGGAACGGCGACGTGGGCGGCGATGCAGGGCTTCCGGAGGGGCTTGGCTTGGTGGGGAGGAAGAGGAGGTCGCGGCGGAGCTCCTGAGCTCAGCGGAGGGGCGAGGGGTGGCCGGTGGCGGCTGCTATGGCGAACGGCAGCGATGGTGGTGTTCGGCCGTGAGAGAGAGAGCGAGGGGGAGGAGGGGAAGAACCGAGGGAGAGTGAGAGAGCAGGTGGAAGGGCGTGGCGTCGTCCCAGGCCATCCAGACGAGGAGGGGAGGGGCAGGCAGGCAGGCGAGCAGGTGGCGTGGCGCGGTGGCGCGCGCGCACGCCGGCCACACTCCCCTCCCTCTGTCGAGGACGAAGACGACAGAGGAGGGAGGCGGGCTGGGCCGCCTGCTGGCTGGGCCGGCCAGCTGGCTGGGCTGCACAGGGAGGATCCCAGGTAAGGTTCTCCCTTTTATTTATTTCTGTTTTCTAATTTCTGACATTTGTTTTGATTTAAATAAAATATTAAATCATTTTATAACCTTATGCCAATTTTTGCAGGAGCTAGATATATTATTCCAGAGCTCCCCAACAGGTGGCATAATTTTTGGACATATATTAATATATATAACTAATATATTTCCAATGCAAATATTTATGCATTAATTCCAAATGCCCAAAATAAATACCTATGAGCTCTTAAAAATATTGGTTTGATTTTTATCTCTGTCCAATATTTTCAGAGAGCAACATGAGCATTTTCTTGGACCCTTTTGGAGAAATTTTTATTTGGGTCATTTTTTTCAAAATGATTCTGAGGGTCCCACAAATCCCCATTTCAAATTAAATGGAATTTTAAACATGATGCACACACTCTGATGCATGACTAGCTAGGGTGTGACAAACTGTCATCGTAACATTAAGCGTGCGGACCCTACGGTTCGAGAATAATGTAGACATGACCGAGACACGTCTCCGGTCAATAACCAATAGTGGGACCTGGATGCCCATATTGGCTCCTACATATTCTACGAAGATCTTTATCGGTCAGACCGCATAACAACATACGTTGTTCCCTTTGTCATCGGTATGTTACTTACCCGAGATTCGATCGTCGGTATCCAATACCTAGTTCAATCTCGTTACCGGCAAGTCTCTTTACTCGTTCCGTAATACATCATCTCACAACTAACATGTTAGTTGTAATGCTTGCAAGGCTTATGTGATGTGCATTACCGAGAGGGCCCAAAGATACCTCTCCGACAATCGGAGTGACAAATCCTAATCTCGAAATATGCCAACTCAACATGTACCTTTGGAGACACCTGTAATGCTCCTTTATAATCACCCAGTTACGTTGTGACGTTTGGTAGCACACAAAGTGTTCCTCCGGCAAACGGGAGTTGCATAATCTCATAGTCATAGGAACATGTATAAGTCATGAAGAAAGCAATAGCAACATACTAAACGATCGGGTGCTAAGCTAATGGAATGGGTCATGTCAATCAGATCATTCAACTAATGATGTGATCCCGTTAATCAAATAACAACTCCTTGTCCATGGTTAGGAAACATAACCATCTTTGATTAACGAGCTAGTCAAGTAGAGGCATACTAGTGACACTCTGTTTGTCTATGTATTCACACATGTATTATGTTTCTGGTTAATACAATTCTAGCATGAATAATAAACATTTATCATGATATAAGGAAATAAATAATAACTTTATTATTGCCTCTAGGGCATATTTCCTCCAGGGGATCCTCACTGGAAATATGCCCTAGAGGCAATAATAATGTTATTATTTTATTTCCTCATATCATGATAAATGTTTATTATTCATGCTAGAATTGTATTATCCGGAAACATAATACTTGTGTGAATACATAGACAAACCAAACGTCACTAGTATGCCTCTACTTGACTAGCTCGTTAATCGAAGATGGTTATGTTTCCTAACCATAGACATGTGTTGTCATTTGATTAATGGGATCACATCATTAGGAGCATGATGTGATTGACATGACCCATTCCATTAGCTTAGCACCCGATCTTTTAGTATGTTGCTATTGCTTTCTTCATGACTTATACATGTTCCTATGACTATGAGATTATGCAACTCCCGTTTGCCGGAGGAACACTTTGTGTGCTGCCAAACGTCACAACGTAACTGGGTGATTATAAAGGAGCTCTACAGGTGTCTCCAAAGGTACATGTTGGGTTGGCGTATTTCGAGATTATGATTTGTCACTCTGATTGTCGGAGAGGTATCTCTGGGCCCTCTCGGTAATGCACATCACATAAGCCTTGCAAGCATAACAACTAATGAGTTAGTTGCAAGATGATGTATTACGAAACGAGTAAAGAGACTTGCCGGTAACGAGATTGAACTAGGTATTGAGATACCGACGATCGAATCTCGGGCAAGTAACATACCGATGACAAAGGGAACAACGTATGTTGTTATGCGGTCTGACCGATAAAGATCTTCGTAGAATATGTGGGAGCCAATATGAGCATCCAGGTTCCGCTATTGGTTATTGACCGGAGACGTGTCTCGGTCATGTCTACATTGTTCTCGAACCCATAGGGTCCGCATGCTTATGGTTTTGATGGCAGTTATATTATGAGTTTATGCATTTTGATGTACCGAAGTTTGTTCGGAGTCCCAGATGTGATCACGGACATGACGAGGAGTCTCAAAATGGTCGAGACATAAAGATTGATATATTGGAAGCCTATATTTGGATATCGGAAGTGTTCCGGGTGAAATCGAAATTTTACCGGAGTACCGGGAGGTTACCGGAACCCCGCCGGGAGGTATATGGGCCTTAGTGGGCTTTAGTGGAAGAGAGGAGAGGTGGCCAGGGCTGGGCCGCGCGCCCCTCCCCCTAGTCCGAATAGGACAATGAGAGGGGGGCGGCGCCCCCCTTCCTTCTCTCTCTCCTCTTTTCCCCTCCCGAATCCTATTCCAACTAGGAAAAGGGG
The DNA here is from genome assembly GCF_018294505.1 of Triticum aestivum. Taxonomy (NCBI): domain Eukaryota; kingdom Viridiplantae; phylum Streptophyta; class Magnoliopsida; order Poales; family Poaceae; genus Triticum; species Triticum aestivum. The sequence goes on from NC_057809.1 coordinate 605,338,382, forward strand.
AGGAATCCTACTCCCGGTGGGAGTAGGACTCCTCCTGGCGTGCCCTCCTCCTGGCCGGCCGCACCTTCCCCTGCTCCTTTATATACGGGGGCAGGGGGCACCCCTAGCGACACAAATTGATCCACGTGATCATATTCTTAGCCGTGTGCGGTGCCCCCTGCAACCATAATCCTCGATAATATTGTAGCAGTGCTTAGGCGAAGCCCTGCGACGGCAGTACATCAAGATCGTGACCACGCCGTCGTGCTACGGAACTCTTCCCCGACACTTTGCTGGATCGGAGTCCGGGGATCGTCATCGAGCTGAACGTGTGCTAGAACTAGGAGGTGTCGTAGTTTCGGTGCTTGATCGGTCGGGCCGTGAAGACGTACGACTACATCAACCGCGTTGTGCTAACACTTCCGCCGTCGGTCTACAAGGGTACGTAGATCACACTCTCCCCTCTCGTTGCTATGCATCACCATGATCTTGCGTGTGCGTAGGAATTTTTTTGAAATTACTACGTTACCCAACAGTGGCATCCGAGCCTAGGTTTTATGTGTTGATGTTATATGCACGAGTAGAACACAAGTGAGTTGTGGGAGATATAAGTCATACTGCTTACCAGCATGTCATACTTTGGTTCGGCGGTATTGTTGGACGAAGCGGCCCGGACCGACATTACGCGTACGCTTACGCGAGACCGGTTCTCCCGACGTGCTTTGCACAAAGGTGGCTAGCGGGTGACAGTTTCTCCAACTTTAGTTGAACCGAGTGTGGCTACGTCCGGTCCTTGCGAAGGTTAAAACAGCACCAACTTGACAAACTATCGTTGTGGTTTTGATGCGTAGGTAAGTTTGGTTCTTGCTTAAACCCATAGCAGCCACGTAAAACTTGCAACAACAAAGTAGAGGACGTCTAACTTGCTTTTGCAGGGTATGTTGTGATGTGATATGGTCAAGACATGATGCTAAATTTTATTGTATGAGATGATCATGTTTTGTAACCAAGTTATCGGCAACTGGCAGGAGCCATATGGTTGTCGCTTTATTGTATGCAATGCAATCGCGCTGTAATGGTTTACTTTATCACTAAGCGGTAGCGATAGTCGTGGAAGCATAAGATTGGCGAGACGACAACGATGCTACGATGGTGATCAAGGTGTCGCGCCGGTGACGATGGTGATCACGACGGTGCTTCGAAGATGGAGATCACAAGCACAAGATGATGATGGCCATATCATATCACTTATATTGATTGCATGTGATGTTTATCTTTTATGCATCTTATCTTGCTTTGATTGACGGTAGCATTATAAGATGATCTCTCACTAATTATCAAGAAGTGTTCTCCCTGAGTATGCACCATTGCGGAAGTTCTTCGTGCTGAGACACTACGTGATGATCGGGTGTGATAGGCTCTACGTTCAAATACAACGGGTGCAAAACAGTTGCACACGCGGAATACTTAGGTTATACTTGACGAGCCAAGCATATACAGATATGGCCTCGGAACACGGAGACCGAAAGGTCGAGCGTGAATCAGATAGTAAATATGATCAACATAGTGATGTTCACCAATGAAACTACTCCATCTCACGTGATGATCGGACATGGTTTAGTTGATTTGGATCACGTAATCACTTAGAGGATTAGAGGGATGTCTATCTAAGTGGGAGTTCTTTTAGTAATATGATTAATTGAACCTAAACTTATCATGAACTTAGTACCTGATAGTATCTTGCTTGTTTATGTTTGATTGTAGATAGATGGCCCGTGTTGTTGTTCCGTTGAATTTTAATGCGTTCCTTGAGAAAGCAAAGTTGAAAGATGATGGTAGCAATTACACGGACTGGGTCCGTAACTTGAGGATTATCCTCATTGCTGCACAGAAGAATTACGTCCTGGAAGCACCGCTAGGTGCCAGGCCTGCTGCTGGAGCAACACCAGATGTTATGAACATCTGGCAGAGCAAAGCTGATGACTACTCGATAGTTCAGTGTGCCATGCTTTACGGCTTAGAATCGGGACTTCAACGACGTTTTGAACATCATGGAGCATATGAGATGTTCCAGGAGTTGAAGTTAATATTTCAAGCAAATGCCCGGATTGAGAGAGATGAAGTCTCCAATAAGTTCTATAGCTGCAAGATGGAGGAGAACAGTTCTGTCAGTGAGCATATACTCAAAATGTCTGGGTATAATAATCACTTGATTCAATTGGGAGTTAATCTTCTAGATGATTGCATCATTGACAGAATTCTCCAATCACTGCCACCAAGCTACAAGAGCTTCGTGATGAACTATAATATGCAAGGGATGAATAAGACTATTCCCGAGCTCTTCACAATGCTGAAAGCTGCGGAGGTAGAAATCAAGAAGGAGCATCAAGTGTTGATGGTCAACAAGACCACTAGTTTCAAGAAAAAGGGCAAAGGGAAGAAGAAGGGGAACTTCAAAAAGAACAGCAAGCAAGTTGCTACTCAAGAGAAGAAACCCAAACCTGGACCTAAGCCTGAAACTGAGTGCTTCTACTGCAAGCAGACTGGTCACTGGAAGCGGAACTGCCCCAAGTATTTGGCGGATAAGAAGGATGGCAAGGTGAACAAAGGTATATGTGATATACATGTTATTGATGTGTACCTTACTAATGCTCGCAGTAGCACCTGGGTATTTGATACTGGTTCTGTTGCTAATATTTGCAACTCGAAACTGGGACTACGGATTAAGCGAAGATTGGCTAAGGACGAGGTGACAATGCGCGTGGGAAATGGTTCAGAAGTCGATGTGATCGTAGTCGGCACGCTACCTCTACATCTACCTTCGGGATTAGTATTAGACCTAAATAATTGTTATTTGGTGCCAGCGTTAAGCATGAAAATTATATCTGGATCTTGTTTGATGCGACACAGTTATTCATTTAAATCAGTGAATAATGGTTGTTCTATTTACATGAGTAATATCTTTTATGGTCATGCACCCTTAAAGAGTGGTCTATTTTTATTAAATCTCGATGGTAGTGACACACATATTCATAGTGTTGAAGCCAAAAGATGCAGAGTTGATAATGATAGTGCAACTTATTTGTGGCACTGCCGTTTGGGTCATATCGGTATAAAGCGCATGAAGAAACTCTATACTGATGGGCTTTTGGAACCACTTGATTATGAATCACTTGGTACTTGCGAACCGTGCCTTATGGGTAAGATGACAAAAACACCATTCTCCGGTACTATGGAGAGAGCAACAGATTTATTGGAAATCATACATACAGATGTATGTGGTCCGATGAATGTTGAGGCTCGTGGTAGATATCATTATTTTCTCACCTTCACAGATGACTTAAGCAGATATGGGTATATCTACTTAATGAAACATAAGTCTGAAACATTTGAAAAGTTCAAAGAATTTCAGAGTGAAGTTGAAAATCATCGTAACAAGAAAATAAAATTCCTACGATCTGATCGTGGAGGAGAATATTTGAGTTACGAGTTTGGTGTACATTTAAAACAATGTGGAATAGTTTCGCAACTCACGCCACCCGGAACACCACAGCGTAATGGTGTGTCCGAACATCGTAATCGTACTTTACTAGATATGATGCGGTCTATGATGTCTCTTACTGATTTACCGCTATAGTTTTGGGGATATGCTCTAGAGACGGCCGCATTCACGTTAAATAGGGCACCATCAAAATCCGTTGAGACGACGCCTTATGAACTGTGGTTTGGCAAGAAACCAAAGTTGTCGTTTTTGAAAGTTTGGGGCTGCGATGCTTATGTGAAAAAACTTCAACCTGATAAGCTCGAACCCAAATTGGAGAAATGTGTCTTCATAGGATATCCAAAGGAAACTATTGGATACACCTTCTATCACAGATCTGAAGGCAAGACTTTTTGTTGCTAAATTTGGAAACTTTCTAGAGAAGGAGTTTCTCTCGAAAGAAGTGAGTGGGAGGAAAGTAGAACTTGACGAGGTAACTGTACCTGCTCCCTTATTGGAAAGTAGTACATCACAGAAACCAGTTTATGTGACACCTACACCAATTAGTGAGGAAGCTAATGATAATGATCATGGAACTTCAGAACAAGATACTACTAAACCTCGTAGATCAACCAGAGTAAGATCCGCACCAGATTGGTACGGTAATCCTGTTCTGGAAGTCATGCTACTAGATCATGATGAACCTACGAACTATGAAGAAGCGATGGTGAGCCCAGATTCCGCAAAATGGCTTGAAGCCATGAAATCTGAGATGGGGTCCATGTATGAGAACAAAGTATGGACTTTGGTTGACTTGCCCAATGATCGGCAAGCAATTGAGAATAAATGGATCTTCAAGAAGAAGACTGACGCTGGCGGTAATATTACTGTCTACAAAGCTCGACTTGTCGCAAAAGGTTTTCGACAAGTTCAAGGGATTGACTATGATGAGACCTTCTCACCCGTAGCGATGCTTAAGTCTGTCCGAATCATGTTAGCAATTGCCGCATTTTATGATTATGAAATTTGGCAAATGGATGTCAAAACTGCATTCCTGAATGGATTTCTGCAAGAGGAGTTGTATATGATGCAGCCGGAAGGTTTTGTCGATCCAAAGGGAGCTAACAAAGTGTGCAAGCTCCAGTGATCCATTTATGGACTGGTGCAAGCCTCTCGGAGTTGGAATAAACGCTTTGATAGTGTGATCAAAGCATTTGGTTTTGTACAGACTTTTGGAGAAGCCTGTATTTACAAGAAAGTGAGTGGGAGCTCTGTAGCATTTCTGATATTATATGTAGATGACATATTGCTAATCGGAAATGATATAGAATTTCTGGATAGCATAAAAGGATACTTGAATAAGAGTTTTTCAATGAAAGACCTCGGTGAAGCTGCTTACATATTGGGCATTAAGATCTATAGAGATAGATCAAGACGCTTAATTGGACTTTCACAAAGCACATACCTTGACAAAGTTTTGAAGAAGTTCAAATGGATCAAGCAAAGAAAGGATTCTTGCCTGTGTTACAAGGTGTGAAATTGAGTAAGACTCAATCCCCGACCAATGCAGAAGATAGAGAGAAAATGAAAGATGTTCCCTATGCTTCAGCCATAGGTTCTATCATGTATGCAATGCTGTGTACCAGAAATGATGTGTGTCTTGCTATAAGTCTAGCAGGGAGGTACCAAAGTAATCCAGGAGTGGATCACTGGACAGCGGTCAAGAACATCCTGAAATACCTGAAAAGAACTAAGGATATGTTTCTCATATATGGAGGTGACAAAGAGCTCATCGTAAATGGTTACGTTGATGCAAGCTTTGACACTGATCCGGACGATTCTAAATCGCAAACCGGATACGTGTTTACATTAAATGGTGGAGCTGTCAGTTGGTGCAGTTCTAAACAAAGCGTTGTGGCGGGATCTACATGTGAAGCGGAGTACATAGCTGCTTCGGAAGCAGCAAACGAAGGAGTCTGGATGAAGGAGTTCATATCCGATCTAGGTGTCATACCTAGTGCATCGGGTCCAATGAAAATCTTTTGTGACAATACTGGTGCAATTACCTTGGCAAAGGAATCCAGATTTCACAAGAGAACCAAGCACATCAAGAGACGCTTTAATTCCATTCGGGATCTAGTCCAGGTGGGAGACATAGAGATTTGCAAGATACATATGGATCTGAATATAGCAGACCCGTTGACTAAGCCTCTTCCACGAGCAAAACATGATCAGCACCAAAGCTCCATGGGTGTTAGAATCATTACTGTGTAATCTAGATTATTGACTCTAGTGCAAGTGGGAGACTGAAGGAAATATGCCCTAGAGGCAATAATAATGTTATTATTTTATTTCCTCATATCATGATAAATGTTTATTATTCATGCTAGAATTGTATTATCCGGAAACATAATACTTGTGTGAATACATAGACAAACCAAACGTCACTAGTATGCCTCTACTTGACTAGCTCGTTAATCGAAGATGGTTATGTTTCCTAACCATAGACATGTGTTGTCATTTGAATCCTCGATAATATTGTAGCAGTGCTTAGGCGAAGCTGCTTACATATTGGGCATTAAGATCTATAGAGATAGATCAAGACGCTTAATTGGACTTTCACAAAGCACATACCTTGACAAAGTTTTGAAGAAGTTCAAATGGATCAAGCAAAGAAAGGATTCTTGCCTGTGTTACAAGGTGTGAAATTGAGTAAGACTCAATCCCCGACCAATGCAGAAGATAGAGAGAAAATGAAAGATGTTCCCTATGCTTCAGCCATAGGTTCTATCATGTATGCAATGTTGTGTACCAGAAATGATGTGTGTCTTGCTATAAGTCTAGCAGGGAGGTACCAAAGTAATCCAGGAGTGGATCACTGGACAGCGGTCAAGAACATCCTGAAATACCTGAAAAGGACTAAGGATATGTTTCTCATATATGGAGGTGACAAAGAGCTCATCGTAAATGGTTACGTTGATGCAAGCTTTGACACTGATCCGGACGATTCTAAATCGCAAACCAGATACGTGTTTACATTAAATGGTGGAGCTGTCAGTTGGTGCAGTTCTAAACAAAGCATGGTGGCGGGATCTACATGTGAAGCGGAGTACATAGCTGCTTCGGAAGCAGCAAACGAAGGAGTCTGGATGAAGGAGTTCATATCCGATCTAGGTGTCATACCTAGTGCATCGGGTCCAATGAAAATCTTTTGTGACAATACTGGTGCAATTGTCTTGGCAAAGGAATCCAGATTTCACAAGAGAACCAAGCACATCAAGAGACGCTTTAATTCCATTCGGGATCTAGTCCAGGTGGGAGACATAGAGATTTGCAAGATACATACGGATCTGAATATAGCAGACCCGTTGACTAAGCCTCTTCCACGAGCAAAACATGATCAGCACCAAAGCTCCATGGGTGTTAGAATCATTATTGTGTAATCTAGATTATTGACTCTAGTGCAAGTGGGAGACTGAAGGAAATATGCCCTAGAGGCAATAATAATGTTATTATTTTATTTCCTCATATCATGATAAATGTTTATTATTCATGCTAGAATTGTATTATCCGGAAACATAATACTTGTGTGAATACATAGACAAACCAAACGTCACTAGTATGCCTCTACTTGACTAGCTCGTTAATCGAAGATGGTTATGTTTCCTAACCATAGACATGTGTTGTCATTTGATTAATGGGATCACATCATTAGGAGAATGATGTGATTGACATGACCCATTCCATTAGCTTATCACCCGATCATTTAGTATGTTGCTATTGCTTTCTTCATGACTTATACATGTTCCTATGACTATGAGATTATGCAACCCCCGTTTGCCGGAGGAACACTTTGTGTGCTGCCAAACGTCACAACGTAACTGGGTGATTATAAAGGAGCTCTACAGGTGTCTCCAAAGGTACATGTTGGGTTGGCGTATTTCGATATTAGGATTTGTCACTCCGATTGTCGGAGAGGTATCTCTGGGCCCTCTCGGTAATGCACATCACATAAGCCTTGCAAGCATAACAACTAATGAGTTAGTTGCAAGATGATGTATTACGAAACGAGTAAAGAGACTTGCCGGTAACGAGATTGAACTAGGTATTGAGATACCGACAATCGAATCTCGGGCAAGTAACATACCGATGACAAAGGGAACAACGTATGTTGTTATGCGGTCTGACCGATAAAGATCTTCGTAGAATATGTGGGAGCCAATATGAGCATCCAGGTTCCGCTATTGGTTATTGACCGGAGACGTGTCTCGGTCATGTCTACATTGTTCTCGAACCCGTAGGGTCCGCACGCTTAAGGTTTTGATGACAATTATATTATGAGTTTATGCATTTTGATGTACCGAAGTTTGTTCGGAGTCCCAGATGTGATCACGGACATGACGAGGAGTCTCGAAATGGTCAAGACATAAGGATTGATATATTGGAAGCCTATATTTGGATATCGGAAGTGTTCCGGGTGAAATCGGGATTTTACCGGAGTACCGGGAGGTTACCGGAACCCCCTCGGGAGGTATATGGGCCTTAGTGGGCTTTAGTCGAAGAGAGGAGAGGTGGCCAGGGCTGGGCCGCGTGCCCCTCCCCCCTAGTCCGAATAGGACAAGGAGAGGGGGGCGCCCCCCCCCCTTCCTTCTCTCTCTCCTCTTTTCCCCTCCCGAATCCTATTCCAACTAGGAAAAGGGGAGGAATCCTACTCCCGGTGGGAGTAGGACTCCTCCTGGCGCGCCCTCCTCCTGGCTGGCCGCACCTTCCCCTGCTCCTTTATATATGGGGGCAGGGGGCACCCCTAGAGACACAAATTGATCCACGTGATCATATTCTTAGCCGTGTGCGGTGCCCCCTGCCACCATAATCCTCGATAATATTGTAGCAGTGCTTAGGCGAAGCCCTGCGACGGCAGTACATCAAGATCGTCACCACGCCGTCGTGCTGACGGAACTCTTCCCCGACACTTTGCTGGATCGGAGTCCGAGGATCGTCATCGAGCTGAACATGTGCTAGAACTCGGAGGTGCCGTAGTTTCGGTGCTTGATTGGTCGGGCCGTGAAGACGTACGACTACATCAACCGTGTTGTGCTAACGCTTCCGCTGTCAGTCTACAAGGGTACGTAGATCACACTCTCCCCTTTCGTTGCTATGCATCACCATGATCTTGCGTGTGCGTAGGAATTTTTTTGAAATTACTACGTTACCCAACAACATTTTCATGGCATCGGCGCTGCGTTCCCTTACCGCCCATGCTACGTCGACGCACTTCCAGCCCTTACCGCCCATGCTACGTCGACGCACTTCCGACGACTAAACTACCCTCTAGTTTTTCTGCATCATATTATGGTTGGTGATCTGTTTCATGCAACTCTTGAAAGGATGGAAGAACGAGAGGACAAAGATAGAGCGTACGTGCCCTTCAATACGATTCAGCTGTGTACTTTAGGTGGACGTGCTAATACGAGAGGTCTTTTACTAATCTTCCTATCTTCTATTTTTTTTGAACACAATGTCTATCAGCTTGGCGCTTCTGAGGGGATAAACAAATTGCGAGCACTTTTTGCCATAAGTTGTTGCGTTTCTGTTGGTTCGGTTTCTTTCACACTGATCAATTTGTAATCCAAAGGATTCTATTAATTCTCCACTCTTGGTTCGTGTTAGTCAATTTGGCCCTAGCATGTAGGTTCCAGATCCAAGTGTTAGTATCTTTGATGAGCTGACAGGAAAACCCTCTTTGGACATACTGTGTGAGTCTTTAAATAATTAGAGTTTTCTTGACCCATTTAAGAATTGAACAACCCTCCCTAACGTAGTGGCAGACTGCCACTGTTCCTTCACCAAGGCACCCATTCTAGCGTCTGTGCATAAATCTCTTATAAATTACTTCCACTGTAAACTAATATAATAGCATTTAGATAATTAAAGTAGTGATCTAAACGCTTTTATATTTGTTTACGTGGGAGTACTACTAAGGATTGAGGAACATTACTGTCTTAGTCTCACTGACATATAAAAATGTATGTTTTGTTCTATTACTGCCTGTTTTGTTGAAAAAATTAAGGTCATCAGCGATACTATTCTGTTTCAGGACCTCATTTAATTCGAGCATTCTTTTTGCTTGTCTATCATCGTTTTTCCTTGTGTTCTATATATACACAGTCTAACATGAGAACTCTTCGGTGACAAAATGGCTTTGTTATTGCTTCATTCCATTGCACAAGTTAACTCAAAACCATGATATCTCTGCAATGTGTGTATCTTTTGGTTGTGGTTGTTGCATATGTCCAGTGTTAGAATATATTGTATAGAGATAGGAGAGTAGTTTTAAACTTTGTAATCTTATCTCCTCTTATCTCTTCTTCTGTTAAACCTCCTGTAACCGAACATGATCGATCTCTCTTTCTCGATCGATTCCTCCTTTCTTGTAAGCCACGGCGTACTCTCTATATAATGCAATGCGGCCCAAACGAAGGGTTCTACGCTTCCCAATTCTTCTCACATGGTATCAGAGCCTCTTCCTCAATAGATCAGGAATAGATTGCATCTAGCTACCGCAGCGATCGAACAACATGTCCACCACCACCGCCACCATGACGGCCAGCACCATGGGCACGCTCACCACATCATCATCATCCGCTTTTGCCTCCTCTTCTTCCTCCACCTCCACCAACACCTCCCTGCTCGGATCGCCACCCCAAGAGAAGCTCATGAGGGGAACTTCCTGCTCTGGAAAGCCATTGTGCTGCCCCAGATCAAGGGGGCCCAGATGGAACACCACCTCAACCCGCAGAGCCCGCCACCGCCGGCCACGCTCACCATCACCAAGGACGGCAAGGACGAATAGGTAGTCAACTTTGCACGACCCCTCTGGTACACACATCAGCAGCAGCTCCAAGGATTCTTGATGGGATCCCTATCCCGTGAGATCCTTGCACAGGTCGCGATGCTCTCGACGCCGGCCGAAGTATGGAGTGCGATCCATGCCATGTTTGTTGCTCAAAGCCAGGCTCAAGCAATCAACACGCGCATTGAGCTCACGAATCTTCAAAAAGGTAACATGTCTATGGCAGAATATCTTGGAAAAATCAAAAGCCTCACCGATGAAGTCGCCTGCACCGCCGCCGCGCTCTCCGATCAGGAGATCGTGTCCAAAATCCTCGCCGTCCTCGACATGGACTACAACCTTGTGGTCTCCTCCCTCCCCGCTCGGGTGGAGCCGATCACGGTTCAGGAGCTGTATAGTTAGCTCTTGAGCTTCGACGCCCGCCTCAGCCTTCTTCACGGCGCCAACGTCCGGCAGTCCTTCGCCAACTCTGTCTCTCGTGGCCGCGGCTATGGGCACGGTCACCAGGGGCAGCGCAGCGGCGGCCGTGGGTGTAGCAACGCCGACTACTCCGATAACAGCGGCAGCGGCGGCAGCAACTACAACAACAGGGCCGGGGTGGCGGCTTCCACAACAACAACAGCCGTCGCCCTTCTTCTTCATCCCGAGCACGTCCTCGCTGCCAACTCTGCAAGAAGCCGGGCCATGAAGTCATGGACTGCTGGCATCACTATGATGAGAACTTCGTTCCTGATGCTAAACATGTTGTTGCGGCTATGCGCGAACAAGGAGGAGAAGGGGTGTGGTGCGTGGACTCTGGTGCCACGGATCACGTCACAAGCGAGCTAGAACAACTTGCTCTTCGTGAACAGTACCATGGCGGCGATCAAATTCACACCGCAAGCGGTGGAGGTATGGATATTCAACACATTGGCCAGGCCCTTATTAATTCCCCTACACTTAAACGTGATCTAGTCCTCAAAGATGTTCTTCATGTGCCTCAAGCGGATAAAAATCTTGCATCCATGTCTCGTTTAGCTCATGACAATAATGTCTTCTTTGAAACTCACCCTCGTTACTTTTTTTATCAAGAAACGGGCAATGAGGGAACTCCTTCATGACGGTAGATGCATTGGAGGTATCTACCCCATCACATCCGGAGCACTTAGTCGCAAGCGTTGTCAAGTTTTCTCCGTCATCAAGCCCTCTTTGGCAAGGTGGCATCAAAGATTAGGACATCCATCTTCGATCATCGTTAAACAAGTAGTCAATAAAGGTAACCTCTTGTTGTCACATAGTTCAATTAGTGAGTCTGTTTGTGAAGCTTGTCAATATGCCAAGAGTCACCAACTACCTTATCCGAAGTCGAATAGTATATCTCATGCTCCTTTAGAACTTATTTTCAGTGATGTATGGGGACATGCAAGAGATTCCTTTGGCAGAAAGAAATACTATGTTAGTTTCATTGATGATTATAGCAAATTTACATGGATTTATTTGCTTAAGTACAAATCTGAGGTTTTCTCTGTGTTTCAAGTGTTTCAAAAACTTGTTGAACGATACTTTGATCGAAAATTTTTGACAGTCCAAAGTGACTGGGGAGGGGAGTATGAAAAACTCAACTCCTTTTTCTGTAGCATAGGCATTGAACATCATGTTTCTTGTCCTCATGCTCATCAACAGAACGGCTCCGTGAACGGAAACACCGTCACATTTTTGAAGTTGGTTTATCCCTTCTTGCTCATGCATCCATGCCTCTCAAATATTGGGATTAAGCCTTTATCACTGCCACATATCTTATAAATCGTCTTCGTAGCAAAGTTATTGGCAATGTCAATCCATTAGAGTGTCTCTATCATCAAACACCCGACTACAACTTTCATAAAATATTTGGGTGTGCTTGCTATCCCAACCTACGTCCATACAATCGTCATAAACTTGAGTTTCGTTCTACTCAATGCGTCTTTATTGGTTATAGCAATCTTCACAAAGGTTATAAATGCCTAGAAGTTGGAATTGGACGCATATATATCTCTCGGGATGTTGTGTTTGATGAAACCCTTTTTCCTTTTGCCAAACTTCGTCCAAACGGCGGAGCCCTTCTTCGTGCTGAGATAGAACTTCTTTCAGATCACGGGGGTGAATTACATAAGGCTGACAGTGTGCAAAATTCCACTCAAAACAGTGGTTCTGATGATATATGTGCAGGAACAGGCTGTGATTTTATGTGTGCAGGAAAGGACAGACTTGGCGCAGAACACAAGGCTGATCTCCCTGACAGCAGCGGCAGCAGCGGCGCGTGATCTCGTGCCGATCCACGCGTCAGGACTGCGCCTGCTAAGCGCCCCGAGCCGGATTCGCGTGCAGCCAATCCGGTGGCTTCCAGCCCTCCCGCAGCAGATGTGGCCGACCGGCTGCGTCAGGTGGACCCAGCCAGCCCACACGCCTGCCCTCGCACGGGGGGAACCGTGTCTCCATGTGGCGCGCCAAACGACGAGAGCCCGTGCCTCGACCCAGCCGACGAGAGCGACGCGCCTGTGGGGCTGGGGTCCTCCTTGGATCACGCGCTGGATGCGCCAGGATCTACTGCAGCTTCTCCACGGGCATCCTCCTTGGATCAGGAGCCGGGATTTTCTGCGCCTGCTTCTACATCACCGTCGGCCACAGGATCTCCTGCGCCAGTTTCTGAACCGGGATTTTCTGTGCCCATGCACACATCACTAACACTTCCACGTCGGCATTCCATATTACAGTCAGGTATTATCAAGGAAAAAGAATACACTGATGGTACGGTCAGGTATGACAAAGTTAAGCGTGCTTTCCTCAGTCATATTGGAGAACCAACTTGTTTGAGTGATGCTCTTGCACATAAATATTGGAAAGAAGCTATGGATCATGAATATGATGCACTCATGAAAAATAAAACATGGCATTTAGTACCACTAAGGCAGGGTCATAATGTCATAGATTGTAAATGGGTATATAAGATAAAGAGAAAAGTTCATGGAAGCATAGACAGGTACAAGGCTAGACTAGTTGCCAAAGGTTTCAAACAGAGGTTTGGTATTGATTATGAAGATACTTTTAGTCCTGTTATTAAGTCAGCTACCATTCGACTTGTACTGTCTATTGCTGTTTCCAAAGGTTGGAGTCTACGCCAGCTAGATGTTCAGAACGTGTTTCTTCATGGTGTTCTTAAGGAAGAAGTGTTCATGCGGCAACCACCAGGATATGAGGATCAAAGTGCACCACACTATGTCTGTAAGTTGGATAAGGCTCTATATGGTTTGAAACATGCCCCAAGGGCTTGGTATTCCAGGTTAAACATGCAATTACAACAACTTGGGTTTCCACCATCTAAAGCAGATACCTCATTGTTCTTTTATCATAAAGATAAGATCACTATATTTGTGCTCGTTTATGTTGATGATATAATTGTTGCTAGTTCTAGTGCACATGCTACCACTTGTTTGCTTAAGGATCTGAAGTGGAATTTGCCCTCAAAGACTTAGGTGATCTTCATTATTTTCTTGGTATAGAAGTTAAACAGATAAATGATGGAATACTTCTTACACAAGAAAAATACACCACTGATATACTCAAGAGAGTAGGATTGGAACATTGCAAACCTGTGAGTACACCAATTTCAACTTCAGAAAAACTTACAATTGACAGTGGAGAAGCACTTGGATCAGATGATGCAACAAAATACAGAAGTGTTGTTGGTGCTTTACAGTATTTGACTCTTACACGTCCTGATATTTCTTACTCTGTCAATATTTGCATGCACCTAGAACAACACATTGGACTGCAGTAAAAAGGATTTTGAGGTATCTCAAATACTCCAAAGGCCTTGGACTTCAGATTACCAAGTCAATGTCTTTGCTTGTTACTGCTTATTCTGATGCAGACCGGGCAGGGTGTGCTGATAACAGAAGGTCCACAGGTGGTTTTGCTGTGTTTCTGGGAACAAATCTTGTGTCATGGAGTGCAAGGAAACAGGCCACTGTTTCTAGGTCCAGTACATAAGCTGAGTATAAAGCTTTGGCTAATGCTACAGCTGAGGTAATGTGGATATAGACTCTGTTATATGAACTTGGGATCAAGGCTCCTCAAGCTGCGAGGTTATGGTGTGATAATATTGGTGCAACCTATCTCTCAGCTAATCATGTTTTCCATGCACGAACCAAACATATTGAAGTTGATTTTCACTTCGTCAGAGAAAGAGTAGCTCGCAAGCTACTTGATATTCGGTTTATACCAACTGGGGGTCAACTTGCTGATGGCTTCACAAAACCTCTTACCACATGAAGATTGAGTGACTTCAAGAACAATCTTAACCTTGGTAAAGATCACTCGGTTCAGATTGAGGGGGAATGTTAGAATATATTGTATAGAGATAGGAGAGTAGTTTTAAACTTTGTAATCTTTGTTGGAAATATGAGCAATTTACCGAATGATTTTATTAACAGAAATACTAGATAAAGCATGGTAATATAGTAGAGATAAAACAAGTCACGCGTTCTGACAGAGAGAAGGAAAATAGCTTATGCATATATGAACCATAGCTAATCATATCTATAGCAGACAGTAGAACTAGTTGCATATATGAGGTAGAACCCAGCATATTTAGGGCAAGTACTAGTACGAGAAACTGTGGTAGGATATCTAACAGAAAGAAGAACACATACGAGACAGCAGCAGCAATAGCACTGGACTTGGGGTCGGTGTCCTCGCCAGCCATGTCGTCGAGGAGGTTGTCGACGTCGGGGAAGAAGTCGTCGTCGGGGAAGTAGTCGTCGGAGTCCGGGGCGTCCATGACGAAGGAGTCAGTCAGTAGTCGCGCAGAGCGCTCCCCAAAAATCTTATCACCCTTCTCCCGTACAGGACTCAAAGAGGTGCGGTTTCGGAGGCCTACTGTCTCGACCTGCGGTACACACCGCATGCCGGGATGTGGAAGACAGCAGCAGCTCAGAGATTGGAACCGGTGGCGAGAGGAAGGAGAAGTTCTAGTGCGTCTCTCTGAGAGGAGCGACCTCCCTTTTATAGGCGCAAGCGAAGGAGGTGAGAGGCTGCGCCGGGAGCTGAAGGGAACGCGGGAGATGAAACGAACATGCAGCAGCTGAAGGGTGCAGCGTTCGTATTCAATATCCACTACAGCAAAAACTTTCCAGCTCCCGAGTGACCTTTCGTATACCCATAGTGCGTGGCAAAAATTTAGACATCGGCTCGACTCATTCCCGCAACCCGCATCGCGTCGTGACGAGGCGTGGCGTGGCGAGGCGGGCGGCGGAGGAGGACCGCGCGTGGATATCCCTCTTGTTCTCATGCTCGTACAAGTGGGGAAAGAACCTCCCTTATAAGGAGGTCCAACTCCCACTAAACTAGCAATGTGGGACTAAAATTTAGTAGTATCCCTTGCCTTGCACAAATGGGCTAAGTGGGCCTCTAGGATTTATTAGGAATTTCTGAAATAGTTATTGGGCTGCCCAAAATGGACTAAATTCCAGCAATCCCCCACCAGATCCCAGAGGCACACAGAAATTTGCCTTTGGTTCCAAAACACTGTTTTATATACCGGTACTGCAGTGGAGACTGTTAAGTTGAATTTCCACCTAGAACTCTATGCTACACTAGTAAGCAACTTGAACAGTGGACTGGGCCTTGAACTGCAAGTTTTCTGCGAATCTAGCTTCACATAAAGCCTTGACCGATACGTGGCTACCGTGGGTATTCCCCGCGGGTGGAGCTTATGCGTCATACTCCGAGACCTTTCATGAGTTTACTAGAGAGAACCCTACTCTCATAGATTGCGACGTTTAACAATCAGACTCATATAGGTGCGTTCTTCAAAAGATGTTCTGCAGGACAACATCTCTGCTTCAAAGAGCCACTTAGAACACATTAAGATATACATCAACCTGCCATGCAGATTAGGAGAGTATTGCATCTTTATGGAGTGGTATTTTAATAGTAAGGGTACTCTCCTCCCAGTTGACCAACAACTTGTCTTCCACATCTAATTCACGGGATCTCCGATCACAAAGAATAGGTTACCAGTGTGAACAACTCATATTGTGGGTCTCATACCCATCTCCCTCGATGCATTATCTATCACATTACGTGATAGACCCTTAGTAAAAGGATCTGCCAGATTTTTAGACGTTTGGATATAATCCAACGCAATAACTCCGGAGTTTTTCATTTTTCCTGACAGACTTTAACCTTCTCTGAATGTGTCTTGATGACTTCATGTTATCCTTTGAGCTGCTCACTTTCGTTATCACAGTTTGATTGTCGCAGTTCATAAGGACACTCGGTACAGGTTTCTCAACAACCGGCAAGTCATTCAAGAGCCGGCGAAGCCAATCTGCTTCAACCGTAGTTGTATCTAGTGCTGTGAGTTCTGCTTCCATTGTTGACCTCGTTAAGATGGTCTGCTTGCAAGACTTCCAAGAAACAGCGCCACCTCCATGAGTGAATACATAACTGCTCGTGGCCTTTATCTCATCAGCATCTGAGATCCAGTTTGAGTCACTATACCCTTCAAGCACCTTTGGGTGCTCGGTGTAGTGAATTTCATAATTTGCAGTGCCTTTCAAATAACGCAAAACTCTCTCTAGAGCTTTCCAATGCACATCTCCTGGTTTTGAGACAAACCGACTCAGTTTGCTAACAACAAAAGAGATATCAGGTCTTGTAGCACTTGCTAAGTACATAAGCGAGCCAATAATCTGAAAATATTTCAATTGATCTCTAGCAATTCTTCGATTCTTTCGAAGTAACACACTCGCATCATATGGTGTTGGAGAGGGCTTGCAGTCACTATAGCCAAAGCGACTCAAGATCTTTTCCACATAGTGAGATTGAAGCAATGTAATCCCACCATCATCGTCTCTCAACAACTTGATGTTCAGAATGACATCAGCCACTCATAAATCCTTCATCTCAAAACAACGAGATAGGAAATCCTCGACGTCCTTAATAACATTTAGATTTGTTCCGAAAATCAGTATGTCATCAACATACAAGCACATGATAACTCCCTCGCCCCCACCATGGCGATAGTACACACATTTGTCAGCTTCGTTCACAACAAAGCCTGCAGCTGTTAAAGTTCTTTCAACTTCTCATGCCACTGTTTGGGTGCTTGCTTAAGTCCGTACAAAGACTTCAGCAACTTGCACACTTTACCTTCCTGACCATCTAGTACAAACCCATCTGGTTGTTCCATATAAATTTGAGAAAATTCCTTATTTGACATTGTCTTAAAATCCGATTCCTTATTTAACACTGGAAAAGTTTTTCTTCCCTATTTGACACTAGTCCTAAATTTTATTCCCTATACGACACTTCCGTCCATTTTGATCCTAAATGACACCTGAAAAGACGATTTTGCCCCTCATGCGGTATGTGTGTGCGCGTGTGTGTGTTGTTGCGTGTGTGGGTGCACGCGCACATGTGTGCTGCTGCTACATGTGTGTGTGCATGTGTGTCGTTGCGTCTATGTTTGCTACTGCGTGTGTACATGCGCGCGCGTGTGTGTGCCGTTGTGTGCCTATGTGATGCCTGCGTGTGTGCTGCTGTTGCATGTGTGTGTAAGTGTGTGTGTGCTGCGTGCGTGTGTGCGCACGTGAATGTGTGTTGCTGCGTGTGTGTGTGCGTGTGTGTGTGTGTGTGTGTGCACACGTGCGCGCGCGTGTTGTTGCATATGTGTGCGCGTGCGTGTGTGTTGATGCATGTGTATGTGTTGCTGCGTGTGGGCTTCTGCCCTCGCACTAGTGCTGTGTGTGTGCGCTATTGCCCCCACATACATACTGCATGAGGGGCAAAAGAGTCTTTTCAGGTGTCATTTAGACTCAAAATGAACGGAAATGTCATATAGGGAATAAAATTTAGAACTTGTGTCAAATAGGGAAGAAATTTTTTTCCGGTGTCAAATAAGAAAGCAGATTTTAAGATAGTGTCAAATAAGGAATTCCCTCTATAAATTTCCTCGTCCAACTCTCCATTTAGGAAAGCAGTCTTAACATTCATTTGATGAACGAGAAGACCATGCGAGGCAGCTAGTGAAAGTAGAACTCGAATAGTGGTCAGTCGAGCCACAAGTGAGTAAGTATCAAAGAAGTCTTCACCTTCCTTTTAGGTATAACCCTTAGCCACGAGCCGAGCCTTGTACTTCTCAATAGTACCATTAGGCTTAAGCTTCTTCTTGAATACCCATTTGCATCCTATAGGTTTGCACCCATAAGGACGATCAGTTATCTCCCAGGTTTCATTCGCGAAGATGGAATTCATCTCGCTACGAACCGCTTCCTTCCAGTAGTCAGCATCTTCAGATGCATAGGCCTCTGAAATAGAACTGGGAGTATCATCTATGAGATACACAAGAAAATCATCACCAAAGGACTTTGCAATCCTTTGTCTCTTGCTCCTAGTAGGAACTTCATTGTTCTCCTCCACAGGACTTTCAAAGTGTTCTATCAAAATGGCAGGTTTGGTAATTGTAACTGGTTCCTGATTCGATGAACTAGGCATCTCCTGATTAGATGAGGTAGCCATATCCTTCATGGGAAAGATATCTTCAAAGAAAGTCGCATCATTCGACTCCATGATCGTACCGACATGCATGTCAGGTACCTCAGATTTTACAACCAAGAATCTATAGCCAATGCTATGAAAAGCATATCCCAGGAAAACACAATCCACAGTCTTTGGTCCAAGCTTCGGCTTCTTTGAAATTGGAGCATTGACTTTCGCCAAACAACTCCATGTTCGCAGATAAGAGAGTTTAACCTTTTCTTCTCCCATTCCTCGAATGGAGTTATCTCTTTGTTCTTTGTGGGGACTCGATTCAGGACATGACATGCTGTCAATATCGCCTCCCCCCACCATGCCTTGGAGAGACCCGATGTATCTAACATGGCGTTAACCAAATCAGTTAGAGTATGGTTCTTTCTTTCGGCCACCCCATTTGACTGAGGTGAGTAGGGAGGAGTCCTCTCATGGATTATACCATGTTCCGCACAAAAAGCATCAAACTCTTTGGAAAAATACTCTCCACCACGGTCAGACCTCAGCCTCTTGATTTTTCGATCAAGTTGGTTTTCCACTTCAGCTTTATAGATCTTGAAAAAGTTCAAAGCCTCATCCTTAGATTTCAGAAGATACACACGGCAGTATCTAGTGGAGTCATCAATTAACATCATGAAATATTTCTTTCCACCTTGTGTCAACACACCATTCATTTCACACAGATCTGAATGTATGAGCTCTAGTGGTGCAAGATTTCTTATTTCCGTAGTCGTGTGAGACTTACGAGGTTGCTTAGCTTGCACACACACTTGACACTTAGATCCCTTGACGATGGTGAAACTAGGGATTAAGTTCAACTTCGCTAGTCGCGACATGCAACCAAAGTTAACATGACAAAGACGTGAATGCCACACATTGGATTCATTATTGTTGCAAATATGATTGACAACTTTATTGCAAACATCTGATAAGGATAAACGAAACAAGCCTCCTGACTCATAGCCTTTACCAACAAAGGTTCCATACTTGGATATTACAAATTTATTCGACTCAAAGACAAGCTTGTAGCCATCTCTACACAGAAGAGATCCGCTAACAAGATTTTTATTGATGGAGGGGACATAATGCACGTTCTTAAGCCGCACGATCTTTCCCGAAGTGAACTTCAGATCGACCATGCCAACACCATGAACAGAAGCACTTGAACCGTTGCCCATCAGCATGGTTGAAGTCCCTGCGGTCTGATAAGACAAAAACATGGAAATATCACCGCATACATGCACATTAGCACCCGCGTCAATCAACCAGTCAGGAGAATGACATACTGAAAGAATAGTGGGAAATATACATACCCAGCATCCTTCATGTCAGTGTCTCCAATGACAACATTAGCGGTCTTGCCGCCTTTCCCAGGATGACGCTTGTCATAGCGATTAGGGCAACTAGGAGCCCAATGATCAGGATCCTCACACACATGACAAGCACCTTTCTTCTTGCCATTCTTCTTCTTGAAGTTCGTGTGTTGCACAGCCTTGTTCTTCCCATCAAACTTTGCTTTTCCATCAAACTTGCCCTTATTCTTGAACTTGTGGGGTTGGAAGTTCTGCTTCTGTACCACATTGGCACTAGATCCTCCCTCAATACCTCGAGCACGTGTGTCTTTTGCTCTCGCCTTTTCTTCCACATCAAGAGTGCCAATGAGATCCGGGACGGAAAACTCCTGCCTCTTATGCTTCAGCAAGGTAGCAAAGTTCCTCCATGAAGGAGGAAGCTTAGTGATGATACCTCCGGCAACAAACTTGTCCGGTAGCACACAACTGAAGTGCTCAAGTTCTCTAGCAAATGATTGTATCTCATGAGCTTGCTCAACCACGGAGCGCTCTTCAGTCATCCTGTAATCATAGAATTGCTCCGTGATGTACAACTCAGTGCCAGCATCCGAGACCCCAAACTTGGCCTCGAGTGCATCCCATATATCTTTTCCATTATCAACTAACGCATAAGCATCAACTATGTTCTCATCAAGAACACTCAAGAAAGCAGCCTTAAACAGAGTATCCATTTTCTGAAAAGCTTGTGCCTGTTGAGCATCAAGCTCTCCTTCAGGTTTGCCGAGAGTGGCGTCATAGCAACTCATGGTTTGAAACCACAAGACTGCTCTCACGCGCCACCTCTTATAGTGGATACCCTCA
The DNA here is from genome assembly GCF_018294505.1 of Triticum aestivum. NCBI lineage: Eukaryota > Viridiplantae > Streptophyta > Magnoliopsida > Poales > Poaceae > Triticum > Triticum aestivum. The sequence continues at coordinate 605,359,398 of NC_057809.1, forward strand.
AACATAGGAGGTCTCATGGAAGCAGCAAAACCACTTGGGGTAAATTGCCTATTATAAGGTTTTTGGATTGTTGGAAATATGAGCAATTTACCGAATGATTTTATTAACAGAAATACTAGATAAAGCATGACTAATATAGTAGAGATAAAACAAGTCATGCATTCTGACAGAGAGAAGAAAAATAGCTTCTGCATATATGAACCGTAGCTAATCATATCTATAGCAGACAGTAGAACTAGTTGCATATATGAGGTAGAACCTAACATATTTAGGGCAAGTACTAGTACGAGAGACTGTGGCAGGATATCTAACAGAAAGAAGAACACATACGACACAGCAGCAGCAACAGCACTGGACTTGGGGTCGGTGTTCTCGCCAGCCATGTCGTCGAGGAGGTTGTCGACGTCGGGGAAGAAGTTGTCGTCAGGGAAGTAGTCGTCGGAGTCCGGGGCGTCCGTGACGAAGGAGTCAGTCAGTAGTCGCGCAGAGCGCTCCCCAAAAACCTTATCACCCTTCTCCCGTACAGGACTCAAAGAGGTGCGGTTTTGGAGGCCTACTGTCCCGACCTGCGGTGCACGCCGCAAGCCGGGATAAGGAAGACAGCAGCAGCTCGGAGATTGGAACCGGTGGCGAGAGGAAGAAGTTCTGGTGCGTCTCTCTGAGAGGAGCGACCTCCCTTTTATAGGCGCAAGAGAAGGAGGCGAGAGGCTGCGCCGGGAGCTGAAGGAACGCGGGAGATGAAGCGAACAGGCAGCAGCCGAAGGGTGCAGCGTTCGTATTCAATATCCACTACAACAAAAACTTTCAGCTCCCGAGTGACCTTTCATATACCTGTAGTGCGTGGCAAAAATTTAGACATCGGCTCGGCTCATTCCCGCGGCGCGGCGTGACGAGGCGGGCGGCGGAGGAGGAGCGCGCGTGGATATCCCTCTTGTTCTCATACTCGTACAAGTGGGGAAAGAACCTCCCTTATAAGGAGGTCCAACTCCTATTAAACTAGCAATGTGGGACTAAAATTTAGTAGTATCCTTTGCGTTGCACAAATGGGCTAAGTGGGCCTCTAGGATTTATTAGGAATTTCTGAAATAGTTATTGGGCTGCCCAAAATAGACTAAATTCCAGCAATCTTATCTCCTCTTATCTCTTCTTCTGTTAAACCTTCTGTAACCGAACAGGATCAATCTCTCTTTCTCGATCGATTCCTCCTTTCTTGTAAGCCACGGCGTACTCTCTATATAATGCAATGCGGCCCAGACGAAGGGTTCTACGCTTCCCAATTCTTCTCACATCCAGGTCATATGCTGTAAAGTATCAAGGAAAAGCTTTCGCCTATCAAGAGCTAATGCCTAGGAACTCTGAATATCATGTATCTTCAGGTTAATTCCATTTACCTTTCCTTTCCCCTCTGAACTAGTACTGTATCATGTATTCAATGTTTTTCCCTTAACGGGAGACGGCCACCTGACGGCGAGGCGACTCCACATGCCGCCGGCGTGGGATCTTGTCACTGTACATTCTCACGAAAGTAAGCATGGTGGCCCCCCTGCCAAGGACATGGAGGTCGTCGTTCGTAGCAGAAGTGATCATGCGGACATCCTGCTGGACTGAGGCGGTGTTCTTGTTGTAGCCGTCAGTTGCAATTTCAGAGAAGAACTGACTGCAGAGAAGGAAAAAAAGGGAATTCTGTTGTGCTGACTAAACTGAAAAGATTGTCTCGAATGAAGACTGGAATATTTGGTGCGCTTTCTTCAGTAGTAGAAGTTTATTCTGTAGCAAATGTGTATGATTTGTATCTTTGTATGCGCCCAAAAAACATACAATGCAGGTGGAAAAAAGTAGACAAAAAATACGTTTTTAAAAAATATTAATCATATATTTGAGAAATGTTAGACATGTATAAAATATTTCTGATGTATAAAAAAGTTAAATGTGTATGTAGGAAGGTTGATATCAAAAGAAAGAAAATAGAAAAACTAGCAAAAACCAAGAGAAACAATAAAACAAAGAAAAAACCATGAAAAAAACAAAGAAAACCATGAAGGAAAATAGAGAACCAAAGAAAACCAGTGAAGAAAACAACAATAATAAAAGAAAACGAAAAACCCCAAAAAAAAGCCGAACCGAACCAGGATGACAAAGATGCGCACGCCTTGAGGCGAGATGGATGCTATACTCGTTATAAGCGAGATATAGCATTCGCGTTGTCTCTCATGCCTTGCGCGACGGCGAGGCAGAGGACTGCTCCCTGAATCCCAACGGCGAGTACAGTAGAAAATACAGGTGCGACCCTGTTTACCACGGGCATTCCAACATAACCACACCCCATGGAACGCCCGGCTGCCCGCCGACGATCGCACGGTCACGTATCCGCCGGCGCACCTACGGAGCAGCAACAGCAACAGCCTGTAGTGTACCCCAAATTAAACGCGAATTGAATTGAGACGGAAGCGGTACAACTGCAACACAAGGGCGATCCGAACTTCCCGCGCCAACTTTCATGCCACCCATCTACTCTTCAAACGTCAATGTTTACAGCTAGGTCTGTAGGAGTAGGCCGTAACGAACGAGAAGAGCTGTGTCTCCATGGGACCATGGCCATGTCTAGGACGAGACAGGACTTGTAAACCAATGATCAATGATACTCACACACCACACTAGCCGGCCAGCGTCTTCAATATATACTCGGGAGCACCTACTTACGTTCGTTCCTCGCGCGGTGGACCGTTCCATGCAAGTAAAAAGTAGGAGAAACAAGAAAAGCAGCTTTGGTGCCACATATATGCACGTCGCAAGTGGCCTCGCGGACGCCGGCGCCGAGTGGGTTGGTAGAGGTTTCGCCAACTTGGCGCGTTTGCTGCTGCCGACAATGCATCCTCGGCTGCGCCTGCGCCACAGTTATTGCCCGCTGTCGCCTTAAACTCTCGCACCTCCGCGCTCACACAAGGCGATCCAGTGCTAGTACTACCCTGATCCATGCTGCCTTGCTTACAGTCTTCGCACACTCCGATTACCTCTAGAACATGCATGCAGACAGCCCCAGACACGTCCACATGTGCAGCCAATGCGGCAGAACCTTTTTTTTTTTGATCGGGTATGCGGCAGAACCTAGCTAATGTAATCTCCGTTCCGTCGACCGACTAATCAACTTCTGGAGGTACGCATGTGCAGGGACACGGTACCACTGCATGCACTAATAACTCCTCTTATGCGACCTGCTCGCTGGCCATGCATGCTATGCCTATGCTAGGAGTGGTACGAACTCTAGCTCGCCTGGAGAAATTTAAGGCGCTTGATCAATTCCGTCTGGAGGACGTACGTACGGGTAGATATGTCACTGTACCTGCGTATACCGCTGCACAGGTTCAAGCACTACGTCCGCCTCCTGTAGCTGTCCACGTTGCATTGTCCCGTGCATACTAATTAATTAAAGGCCTGCTCTGATTAGGTCCTGCACACAGCCTAGCTAGCGACCCTCTCATCCTGTTCTGTTACTATTACTAGTTCCTCGACCGATTCCCTTTAGGACAGGGAATAATAACTAATTTAAAATATGTAAGGAGGATGCACACCACATGTATACAAAATCATGCACTTTGAGGGTGAGCAGTACATATGCTAAAAGGGCACAATTTTTTTTGTGCAACTCTCATTTTAACGTATTTCAACCCAAAAAATTACATACATGTACATAATGTCTCTAGGTATCTATGTTTTTTTTCAGAATATTTGGCAACTGAAAATTTTGAATTTTGAAGTTCTCAAATTCGGCCTCAATGGAGCTCGGTTTCTATTCGACATTTTCGAGAATAAATTAGGGATGTTGGTATTGCCCTTTAAGAAGAAAGAAAATGTAAAACATTAAGACATGTAATGAAAAAAATTCAACATAATTTACACAGAAATTGTATTTTTTTTAATATGTAAGAGTAAGCATATAATAGTGGAATTTCCACCAAAACAAGTTTCCTAAGAAGGAATGGATTACTAGCATTGGTATTACCCTTAAAGAAAAAAAGTTTTAAGGAATAAAGAATCAGCGGCTTCGGTATTACCCTTTAAGCAGATAAAAATGAAAACAATAGAACAAATGATGACCAAAATTACATAGAAACTTTGTTTTCCTAATATGCAAGAATAAACAAATAATAGTTGATTTCTCCCAAAAAGAGACTTTTGTATGAAGGAACAAATTAGTGGAATTGGTATTACCCTAAAAGAAGAAAGATAATGAGTACAAACTAAAATAAATTAAAATAATGAAGCATTCTAAGAAATAAAGTTTTTAAGGAAGAAAGAATCAGCGGCTTTGGTATTACCCTTTAAGCAGAAAAATGAAACAATAGAACACATAATGACCAAATAACATAGAAACTTTGTTTTCCTAATATGCAAGAATAATCAGATAATAGTTGATTTCTCCCAAAAAGAGACTTTTGTATGATAGAATGAATTAGTGGAATTGGTATTACCCTAAAAGAAGAAAGATAATGAAATAAAAACTAAATTAAAATTAAAATAATGAAGCATTCTAAGAAAAAATGAATTAGTGGTACCTCTAGTACCCTTTAAGAAGAAAGAAATCAAAAAATTAAAAAATAATAAAAAATTCCGGGTAATTTACATAAATTTGTGTTTTTATAATGCATGAGTAAGCATATAATATCGCTAAAAAATTCATAATAAGGAATGAGTTAGTGCCATTAATTGGTAACTATTGAAGAAGATAGAAAATGAAACAAAACAAAAACAAAATTAAATCAATGAAGTTTCTAAGGATGAAAGAATTAGTGCCATGGGTTGTACTCTTGAAGAACAAAGAAAATGAAATAAATCTAAAACAATAAAGTTTCTAAGGATGAATGATTTAGTGGCATGGGTTTACTCTTCAACAAGAAAAAAAATGAAAAATAAAATAAAAGCTTGAACACAACTTTCCAGAAATTGCACTTTTTGTAATATGAAGAATAAGCATATCATACTTCAATTTTTACACACTAATATAATGTACACACATATTGTATAGTACTTGTACATATACATTCATACTCACCCAACATCCCAAAAATACCCATATAGAAGAAGGAAAAGAAAAAAAGGCAGAAGTAAAAAAAGTTACAAGCAGAAAAAAATAGGCAATGGGTAACAAGCATCAAACCAAAAAAAATAGAATGAACCCAAACAGGGGCAAGTAAAATTTTGGCCAAAGAAGCAATGAAACAACACGTGTGAAAAAAATCAGCAAAAATCTTGCAAAAGAGTCAACGCTCGGAAAATTGACATAACCAAATTGAAAAATCGAACACCATGCATATAGATTATAGCTAAAGTGTAACTTATTTTACCTGTTAGCTGGTCATGCTCAATTACCTAGAGGGAAGAACTAGTTTAGCTATATGTACGTTACTTGATTTTTAAATTTGGCTAAGTCAATTTTCTGACCGATGATTTTTTTGTCAAGATTCATGTTTTTTTCCTTGTATTCTTTCATGATTTCTTAGCCTGATTTTTGACTTGCCCCTACTTGCAATAAGTCACTTTTTCTTAGGCTGAATTTTTGACTTGCTCTTAAGTCAATTTTCCTATTGGGTTTGAAGCTTGTGACACATTGCGTGTTTTTTGTTTGTATGCATTTTTGCTTTTCATTTTTTAGTCAATCTTTTTTCTATATGGTTTTTTGGCATGTTGGATGAGTGGAAATCTACACATGCAAGTACTATATTGTATATGCATAAATTACGATGGAGTGTGAAAATTACCATGTGCATGCTTATCCTGTGAATATTAAAGAAGTGAAGTCTCTATGCAAACTTCTGTGCATGGTTTTTTCTTCTTTGTCTTAAAAGGTAATACTAATACCACTAATTCATTCTTTCTTTGAAAGCATTATTATTTTTATTATTTTTCTAGTTTTTATTTATTTTCCTATGGGTAATATATTGCCACTGATTTATTCTTCATAGGATTTTTTTTGCAAAACTCAACTACTATATGCTTATTGTTGCATAATAAAAAAATCTATGTAAATCATGTGCAATTTTGATTTTTTTGATTTTTTTTCAAAAGGGCAATAGCAATGCCACTAATTTATTTTTTTCTTAGAAAATACCATTATTTTGTTTTTCCTTTTAGTTATTATTTATTTTTATTTTTTATTAGAAAAACGGTTTTGTGGGCCGGTGCGGGCGATGGCCGAGCATACCCCGCATAGAAAAACTGTAAAACGGAATAGTCACCGAAGCAAATCAGATACGGTTTGATCTGAATTTGACACATATGCACATATTCAGAAAAAATATCATTACAACAATCATCCACATTACAAATAATTATTCAAATCACCGATTCAATATAAAACTTGTCTTGAATACAAATCACACATGAATTAAATGAAAATGAATAAAAAATGTATTTTGTTACTGCCCAGCCCTATGACAATGGTACTCAATGAGATCCTTCTGAAGCTTAGGTATGAAGAAAAACTCTAATGCGGTTAGGGTCTCTAGCTGGTTTGACACGGCTACCCACATTGTCGTAGAAGAACTCCAAGTTCATGCCTCTCTCATCGTCGAGAATCATATTGTGAAGAATAACACATCATGTCATGATGTTTTTCAAGATCCACTTGTCCCAAAAACGAACAGGACCATGAATAATGGCAAACCTAGATTGCAAATCCCCGAATGCTCTTTCAATGTCTGCTCGGGCCGCCTCTTACACCCTTACAAATTCACATTCTTTCCTAGTTGTGGATTCATTGATGCTCTTGACAAATGTGCACCAAGGAGGGTATATACTATCTGCAAGATAGTACCCCTTTGTGTATTCATGCCCATTGATAGTGTAGTTGCAAGCAAGAGCATCACCACTAGCAAGCCTAGCAAACAAATAAGACCATTACAACACATTGATATCATTGAGAGCCCGGCATACCAAAAAAGCAATGCCAAATCCATAAATCCCTCGGATGCTACGACCTCTAGCACAATTGTTGCATCACGAGACTTGCCACAATACATTCCCTGCCATGCCTTCGGGCAATTTTTCCAAGTCCAATGCATACAGTCAATGCTACCTAGCATGCCAGGCCAACCTCTTCTCTCATTAGATGGCATCAAAAATTTTGTGTCTCCCTCGTTGGGTGCCCGAAGATATTCAGGACTAAAGACACAGACGATCACTTTGGCAATCCTACACACTGACTCAATTGTGATATCTTCGACATAGTCAGCCGTATTGCCGGATGCAATTACCCGCATAGCTGCCGAGATTTTTTGATATGCACTAAATCCCTTGAATCCCGCGGCATTTCTTCTTTGAGTAAAATACCAACATTTGGCCTCGCAAGCTTGAACAATTTTCACAAAGAGAGATCGGCGCATTCGGTACCTTCTCTGGAAAAGGTGCGACGGATATGTTGGATTCTCCGTGAAGTAGTCTTGCATCAACATCTTGTTCCCGAGATGGCAATTTCGAGGAATGCAAAGACGGCCGACGGTCGATCCTCGCCGCCTCTTTCTGTTCTCATCTTCGTGCTCCTTCACGGCAAGGGCCATCACCAACGTCTGCTGCGATAGTTGACAACCAGTGTCTCAACATCCGAGTCGTCCGAATCGTCGAGCAAAAACTTCTCGCACGGGCTCTATTCCATCTAAATTCACAAAAACGCACGCCGCGTTAACCAACTATGCATACCATCGGCACAAGCACAAGTGAAAACTCACCGGCGGCTCGGGGGCAGTCGATCCCGGGCGGCGACGATGACGAGGGGGCTCAGATCGGCAGGGCGAGGCAGAAACCTGCATATTCGTAGGTTGGGGATGAGATTTTGCCGCGCCCCTCAAAATTTTTTATGGGTCGGACGCGTTTGCGGGGTCTGGTCGGGCAGCATTTCCCGTGCCGACCCGTATTTTGGCTGTTATTTTGCGGGTCGCGACTTTATACGGGGTCTGCCAGAGATGCTTTTAGAGGGTATGTAGGCTTTCGTCCATGTTCTGCATAAACTCTATCTGTTCTCTTTTTACTTCATATATTATTTTGTCATAGGTCAAATTTTCTAAAGTTTGACCAAGTTTATAAAAAATATCAATATTCATAACACCAAATCTGTATTATTTGATTCACCATGGACTATTATTCGTGTTTCATTTATTCGGTACTATAGATGATGATATTATTTAATATAAATTTAGTCAACTTTAAAAGTTTGACTTAAGACAACTCTAAAAAGCGTGGACCCTACAACCGAGGGCAACCCATCAGTCAGATCATTCACAAATTTTTGTATAGGGTAAAATGTGGCAACAATTTTGCTAAATGGGGTAGAGTGGATGAAATTTCATTAGATTGAGTAATTATTGTCAAAAATGCAAAAACATGGGGTCAACACCAAAATTCACTTGAGTTTAAAAGCGGAGCACCTTTTTAAAACAATAGGATAACCCCTGGTCTCTGCATCAAGTGATGCACACAGTCATTCTTTGTTAATTATGTTTACGAAAAGCAGAGCACCTGCTAGGCTGCTAGTTATGTTTAAAAATAGCATCGTGCGGAAAAATGTCTACTATCCGAGCAAAACCTCATACTTCATCCATCCCAAAATAAATGTACTAAAGGTGGGACACTTATTCTTGGACGATGGAGGGAGTATAATCTTGGTTCCATGGGCTAACACATACTCAAGTACACATTTACACTCTGGAGAGACGCGCACATATAGTACGACTGACAATAACTTATTCAACCTGTTATCTGGCGATGCTGAATCACTTTGAGGAAAAAAAAACACTTCAATTCTATCTAAATTCAGACGTATGGGTAGCCAGCCCTGTACTCAAGTAGGCGCGCCCACCATTCCCTTGCAGCTTTGCCGGTGCAAATTAAGTGGATTTTAAGAACCTCTTTCAATTAGGTTTTAAGCATCCGGTCTGTCATCCCCTTCCTCTTAATACTATACTAGAGGGAAATCTAACTACCTTGATGGTGGCTTGATCTTATCATCCCTATATACAGGAGAATATACTGTACATACATACATACATGTGAGCCCTAGCATTTGCAACGATCACATCAGAGATAGAAGCCTTTGCTTCATGTTTCTTGTTTCTTGTTTCATGTTGCTTTCCAGAATTAATCACCATTTGCGTACGTCGCGACACACATGTCCATCGTCTGACCTGAACATATCGCGATGAGCTACGAGACAATAGATCTCCGAACAGGAAAAAACGTTGCCATTGGAGACCTAAGAAGATCGGTCCGTGGAGACATCTATGTCATTGCGTACGTTCAGACCATGTATGTATATGTGGATGGCGTTGTCGAGGCCGGTGAACTATATAATGCTCACACTGGAGCCATGCAATACCGTAGATGATAACTCAAACCAGCCGGCACTATTAATGGTGGATCACCGCGATAGTCCGTGACACCGAACCATTGATATGGATGCTATATGCATGGATCAAGTGGTGATGTGTGAGTGTGTGCCTTTCGCTGTGCGTGTTGACTCTTGGGGCTAACAGATTGGACTCTTGGGACCAAGAGAAGGGATCATCTCGTTTTCTATTTGGTTAGCTTATTATTAGGAAAAGCTATCTAGCTACATAGGCCCCAGGGGCCAGCACATGTATATACTTTCGTAAACAAGATTAGAAGTCGTAAGTAAATTCCATGCATGTATCTTTTGTTTTTAGAGGGAAGCATGTTTTCAAATTCAGTTCGAACCTGATTTCAAATTTCTACAAACTAAACCTTACCTACCAGAAAAACCAAAATTTTGATATTCTAGGTTGAATCAAGGTTTCCATCTGCTCACCCCCAAAACACAGATGCCGGCAACCGAACTACAGTTTCTAATATGAACACTGATGCAATGCAGACAATCAAATAGTGTGCGGATGTTAGTTTTAGCTTTTTTTTTCTAAACCAGGTCCAACTGGAACAAGCATGCAATGCAGGCTAAAGCCATGCAAGCAACCAAACCCGCCCTTATTCTACTTGTTAGCTGGCCTGAGCATGATCATCTGGAGGAAAAAGAACACACTTGAATTCCATCTGAATTCAGACGTACGGGTAGCCAGCCCTGCACTCAAGTAGGCGCGCCCACCGTTCCCTTGCAGCTTTGCTGTCCAAGCTGCCCATGTCCGGTGCAAATTAAGTGGGTTTTAAGAACCTGCTTTCAATTAGGTTTCAAGCATCCGGTCTGTCATTCCGTTCCTCTTAAAATCAGTAGTTCGTTAGTTGACTCTTTTAGAGCACGTATAGTGATGCTATCTTAGGTGTGCCACATAGGATAAATGTTGAGGTGGAGGAGAGAGAATCCATAAGAAAATGGTTGTCTTCTCTTATTTAAGAGATGATCTCTTAGCACAATATGTCTCATCATATTTTTAGGAATAACTAGTTATTGAAGGTAATACTAAGAGATAGCCCATTGTAGATATGCTTTTATTGTCATGTCTAAATTACGTGCAAGGTGTAAGATATGACTATCTTATCAACCATCATACATGCCCTTACGAGTTAATGTCTTATTTGTTTCGAGAGATAGATCTAACTACCTTTTTTTTTGCCGGAAAACAAATCTAACTACCTTGATGGTGGCTTGATCTTGTCTTTTTGTTTTCCGAAATGTGGCCTGGTCTTGACGTCTTGTCATGCATCTATGTACATGAGAATATACTGTACGTACACACATATATGTGAGCCCTTGCTAGCTTTTTACAACGATTACATCAGAAATAGAAGACTACGCTTCTTGTCTCCTGTTTCTTATTTCTTGTTGCATTCCGGAATTAATCGCCATTTGCGTACGTCGCAACACATGTCGATCGTTTGACCTGAACATATCGGGGTGAGCTAGGAGATAATAGATCGCCGAGCCCGAACAGGAAAAACGTCACCATTGGAGACCGAAAGAAGATCAATCCATGGACACATATATGTCATTGCGTACGTTGAGACCATGTGTATATGGAGATGGCGCTGTCGAGACTGGTGAACTATATATTGGTCAGACTAGAACCATGCAAATGTAGATGATAATTCAAACCAGCCGGCAATATTAATGGCGCATCATCGTGACAACGAACCATTGATATGGATGCTACATTTTTTTAGAAAAGGAGGATGACCCCCGGCCTCTGCATCTAGTCGATGCATACAGTCACTTTATTAATTATTAACACAAAACCTTACAAAGCCATACAACAGCAAGACTAAACCCACCGTCTAAGCAACATCTGTCGCTATACCTATCCAAATGATGAAGGGGCGCAGATAGTCTGGGCCTAATACCAAACAGACATCGCAGCCAAACCTAAACATCTAAGATCTGAGGTCCCAACCAGGACGCCTGCCGGGTATGGGGCACCTACCAGTCCGGCGCACTCCTCAACCAGGACGCCTGCCGGGTATGAGGCCGCCGCAGCCACCTGCCACAAATCCATCTTCAGAGCTGTACTGTTGCATGTACTGTGCCAGGTCTTTCTCCATCGACGCCACCATGACGCCCGACAGCGTCGTCCTCCTGCGCGAGTCCATCCTCCCACAGCGAACTCCGAATCTGCACCGCGCCACGCCGTTAAGATCCGTCACCATCAGTGTGTAGGATGAAGCACCGCTCCACCAAAGAATCCGTCCACTGGTCCCTCGATCAGGTGTCTACCTCCAAAAATGACGCCCCCAAGGGAGGAACGACACCAGAGCGCCGCCGTCATCCGATCATCCGATCTAGGGTTTCCCCCAGAGGTAGCAGAGAGTGGCCTTGAATTTCTCCACGGCGATGCCTTCAAGAAAGGAACGACGCAGATAGCGCCGCCACCGCCGGCTTTAGCAGAAGCCGAAGGCAAGTTTTCACCCAGATCAGTTCGAAGGAATCCAACTCTCGTGCACGGGCAGCCGTCACCACCAGCACCACCAGGAAGACCCTGGAGTACCGGCAATCAGCGAGCCACCGGCACCACCGCATCCAGATCGCCGGCCACGTCGGGCCGCCGCCATCCCCCGCGCCGTCCGGGTCAGAGACGGAGCTGCCGACCGCGCACAGGGACCGCCGCCGCCTGCACACGCCGGAGCGTCGCCGAGATCCCAGCGCCCGCCACCGCTTGCCGAAGCCAACCGCCGCCCGAGCACTGGCGCCACCGTGGAGCCATCAGATCGGGGAGGAAGACGCCGCGCGCCGACCACCCTCGCGGACCCCCGCCGCACGCCCGAGCGCCGGCGCCACCGCAACGCCATCAGATCGGGAGGAGGAAGAGCCCGCGCCTCGCCGCCCCGCGCAGACCACGCCGCCGCCATCGCCGCAGCGCCACCAAAGGGGAGCCCCGCATATCCACCGGCGACACGACCTGCCGCCGAGCCGAGCGCCGCCGCGAGGGCCGGCCGTCCCGCGCCGCCCAGGAGCCTCGCGAGGAGGGAGGGAGCCCCGCCGCCGCGGGCGCACGCGCGGGCTTTGCCCGGCGGCGTCCCTTGGCGGCTGCGAGGGAGAAGGAAGGTGAAGGAAGGGAGCGGCGGCGGCGATCTAGGGTTCCACCCGGGCCGCTCGCAGGAGCGGCACGGGGGACGGGCCTATGCATCGATCAAGTGGTGATGTGCGAGTAAGTGTGTGACCTTCGCTGTGCGTGTTGAGTCTTGGGGCTAACAGATGGGACTCTTCAGTCCAAGAGAAGGGATCATCTCATTCTATATTTATTTAGAGTATCTTTAAAGGCCGCACAAAAATTTCGCGCCCAATAAAAATTATAGCGCGCCACTGTAGCACTTTTAATGCGCCGGAACCAACATTGCTTTAGCAGACGCCCAAAGACGCGCACCCAAAAAGCAGATTGTGCAAATTGTGAAGCGCGTCCAATCCGGAGCCCAAAATATGCTGCGCGCGATAGTCCTTTTTAGCATGCGTCCAAAAGTTTTTAGCGTTACAACATCTACTGGAGCTGTTGGGCGCCCAAAAAAACGAATTTTTAGTACGCGGAGCTCTTTTTGGGCGCCTGTTGGAGATGCTCTTAGCTTGTCCGCTAGAAAAAACTATCTAGCTTAGCCGTGAGTAAATTCGGTGCATCATGTAGGAGTAGATCTAACGGTATCTCCAATGTTGACCCGTAAACCGGACACCGTATCCATCCGCGGACCAGGACCAGTCCGTGAACACATATGTGGAAGCCGACCCTCCAAAACTATCCCCATGCATATCAAGCGGGATTACAACAAATCAGACAAATTACATGCAAACCGGACGATTTCTATACAAACCAGAGTGCATTCATTATGTTTCAGACATTTGACCGGACCTAAACCTAGCATACGGTGGCGCACGTCGTCTAAGTCCTTGTTGTTCCCTTCCGATGACCACGTACTCCACCTGCCATCTCCATGAATGACATGAATAAGACACGCGAAGTGAAGGTGCAGTCGCCGGTGAGAAAGAGTAGAACATGGAAGATGGGCCGGACCACTTGGAAAACGAGACACTACCGCTTTCCATGCTCTACTCCTCCTCATCCGAGTCTGCGACCTGTCCGTCGCTGGTAGACATGAGATCGACGATGGACCTGGACGAGCCGACACTGTCCCGCTGCCACATGCGCCCCCGAAAGATCAGTAGCGGTGCATAGGACATGCAACTGGCGGCGTTCTCGTCCGCGATCGCATGTGCCGCCAGCGTAGCCTCGCGTCCAGCTACTTTAGCACGTGCGGCCTTGTAGAGCGCCCGCTAATCGGTTATGAAGTTGGGGTTCGCCTTTTTTTACACGGCCTCCTTACTCACACGCTGCTCGAGAAGGGACAAATTGTACCGTTGTTCCTCATGCGCATGCCGAAATTCCTACATAGGCGCCAGCCCAGGCTACTCCTCTGCCATGGCGGCCGTGAAGTGCGCCTGCGCCTACTCCAGGATGAAGCCGGCATGCACTGGCGCAGGCTTCAGTGTTGAGTCGTTATCGGAGACCGTCTCCATAGCGGGGTTGTGTCAGAGACCTCGGGGGAGCTGGCCGGCATGCCGGCCTCAATCCTCCTGGCATGGCGGCTCTGCCAGGCATCCGCAAGTGCGGCCACTCGTTCTTCTGCTCCGACGAGAGGTTCTCCCACAAAGCGTTCCTGATCGCGGTCATGGTGGATGTGGTGAACGGAAGGAAGATGTGTAGCGGATGTGTTGTGAGCTTGGTGAGCCTTTAAATAGCGGATTTCGCTAAGGGGAAGCGTCCAAGTGCATCAATGCACAGGCGCCGGAATTGGTTCCTCCGCCGACGAGCCTGTTTAATGGCGGCAGAATGGACGGGTATTGAACTGGTGCGGTAGATATCTATCTAGTCATGTCTAGTAAACGTCTCTCCAGTATAGAACAGACGCTAACACAGAGGATGCGGCGTGTACGCCCTCTGCCGGCGAGCCATTTTAATGTCGACGCTAGTGAGAGGTTAACTATCAAGCAAAACCTCGTCCAATCCTAGGTTTGTATATAGTTAATTAAACTCTGAAGACATGCGCATGGTAATAGTAACTTTTGTTCATGTGGCCCATTGTCCAGTGCAAACTAAGTGAATTTTAATAACCATTTTTCAAATGAGATGCAGCCATCACTTCCTGAGTGAGTCATCGGCGTGGTCCAGGTTGTGGCGTAGCGGCGCGAGGCCCTAGCGTCCTTACCGATTGGGGCGGCAGCCACAGATCTGCAGTGACTCCTTTGGCGGCCGCGCCGGCCGGTTACAGTGGGAAGTAACTTAGACTAGTGTCATATGCATGATACTAGTCTAAGTTACTACCTTATAGTGCAAAGTATCTTAATAGTAGTGCCATAGTTTTTTTTATTTATTGGCTTATAGACTCATTTTATCTCGGGAAGCGCTATGTTGAACATATTATGTTACTCCAAGCACCTCTCTTCTTATTAAATACTTGCCATATAAGTAAAATTGTTTTGGGATGTGTTAAGTTACTACCTAAGTTACCCTTACTATGACTAGCCTCAGCACATGGGTGTTACTAGCTTGGCTTTCAATCCAATGGCTTGTTCCTGATCGCTGGTTTGGACCAGGATCCTCCGGCTGCGCTCCTGCAAACCTTTCGCTGCAAACTCGGCCAGAACGGCGGTGTGGCACTGTTTGCTGCAAGATCTAGTATGTGAGGGTCCGGCCGAGGGTGGTGCGGGCTTGGCCGGAGCTGCGTGCTGGTGGTCAGGGTAGACAAGGTGGCAGTCGATGCTGAGGTTCTCCGTCGTCGTCGGTGTTGGTCTGTGATGACAACCCGTCCCGTGGTGGTGCCCTCATCGCGGACTGTGTTGGCCATCGAAAGATCTTTGTGAGGGTTACTCTTTTCAGATCCGGTGGTTTCCTTCTAAGGTGAGTTGCAATCTATGGACGATGACACTAATGCAGAGGGTATGGTTGTCCAGCAGCGGCGGCCGGTTTCGTCCAGAGCATGCGACTGTTAGATTGCGTAAAAGTGGTGGCGGCGACACATCTTGACTCCGATGATGGTGCTCCTCGAGTACCGAGTCTTGAGCAGCGGGGTGAAAACCTAGTTGTGACTCGAGTTAGTTGTATCGGACAATGACGATGTTTCTACGTCGTTACATTGTTGAAGGCATTGCTCGGATATGCTCGGACTAATTCTTGACGGTGAAAACCTAGACTCTGGCATGACGGCGGCGCTCGAACATTGCTCTCTTTCTGAAGGCATTGTTGTTGAATAAGCTGGTGCGGATATGGTTATTGTTACGGGTTGTCGAACACGGAATTGATCGCTTCGTTTTTTTTTCCTGCTTGCTTAGGCATGGCTTTGGTCTTATATGACTTTGCTATTTGCCGACAGGTTTTTGTGCGTGTGCATTAATGTTAGTTGTGTGCATTCTAATTATGCAGAGGCCAGATGTGTGTTCATTTTGATTGTATTAGTTTGATGTTTCATTCTGAGTAATAAAATCCATCTTTTATCAAAAAATATTGAGTTTCAAGCACCTGACATGTCATGCATCGCATTCCTCTTACTATTGTGGTGTGTTTGGTTGCATTTTCATCGCAGTATAGTTGACTTTCTTACGAGTTAATGCCTTCTTTATTTCTAGAGGGAAATCTGACTATACCTTGATGGTGGCTTGATATTGTCATCCATGTGTATACAGAGGATATAACTGTACGTACGTATACATACATGTGTGGCGAAGCCTTTCCAACGATCATATCAGAGATGGAAGACCTTTGCTTGATTGCTTCTTGTTTCTTGTTTCTTGTCGCTTTCTAAAATTTATCACCATTTCCATACGTGGCAAATACATGTCGATCATCTAACCTGGATATATCGTGCGATCACAATGATCAAGGAGACAAGGGATCCCTTTACAGGAAAAACGTCGCCGTTGGCAATGGAAATAAGATCGGTCCATGCACACATATATATACACTATATAATGGAAACCAGCCGGCATTATTAATGGTGCATCACCGTGACACGGAACAATGGATATGGATGTTTACGTACATCGATCATGTGCTGATGTGTGAGTGTGTGACCTTCGCTGTGCGTGTTGACTGACACACACGAGGACGAAGCTTTGGGAAATGGCTCCCTGGAGCTCGTTAGTAAAGTCGAAAAAGGTATTTCCATGTTTAAAAAATCAAAAACAAACGTGAAAACTTATATACATGTTATTTTTTGTGGGAAAAAACTTATACATTCTCACTAAGAATTTTGTTAGAAAATATTGTTATTTCTAAGCTACTCCTCTGTAATGATCTAAAAGGTCGTATACTAATTTACAGAGGCAAAGAAAATCTCAGCCCGGTAACAAAAAAATAGTCCATTTTTGTGTACGTATTTGCCTTTTTTATGCCACATATGAGAGTATATTATCATAAGAATTTCCATGTGCATAGTATACATGTGTATGTGTAAGCAGAGTTCTTTTTTTCTTTTTACTATGTATAAAATTGGCATTTGAGTGCCGGGCTCCATGATCCTAAAAAAAAGTGTTGGGCTCCATGAAGCCCATCATCCGTTTCCAGTTTTTGCGAACAGATGGGATCATTTTGCTCGAAAAAAAAAGATGGGATAATTATTTCTGAATTTTCCGTATGTTTAGCATATTATGAAAAATCAAATGATAAGTGCCACATGTGTGACACGAAGTAACACCGCCGAGACGTTTTCACAATTAAATTTGCCATAAAAAATGAAACCCCAAAAAATGAAACTTGCCATCCAAACATTGCCATGCCCGGATAACTAAAGTTGCCATCAAAAAACGTCAAGGTGGAATTGCTTCATGCCAGACGTGTGACACTTATCTAGCACATGAGTACATGTATCTATTATATATTATGAGTACATGACAGATTAATAAGAAAAGGACAACCAAATGCTATAAATATTCTCACATTTGGCCATTAATTTGATGGGCTTTTTTGGTAAATAAATTGTAACCATCGGATGTTTGTAAGTATGGTGGACCCATAATGTTTGTACACTCGTATATGCACCAACGGGCCTAACAATACATGACTTTTTGACAAAGGGAATACTAATATCGTGAAGATATTAATTACATACGGCCTATGTAAAAACAAGATATTCAAAGACATTCAAACTACGCACAGGCAGAAAAGATATGAGAAAGAAGAGAAGAAAAAGAGAGATCCTACAACGCTGATCAATCATTAGCATCAGCAGCACTCTAACCACCATCGAAGACAACACCTGGATTACAAAAAAAAATCTCTAAAAACAACGCTTCCAAGAAGAAAACAATGCATAAGCTAATCAAAGATCTTGGGTTTTCACCTAGAGAAAGTCTGAGTTCATCCAAAAACAATGCCTTCAACAAGGCCATTGACAGGTACAACCAATAAAGGTCAGACCTTGGGTTTTCACCCTGGGAATCGAGACTCGGTACTCGAGGAGCACCACAAAAAATGCAGTCATCTAGTTATGCCACACTTGCTTGACGAGGCCGCTATTACTAGTCACCAAACACGTGGCACACGGTCTTCATCGCATCCAATACACCCTTCCACCAAAGCTTCAAGACCTCCAATCAAAACCTCCGTGACTTTCTCCACCACTATGGATGCCTTGTGAATCTTAACTTAGACATGTCCCATGACACCAATAAGAAATTGAAGCTTCGCACCACGCTCTCTTGAGGTCGAGCTGGTTGATAATATGACCACGCGCTATGAGAGCCTTTTCGAGCTAGATATCCAGGGGCAACATACGCCAATCCGTATTGATCTCCGACAGGGAAGATCGAAACTCGTCGGCGACATGCGGCAGAAAGATGACTTGATAGAAGAAAAGCTTTAGTGCCAAACCACTATGCGATCCCGACAAGTCACTCATCAGCCATTGCCGCACCGCAACACCGTCGCAGGAGAAGTCGGTGCAGGTGTTGGATCCAGGTCCAATTCGGATGCCAACAACTAGTAGGCCCTATAGCTGCCGTCAGATCCAACGGACTAGCTGCGGCTAGACCATACAAAGGTATTGTGCTACTTGTGAGCTGCGTTGGGATTTTCTCGAAGAGGAGAGGATGATGCAGTACATTACAGATAAGTATTTTTCTCAGTTAAAAACCAAGGTTATCAATCCAGTAGGAGAACCACGCAACACCTTGTTAGCAGTACCTACACACAAAATAACAAATACTTGCACCCAACACAAACAAGGGGTTGTCAATCCCTTGGCGGTTAATTGCAATGATCAAATCCCATAGTGATAGATAGATAAATAAAAACAAAAAATAAAGGTAAATAAATTGCAGAAGGTATCTTTGGATTTTAATATATGATAAAGATAGACCTGGGGCCATAGTTTTCACTAGAGGCTTCTCTCTTGAACATAGCACACGGTGGGTAAACAAATTGCTGTTGGAGGATTGATAGAAAAGCGAATAATTATAACGGTATCCAAGACAATGATCATGTATATAGATATACATCTGAGCCAGTAGATCGACTTCTACCTGCATCTACTACTATTACTCCACACATCGATCGCTATCTGGCATACTTCTAGAATATTAAGTTCATAAGAACGGAGTAACGCCTTAAACAAGATGACATGATATAGCCAAAGTAAATCCAACTAATATGAATAAAACCCATCGTTTTATCCTTAATGGCAACTATACACATACGTGTCATGTCCCCTTCTGTCACTGGGATTGAGCACCGCAAGATCGAACCCATCACAAAGCACCTCTCCCATTGCAAGATAAATCAATCTAGTTGGCCAAACCAAACGAATAGATCGGAGAGAAATACAAAGATATAATAAGCATGCATAAAAGAGTTCAGAAAAGACTCAGATAATATTCATAGGTAATCTGATCATAAACCCAAAATTTATCGGATCCCAACAAACACACCGTAAAAAAGGATTACATCGAATAGATCTCCAAGAACATCGAGGAGAACATTGTATTGAAGATCAAAGGTAGAGAAGAAGCCGTCTAGCTACTAGCTATGGACCCGTAGGTCTGTGGTAAACTACTCACACATTATCGGAAGGGCAACACGGTTGATGTAGAAGCCCTCTGTGATCGATTCCCCCTCCGACAGGGTGCTGTGAAAAAGGTCTCCAGATGGGATCTCGCAAGAACAGGAAGTTGTGGTGGCTGAAAAAGTGTTTCGGGGTGGCTCTCTGTTGGTTTCCTGATTTTGGAGAATTTATAGAGCTGGAATTAGGTCAAACAGAGGAATCAGGGGCCACGAGGCACCAGGGCGCGGCTACCCCCTGGGCACGCCCTGGTGGCTCGTGGCCCACTCCTTCGCCTTCTGGTCTCCTCCCAAACCTTCCACTAGTAGAAAACAGGGCTTTGGTCCAGGCCGGGTCAGGCCATTAGTCCCAGTTCAGTCCAGAACCGGGACCAATGCCCCCATTGGTCCCGGTTCGTGAGCCCAGGGGGCCGGCCGGGCCACGTGGGCCATTGGTCCCGGTTCATCTGGACCTTTTAGTCCCGGTTGGTGGGATGAATTGGGACCAATGGACCTCGCTCCTGGCCCACAACCATAGGTCCCGGTTCGTGCCTCAAACCGGGACTAAAGATTAGACCTTTAATCCCGGTTTGAGGCACGAACCGGGACTAATGGGGTTGAGACCTTTAGTCCCGGTTCTTGCCACGAACCGGTACTAAAGGTCCCATTTTCAAACTCTACCCCCCTGGATCGCCTTTTCAGTTTTTAAAAAAATAAAAGAAAATGATGGAAATGTCAAAAAAAATAAAAGAAAATAAGTTTCCCATGTGATATCTGGTCTAGTTGTTGGGAAAATTTGCAAATGTGAATTTTTACTTTATTTGCAAAATCTCTCTGAAATTTGTAAAAATGGGCATAACTTTTGCATACTAACTCGGATGAAAAAGTTTTTATATGAAAAATCATCTACTCGAAAAGTTACGGGGCTTTTAAGATCTAGAGTGAAAAAAATCGAAAAAAAATTCAAACAGTGGGCAAACTGTGGTCAAACTAATTATTCTAGAATATTAGTGTTACTAAATAAGTATTTCTGTTATTTCAATTTTGGTCAAATCTGGTCAAACTGTGGTCAAACTAATTATTCAAGAAATATTAGTGTTACTAAATAATTATTGTTTTTTAAAACAATAGTTTCAAAATAAAACTATGAAATGTGTCACTTCATGCTCAAGCAAAATTCCTGAAGGTTAATAGGATTGACATCTTAGTATTGTCGGGAAAACAACAAGTGCAGACTTGGAGCGAGGGAGAATAGAACCCGGAAGTTAAGCGTGCTCAGGCTGGGGGAGTGGGAGGATGGGTGATCGTTCGGGAAGTTAGATGATTTGGAATGATGAGGGGTGATTAGAGAATAAATTGAGAAGTGATGAGGGGTGGTGATTACAGACTAGAGGTTAAAATAATTCAGAAATTTGAAAATAAAAAAAATTCAAAAAATATCATAAAATTTCCTTTAGTCCCGGTTGGTGTTACCAACCGGGACTAAAGGTGGAGCTCCACATGGCCGCGCCCTTTAGTCTCGGTTCTGAATTGAACCGGGACTAAAGGGATAGGCATTAGTATCGACCCTTTAGTCCCGGTTCCAGAACCGGGACTAAAGGCCCTTATGAACCGGGACTGAAGGCCCTTTTTCTACTAGTGTTCTAATGTCTCATATGTCTCGAAAAAAATGTCAAAAAATTTCGTGGCATTTGGATTTTGTTTGGTACTGATTTCCTGAAAACCTAAAAACAGGCAAAAAAAACATCAACCGGTACTTGGCACTAAGTTAATAGGTTAGTCCAAAAATATTATATAATTGTATATAAAACATTCAAGGTTGATACTGTAATAGTATGAAACAATAAAAAATTATAGATAAGTTGAAGACGTATTATAGGGCCCATGACCTAGCCCGAGGCATAACAGCGAGAGCCTACTGAAGCGGCCGATCTGCCGGAGCACCGCCATGAGCGACTGAGTCGCCAGATCAAGGCGAACAGGGACCAGAAGCGCGTGGAGGCCAGGATGCGCCGCAAGATCGAGGGAAGAGGGGAGTTGAAGAAAGAAGATACATCCCGCCGCGTCCGCGGGCCTGCCGGGAGGCTACTGGCAGCAACAAGGGGAGGAGCACCGAGAGGACGCTCACTGCGGCGGCAGCGGCGCGAGTCGTCCCGTGAGCATCCAGGGAGGACGCTCGCTGTTGCGGTGGTGGCGGCGAGTCGCCGTAGGAAGAAAATGCCTTCGCATAAGCACAAGTGATCGACATGTGTTTGTTCCATCGTTACCCACCCCAATTTGTGGTACTTTGCTTGTGGTTATGGATACTTTGACCACATGATTTGTATGTACTATTTCAACAACATTATATATACTCCTATGCATCCACGGATGTAAGAGCAATTGCACCGCGCTGATTCATTTCATCTGCCCTTCTCCATTCGAGTTCAAACGGACACAAAAATCGGTCCAACGCGCCGACCCACGGACATGCATCCGCTTTTCATCGGCCAGATGACCCATTTGCGTCGGGACGGACATGAGGTGGACGCGCGCGATGCCCACCTACTCCTCCCCCTGGCCCGTCAGTCGGTGGCACATAGGCCATTCTCTTCCTCCCATCTACAACAAGCACCCGACCGCCCCACACCTCGTCGCTGATGCCTAGTTCCGGTGCCCTCGCCTGCCGTCCGCACACACATACCCTCCACCCTCCCCCGCAGCACGCCACCTTCCAACGTCGTCGCCACCATCGTCTGGCAATCGGGCCACTATAGCTTCCCCCACGTCGCCGCCAGCACCACCTCCCCCTCCCACGCCACCGGCCAGCTCCTTCGACGATGTCGCCATGCTCGTCTAACGCCGCCACGCTTCCCGAACACCGCTAGGCCAGCTACCTGGTCCCAGGGGGGGATGCGACTCTTTGCCGGCCTGCTTCTTCGACGACGCCCGCAATCTCTTCGACGGTTTGCCTGCAAGGTACAAATGGACTCCCCCGACGATTTCTTTTCCACAATTTCATATGTGACTCGGATGATTCTTCATCAGAAGATGAGGAGATGGTGGTTGTTGTGTCTGTCGTCCATGACCACCTGAGTAGGCAGGCAACCGTTGTTCCTGGGCTAGATCCCGGGGTACTCTCTGGCGTTGAACCGCAACAGAGAGAGCGGCCATTTCCTTCTCTAGAAGAACTATTTCGAGACACACAACCCGCTCTTCAAGCATCACCAATTCCGGCGTTGTTTCTGTATGGCTAGGCATGTTTTAACCATATCCGGAAGCGGGTAGTGGCATACGATAAGTATTTCGAGTGCAAGGAGGATGCCCTTAAAAATATTGGCTTCTCCTCTTATCAGAAATGCACTACAGCTATACGGATACTTGCATACGGAGTTCCCGGTGATCTCATTGATGAGTATGTCCATATGAGCGAGTCCATGTACAAATTCTGCAAGGTTGTGATAGCAGTGTTTGGCCCTAAGTACTTGAGAGAGCCAAATTGCAGAAATAGCCCGCTTGTTGGCGATGAATGCCATCAGGGGCTTTCCGGGGATGCTTGGTAGTATATATTGTATGCACTAGGAGTGGAAGAACTGTCCTTCTGCTTGGCAGGGGAAGTATAGGGGCCATGTCAAAGCTTGCACGGTCATACTTGAGATCGTGGCCTCACACAACCTCTGGATCTGTCACTCTTTTTCGGCATGGCTGAGTCTCACAATGATATCAACGTGCTTCAACTCTCTCCGATGTTTGCAAGGCTTGTCGAAGGCAACTGCCCGGAGGTCAGTGTTAACATCAATGGCCAAACTACAACAAAGGATACTATCTAGCTGATGGTATCTACCCTCGGTGGACTACTCTGGTGAAGACAATCTCCAACCATATAGGAGAGAAGAGGAAGAGATTTTCCCAAGAGCAAGAGAGTGCTAGGAAGGATGTGGAGCGTGCACTCAGTGTTCTGCAATCTCATGGGGCATCGTTCGTTATACTGCTAGAACTTGGAGCACCAAAAAGTTGTGGGAGATGATGACTGCTTGTGTTATCGGGTACAATATGATCATAGAGTATGAGTGTCCGGAATGTATCTACGACCAAGGGTTTCAGTTTTAGAGTGACAATCTTGTGCCTGAGCATGGAGGAGCAGTAACATTTGCACAGTTCATCCAATTTCATCATCAAATGTGCGATTGGAAAACTCACATTTAGCTGTAAAATGATTTGGCTGAGCATATGTGGGCTCACGTAGACAACCAATAGATGTATCTTTTTTTAATGTATTTGAGACAATTTAATTTGGCTTGTAAACTATAATATATTTATTTGGCCGGTAAACTATGCTATATTTATTTGATTGCGAAACTATGTAAGATGTTTGTATTTTGTTTCAATTATGTTTAAAAACTCACGGAAGGCCGACCGCGAGGGTGAAAATGAGTCTGCGCATTGAGGACATGGCTGACTCAAACGCAAAAGGGGACAGACAACAAGCGAACAACCGACCTAAACGAACAAAAATCGGGTCAACGTGTTAGAGTTGTTCTGAAGACTTGGAGGCTTGACCCCTTTTTTCTAGAAAACTGGCGACGCTAGATCGATTCGGATGGAAAACACGCTTTGGTCATTCTAAAAGACGTGCCAGTAGCCAGAATACACTACCAGTACTTAAGTACGCCACTCGACCATGTAACCTCTTACGGTTACTAGTTCATTGGCCGACACCTTTTATGAGTCATATACAGGAGCAACGGATCATAATGTGCATATAAATGCAAGGCCACGCCTTTCCAACAAAAACATCAAAGCTAGACGATTCTGTTTCTCTTGTTTATTGTTTATTATTGCTTTCTATGACTAATTGCCATTTGCGTACTGTTAACATATATCTCTATCATCTCACTTGGACATGCCGCGGGATCACGATGAGCTAGGAGCCTAGGCGACAGCCAATCCATGAACAGCGAAAACGTCGCCATTGGTAACGGAAAGATCGATTCATGGACACATGTTGACATGTATGTATGTCCTTGCGTACGTTAAGATCACACATATGGCTAGCGTTGTCGAGACAGGTGAGCTACATTGCACGAACTTAGCCATGCAAAGGTAGATAGCTCAAGCCATCAGGCGTTATTAATGGCGCATCACCTTGACACCTAATCACATCGATATGGATGCTATGTACATCGATCACATGGTGTGATTTGTGACCATAGCTGTCCGTGTTGACTCTCGGAGCCAAGAGATGTGACTCTTTGGGGGCCAAGAGAAGTGGTCATTTTCTCGTTGTTTACGAGCTACTACCTAGCTAGGTTTTCTCTTTTTTTCCTTTTTACCAAAATGATTCAAATCAATAATAAAGATTCATGAGAAGTACAAAGCATCTCAAACATAATAAAAATTATATTGAGATCTCTGGACCACCAGACAACCACTACCGCCAGTAGAACGAGCCGATGATGCGACATTGTCAATACACCCGTACCAGAATCGGACCAACCTTGCCGATGACAGCCGGGAAGTCATCATGCATGTGCCCCTAAACACCATCGTATAGGACCTCCGCAATCGCTCCCCCCCCCCCCCCGGTCCCACAATCTCAGACTCCACTCCCAACAAATATTGTCAGGTGTTCATCCATAAGTTGAACTCAGTTGACTCTAGCGATGGAGTCGATTGGATGAACTCAAGACCTTCTTTGTGGCCGAGGAGGACAAGGTGCTGACCGGCCTCCATGATCGAGGCAGAGGAGGTGTGGAGCGCTGCCATGGCCGCTGCCGCCATCAAGGCCGCCTTCGAAGCTAAGCAGGAAGCTTGGAGGACGGAGGTTGTGCCGGTCACATGGAGATACAAGCAGAGGTAGACGGTGAGGGGAGGGTCAGGGCCGTCATGGAGATTTCATTAGTGGGCACTGGAGGGAGGAGCAAAAAGGTACTTGGACTCGTTCGAGTTGAAGAAGAAATATAATTTGAGTAGAATAAGAATAATATATGATTAGTACTATGTGCATCGTGCATTTGAATCCTACCAATGTTTAGTATTATATTTATGATGCATTTGGACCCTATCTATGCTTAATAATATAATCAATTTGGACCCTATGATATGTTTGAATTTGGGTTTGAAAAATACAATATTATGCATCTGAAATATTGTTGACTTGTGTGGTGTTGGAACATATTCATGTGAAACTAGAGTTGAAATGGAGTTCTTATACCCACATATTAAGAGAAATGAGAGAGGAAAATAAACAGGTTTGCATTTTAGGGAATCTGAAAAGGCACAGGGGTCCAAAATCTCTAAAATGCTTGCAAAGTGTCCTCTAAAACCACTTTAGAAGGTGCCCTACTAGTGAATCTCTAGATTTTATCTAACCCAAGTTTCGTATTGTGGCCAAAGTGAAATCTCGAGATGCATGGGCACCACATAAACTAGGAAGGATGAAGTAAATTACACGAAAATGCATTCATTTTTTAACTGCACTTAAAACATATATAAAGTTTTCACCAAATTAGTAATAAAAAATTATATAGCTAAAAAATATAAAGAAGTTTTTTGAGATTGAAGGCGTCTTTGATCTCTTTTGATGCTCGTATTTGGTATTGACACCGACATGGCTCTTTTTGGATTTGCTTCTCTTATTATTTTTCTTGATACCCTCTAAATAAGAATTCTCTTATTTAATACCTTTCACTCGCCGACGAGATATGGAGTAGCTCATGGTCTTTCCAATATTGTTGTTTAGTATCTTTTTCGAGTTGTGAGTCACTACATTTCGCTTGACAACCTTTCATCACAGGAGCTCATTTGTGTTTCTCGGTATCTTTATATCTAGGTTTGGTTGTGTTATATGCAAGATGTTTTACCTCTAGAAGAGAATATTGTAAAATTGTATATTAATTGCATAGATAATCTCATAATAACAACATATCGGCTACACTTAGGGACATCTCATTTTAAAGTGTTTTTTTTATGTTTAATATCTCATAGCATTGTAGAACTTATAAAAGCATGATTTTCCAATTATCCAATCTTTCCATAATAAATGGATCAATGTCTAAGTTTATATATACCTATGACATTTTAAAATGTACTTTAATTTTATGTTTAATACTTATCTCTTGGCTAGCATGTTATTGAACTTATGCAAACTGGTATGAAGCTTTATGTGATTGTATTTTTTATATAATGATATTAAAATGTGCCAAGATAACACTATTTCAAAAAACTAAACAAAGCCCAAGACTTAAACATAGGAGACTTACTTGATATAATGTATGCAACACAAATGCAAGAGTATAGTTGGTAGTTGAGGGAATCCTTAATAATGGACATTTATCATGAATGTTGTAGAATAAAGTATTTTACCTTTTACATTTCCCATTCCCCGTGTACATTTGGTGCATGAGATCTTTGTAATTCATGTTTAGCCAGTTGTCCTTAGCAATAACTATAATTATCTATTACTTGCTTGAAATGTTTTTACATATATATTTCTACGTCTTTAGATCAACATACTACTATTTGCTTGTTAGCTTGATTCATACATATGGATTGAAAGTCACACCAACATTATATACTAAAAGTATACATTTTGAGGAGTCAAATTTTAGGCAACGGGTGTGTGTGTTTTAAATTATATTTTCAGGAATTTTAGAATTTGCAAAAGCCTAATTAATAATTGTTTGTCACAAAGTTTACCCGAATTAAAGAGTATGAGGTTAGGCCAATGATTTTAAAAGCAATGATTTGTACGATATTGTTTTTACTCAAATTCGACATTTTTGCAAATATGCATACACGTGGAGATGTCCACATTAGAGGAAAAAACGTGGGAGCAGCTGTCCCCGGGGTATGTGCATCATGGACAGGGTTCGAGATCTAGTGAAGTTGCAACATAGCATGCACATCTGACTAATTTATGTCACCAAGTGGGCGTGGCAATACACGAAGACTTTGGCTTAGTAGTGCTATCCGAGTACAAATTCTCGACCTCTGGGGTGAAAAGTTTTTATACATTGGACATATAACATTACACTAGTAGCACCAAATTTTGTTAGTTTCATTAGCTCATTTGCTATTTTTAATGCACTAAATAAATTTCTATGGTTTTAGTGTATATGATTCAAATTTGAACTACAAATATATAAAAAGAAATGCCCAAAAGCTGGAAGAAAAGGCATATTTAAATTCTTAAGTACCTTTGTAGATCTTCACAAAGAAATGTGTGGAAAATAAATTATTTAAGTGGGAAAACCAAAACCATTACTTGCATGTTATATACTTTGTAAATTTTGTAAAATGTAAATGTAGTCCAATAAAAAGGAATTTGGTAGATAGTCATTATATGACATCGCGAGGCTGTGCTTACATTTAAAAAATCACAAAAGTCGGGTTCTAATTTTCTTAGAAACTAAAGCATCCCTAAGGAAGCATCGTAGCATTCAAAGGGTAAGTATGATATTTGAAGTTGAACTTGCAGTTGCATCACCATTATGAACTTGAAATTTCAATTACAACTAGATATTACACTAATATATAGTAATATACCTTCATGTTCCATACATTTATGTAATAATTTTGGTTTTTCTATTTTTAATAGCAAATTAAGACACCATGTGAATTACGTTCAAAACATAAAGATGTAGAAGGATCCCATCTTTGTGTAAATTGAACTAACAACGATACATTACTAATTCCAAAATTAGCATATTTTCTGGATCCATTTGGTATCTTCAAGGTATTATTTAATTCTTAGTATTTACAGAGTATAATTAAAACTTAAACTACAAGTACATTAAAAAACCTAAAAATGAATAAAAATATATTGAAGTTCTAAAATATCTTTGTAGGTCTTATCCAAAAACAAATATGGAACTCAATCATTTAAGTGGGGAAATCCGAGGCTTTAATAGGAGATATTTGTTTAAAAAAATTGTAAACCAAATCTGAGTAATATGAAACTTGGCATGGTGTGGTTTGATTGTATATGTTTAAAAAAAAATTATCGAAAGACCATGCTTAAAATTCTTTTCACAAAAAGTTTTATTGCATGTTTCTTAGAAACCACGACATCTCCAAGAAACATCCTAACTTATAAGGGTAAAGTTCAATGTTTGAAGTCGAACTCCCAATTGCTAATTCATAAAAATTATTTTATACATTGCTTGAAAAAACATGCAAAGGGCATCACACATGGTTGTGTTTTCTAACTGTATTATGGTGTAGGCTGCACCACATATAATTTTCTTGCAAACGCCATGCATAAGACATTCCACACATTTTTATGTTTCTGTTGTGTTAGATCATAGGCTACGTTGCACAATTTTCTTGCAAAAAAACTGTGTGCAAGGCATTGTATACGGTTGTTTTCTTAAACTATGTGTGATGATAGTATACATCACACAATTTTTATCTAAGAACCATCTATAAGAGATCACACTATTGCAATTTTGTAACGGTGTACGATCTTTTGACATTGCACACCTTTTTTGTTTGACTTTTCATGGATAGATTATCAAGCCCGCCGATTGGTCGCACACGATTTTTTTTAAAGTGAGCTATTTGTATATCATACATAGCTTTTGTCAAGGGTGTGAAGAGGGTGAATCTACACTGGTGTTTGTTAAATTTCCGGGCGCACTCATGGTTCCAATTGAAGAAGAAGTTCATAGAGAAATATAATTTGATTATATGAAGAATTAATGTGTCTATATGCATTTGAATCCTATCAATGTTTAGTACTATCTTTATCATGCATTTGGACCTTGTCTATGCTTAGTACTATAATCCATTTGGACCCTATGTTTTGTTTGAAATTGGGTTTGAAGGATCCCGTATTTGCATTTATGTTGTTGAATTGTGTGATGTTGGAAAATATTCATCCAAAATTAGTGTTCAAGTGGATTTCTTATACACATGTATCAAGAGAAATGAGGGAGGAAAAAATATAGGTGTTGCGGTTTTAGGGAATATGAAAAAGCACAGGGGAATAAAAACCTCTAAAATGGTTGTAGGGGGTCGTCTACAACCATTTTACAGGCTTCCCTCACTAGTGCAGAATTGGGCATTAGTCCTGGTTCGTGAGGGCCTTTAGTCCCGGTTCGTAAGGGCCTTTAGTCCTGGTTCACCAACCGGGACTAAAGGGTGGGTACTAAAGGTATATCCTAGAAGCTTCTCTAACACATATTTTATATCAAATCGACAATTAAAAAAAATCTAGATGTGTGGGCACCACATAAACTAGAACAGATGGAGTATATATTTACAAGTACAACATATTCATTTTTTAACTGCACTTAGAACCATATATAAAGGTGTCACCAAATTTACCAATTTAGCAATGAAAATATTATATGGGTTGGTAACAGCAAATACGTTTCTCTTAGAATTGGAGGCCCCTTTGAGCTCTACATTGGACATATAACAATACATTGGTAATGTCAAGATTTGGCATTTTTTTGAGTTCATTTGTTATTAATAAGGATTAAGTGAACTTATAGCGTCTTAGTGTGGATATTATTCAAACTTGAAGTACAAATATAAAACAAACATATGCCTAAAAATAGAAGAATTTTTTAATAAGAAAATTTGGGTTGTGATTTGCATAGAAACTAAAGCAACCCTGAGGAAATTATGTTGTACATTGCTTGAAAACATGTGAAGGGAAACACACACGGTTGCGTTTTTCTAGCTGTGTGTGATTATAGGTCACATCGCATATGATTTTTTATTTGCAGAAACTGTGCGTCAGACATCGCGCACGGATTCATTTTTCTATATTTGTAAGATGGTAGGCTACATCGCACGATTATATTGCAAAAAACCACAAGGCATCACATACCTTTTTTTAACTAAATATGATGTGTAACGCCCACGATGCGGCTATATCTCCCACGTGTCGAGGCACGACTTAGAGGCATAACCGCATTGTGGTTTTGTCGCAAGAAGGATCATCTTCACTCAATCCCATGTAATGAACAATAAAGGGATAAAGAGAGTTGGCTTACAATCTCCACGTCACACAATACTTAAGTAATTCTTACATCATCCAAAATACACACATAGACCGACTACGGTCAAATCCAAATAAAAGGAAGATAACCCCAAATGCTAGATCCCCGATCGTCCCAACTGGACTCCACTACTGATCATCAGGAAACGAAACATAGTAACGGCCAAGGTCCTCGTCGAACTCCCACTTGAGTTCGGTAGCATCACCTGCACTGGCATCATCGGCACCTGCAACTGTTTTGGTAGTACCTGTGAGTCACGAGGACTCAGCAATATCAAAACCCGCGAGATCAAGACTATTTAATCTTATGGGTAGGATAAGGTAATGAGGTGGAGTTGCAGCAAGCACTAAGCAAATATGGTGGCTAACTTACGCATAAAAGAGTAAGATGAGAAGTTATGCAATGGTCGTTAAGCTAGAAGTGATCCTGAAACTGCGTACGTTCAAACATAACCCCACCCCGTTCACTTCCCGAACCTCATCGGAAAGAGACCATCACGGTTACACACACGGTTGCGCATTTTAATTAAGTCAAGTGGCAAGTTCTCTATAACCGGATATTAGCAAATTCCCATCTGCCACATAACCGCGGGCACGGCTCTCGAAAGTTTATACCCTGCAGGGGTGTCCCACCTTAGCCCATCACAAGCTCTCACGATCAACGAAGGATATTCCTTCTCCCGGAACAACCCGATCAGACTCAGAATCCCAGTTACAAGATATTTCGACAATGGTAAAACAAGTCCAGCAAGACCTCCCGATGCACCGACCTAGTCTGATAAGATGTGCGCGGTCTTGTTCTCAGGGTACACCGGATAAGCGAAGCGTACATGTATATACCAAATTCCCCAAGTTACCAAACGGGCGGCCCCGCACGGGTGCTCTAGTTTGGACCAACGGTCATGTGGAGCACTTGCTCTGGGGTTGATTAAGTCCACGGGGTCCGGAAAGTCCCTATGCAAGTTTTTAGTTGTTATGGAAAATGGTAAAACCAAAGTTGGGCCTTGCTGGAGGAGTTTTATTCAAAGTAAACTGTCAAGGGGGTCCTATAACCTCAACCGCGTAAGGAACGCAAAATCAAGGAACATAACACCGGTATGACGGAAACTAGGGCGGCAAGAGTGGAACAGAACACCGAGCAAAATGCCAAGCCTTCCACCCTTTGCCAAGTATATAGGTGCATTAATTAAATAAGAGACATTGTGATATCCCAACATATCCATGTTCCAACATGGAACAACCTGCAAGCCACCTGCAACTAGCAACGCTATAAGAGGGGCTGAGCAAGAGCGGTAACTTAGCCAAACAACGGTTTTCTAGGAAGTTGGGTTAGAGGCTTGACATGGCAATATGGGAGGCATGATAAACAAGTGGTAGGTAGCACAACATAGCGATAGAACAAACAACTAGCAAGCAAAGATAGAAGTGACATTGAGGTTAATGGTCATCTTGCCTGCAATTTTCTCAGAGTTGTCAAAAGCTCGCTCCTCGTTAGCATACTCAATAGGTTCCTTGTTCATGAACTCGTCTCCCGGCTCTACTCAAAGGAAGAACACAAGCAACAGAACAACAATCAATCACGGTACAATGCACAAGCAACATGATGCAAGACATGACATGGAATGCAAGATATGATGTGCAATGCATATCGGTACTCCGGAAGGAAAAGGATGATCAAGGCATCAACTTGTTAAAACAAGTATGCCGCTGGAAAGATGTGGTGATTTCGGTCGAAATCGATATAAGGATCACCAGAAATGGATGCACGGTTTGCAAATGACAAGCAAAACGAGAATGACGCAAATCTACGATTAACAGCATCATAGCACTTAAAATGCAACAAGAAACTATGCTATCGCACTCCAACATAGCAACAAAGCACAGGACCATAAAGTACAGGTGAAGCTCTACAAATCGTGAACACCAAGCTCCTGCTAGTTCTCACTAGAACAAGCTCAAAATAGCATGGCAAAAATGCAAATGATATCAGCTTCATAGACTTAGAGAAAATACTATACATGTCAAAACAGCATCAGAAAGCAATGTTTAGAGCTAATAAACAACATGCTACAGGAACATATCAAGGCAACAAAAGGCATGGCATGCTAGTACTAAAGACATAGAACAAAACTCCCTTACTGAACGTTACCCAAAGATGCACAGAAAATGATGTGGCACCCATGCAAACATGGCAAGTTATACGAATAGTTTCAGACGGTAGAAAAACATGGCATGGCAGGAACAGATTCATGATAGCAACTTTGCAAGCTCAATTAACTCATCACAAGGCATTTCATGGCATAACAAGGTAATCAACATGAAGTAGACATAATCAAGAAGCTAAGCATGGCAAGAGCAAGTTCATAGGGTACATGCATCACTAGCAATACCCATGGCAAAGTTGAATCTCATGTTAACAATCTTCCAGGAATAATATCTAGCAAAAATAGAGCAAGGAAATGACATGCTACACTACTCTATAAATACAATCAGAGGCATGAATGGATAGAGCAATAACACATCTTCAAAACATGCTTAGTGAACTATCTCAAAATGTGCATGGATCTCATGGTAGCAACAAGTTTACATGGCATCAAAATGTAACAGGAAAAGGACTTAGCAAAATCACTATCTGAAATCAGCACCATTATGAAGCCTAGTTTGCATGCTTATTCTAGTCACCTCATAGCTCCTAAAAGTAAAAGGCTTGCACCACTGTAAATATTGCATGATAGAGCTCATAAAACATATAGACATCATGCTCATAGGATGCACACTCAAAATGAAACGAAAATGACAAATCATCAAGTTCTGTTAAATTCCAGCAGACAACATCATATAGCACTTTTGCAACAAGGATTGGGGCATCAATATGAGCAGTAACATGCATGCAAATTACACTAACATGAAGAGAATCACAATACAAACATTTTGATATAACATATACACAAAACGGAGCCACGGGCATGGAGATATGACATGATGAACAAGTGCATATAATGTAAGAATTTCAGGACTTGGTGGAAAAACGGGGTCAACCTTCGGATCCGGATCTAGGGTTTCGGCGTGATTCTCGAGGTTGGCCGGAGTACTCGCCGGAGAAGAGGACGGAGTAGGAGGGGACAGCGGCCGGAGTTGCGGGGAGCTCGCCGGAGCGCGGTGGAGGAGCCGGATCCGATGGCCGGCGACGTTGGAGATGACGACACGGGGGCGGCGCAGCCCCGCGGTGGTGCGGCGAGGTCGGCGGGCAGGGGCTGCGCCCGCTCGGTGGCGAGCTCAGTCGGGCGGCGGCGTTAGGAGGCGGAGGTCGGCGCCGGCGGCGAGGGCTTGGGGCGGCGGCGCGAGAGGAGCGGGGCGGCGGGGATGCGCGAGCCGGGCGGGCCGGCCTCAGGCCCCGCGGGCGGTGGCGGCGCGTGGTGGCGGAGGTGCCATGTGGCGGCTGGTGACTCGTGCGGGCGTGCTACCTCTTGACCTCTTGAGCACTGCGTTGGTTTTCCCTTGAAGAGGAAAGGGTGATGCGGCAAAGTAGCGTAAGTATTTCCCTCAGTTTTTGAGAACCAAGGTATCAATCCAGTAGGAGGCCACACGCAAGTCCCTCGTACCTACACAAACAAATAAAAACCTCGCAACCAACGCGATAAAGGGGTTGTCAATCCCTTCACGGTCACTTACGAGAGTGAGACCTGATAGATATGATAATGATAAGATAAATATTTTTGTTATTTTTATGATATAGATTGAAAGTAAAAATTGCAAAGTAAAATAGATTGGAAACTTATATGATGGAGAATAGACCCGGGGGGCATAGGTTTCACTAGTGGCTTCTCTCAAGATAGCATAAGTATTACAGTGGGTGAACGAATTACTGTCGAGCAATTGATAGAATTGAGCATAGTTATGAGAATATCTAGGCATGATCATGAATATAGGCATCACGTCCGTGACAAGTAGACCGACTTCTGCCTGCATCTACTACTATTACTCCACACATCGACCGCTATCCAGCATGCATTTAGAGTATTAAGTTCATAAGAATAGAGTAACGCATTAGGTAAGATGACATGATGTAGAGGGATAAACTCAAGCAATATGATATAAACCCCATCTTTTTATCCTCGATGGCAACAATACAATACGTGTCGTTTCCCTTTCTGTCACTGGGATCGAGCACCGCAAGATTGAACCCAAAGCTAAGCACTTCTCCCATTGCAAAACAGATCAATCTAGTAGGCCAAACCAAACTGATAATTCTAGGAGACTTGCAAAGATAACCAATCATGCATAAAATAATTCAGAGAAGATTCAAATATTGTTCATAGATAGACTTGATCATAAACCCACAATTCATCGTATCTCGACAAACACACCGCAAAAAGAGTTACATCGAATAGATCTCCAAGAAGATCGAGGAGAACATTGTATTGATACCCAAAGGTCTGAAGTAAACTACTCACACATCACCGAAGAGGCCATGGAGTTGATGTAGATGCCCTCCGTGATCGATGTCCCCTCCAACGGAGCTCCGAAAAAGGCCCCAAGATGGGATCTCTTGGGTACAGATGGTTGCGACGGTGGAAATAGGGTTTCGTGGTGCTCCTGGATGTTTTCGGAGTATATATAGGAGAGAAGTAGGTCGGTGGAGCAACAAGGGGCCCACGAGGGTGGAGGGCGTGCCCAGGGGGGTAGGCGCGCCCCCTGCCTCGTGGCCTCCTCGATTGTTTCTTGACGTCCACTCCAAGTCCCCTGGATCACGTTTGTTCCAAAAAATAACTCTCCCGAAGGTTTCATTCCGTTTGATATTTCTTTTCTGCGAAACACTGAAATAGGCAAAAAAAACAGCAATTTGCACTGGGCCTTGGGTTAATAGGTTAGTCCCAAAAGTAACATAAAAGTGTAAAATAAAGCTCATTAACATCCAAAACAGAATATATAATAGCATGGAACAATCAAAAATTATAGATACGTTGGAGACATATCAGGGCGCGGCCCCGGGTTTTGTCCAGTGGAGTTGGACGTGTCCGGCGACGCGGAGGGAGAGGCATATTTATAGGTAGAGGAAGCTAGGAAAGTCCGAATGAGGTGCGGTTTTCGCCCACACGATCGTGATCCAACGACGGAGAGCATGGAGGGGGTTTAGATGAGTTAGTGGACTGTTTTGGAGGGGTGTTGGGCTGCAAATAGAAAGAGGCTTGTGCGGTTACCCGGTTAATCGTTGGGGCATCAAACGACCTCTAAATGGCACGAAATTTGACAGGCGGCCTACCGGTGATGTACGAAGGCCACTCGACGAATCTCGATCCATTCCGAGAAACGTTTTTCTCCCGCTCATGAAACGAGATTAGAGGGGTGTCACAGGTGCATGTGGGAGTGTCGGATTGCAAAACGGACAACGGGGAAAATGACCGGATGCATGAGACGAACACGTATGCAAATGAGATGCACATGATGACATGAGATGAAATGCATGACACGGACAAAAAGCAAAATAAAGGCAAAAATCCAACCACGAAGAAAATATCATATCACATAGCCGGAAATGGTAGGAGTTGAAGTTACAAATATAGAAAGTTACATCCAGGGTGTTACATGATGGTAGGCCATATCGACAAACCTCGTACACAGTTGCAATTTGTAACTTTGTGGGATTTTTTGACATCACACACTTGCCAAGTTTTTTTTATGATAGCTTACCAAGCTAGCTGCTTGGTCGCACACGGTTCTTGCTATTTGTAAATCATAAATATTTTTTATCTAATGTGTGCTATAGGGAGCTTAATAGTATGAATCTTTATAGGTGTTTTTAATTTGCTGGGCGCATGCACGCGAGCACACACACATTGTTTTACTGGTTTTCTTTCTACACAGGACATGTATACAAGTGCAATTTGTTTTTTCCTAGAACAAGGTACTATTCCCTCGCAAAAAATAAAGAACAAGGTACTATTTACAAGGTAAATTCGTGTCAAGAAGACAGAAACATATATAAGCAGAAGGAAATAGAAGACGACCATACACATAGCCCCTTAATCCAAATAATTGTGTACGTGTTCTAAATACTGAATTCATCAATGATTTCTCCAAGTTAAATCAAGCATTCGAGGTTGACCAATCCGAACCTCCCGGCAGCAGCTATTGCCACCATGACCACACTGTCCCATGCCTTGAGCCTCCGCTTTTTTCGATTTCCGCCATGGGATCAAGCGGAATGAAATGCTCAGCAGGATCTCCATTCCATGCACAGTAGGATCCACTAACTCCTTTCGCATTTTCGATTCTTTCCACTCAAGCAGAGAAACAGGGGGAAAGGAAGATGATCGACGAACCATGCCAGTAGCAATGCGCCCATACTTGATGGATGGAAGCAAAGGATCTTCTTCCGCATTGCCAATGAAGAATGTTTTGAATGTTTTTGTACTATTTTTTTATTTTACTCTTCACCTGTGTGTGTGTGTGTGTGTGTGTGTGTGTGTGTGTGTGTGTGTGTGTGTGAGCACGGGATCAGAAGAGCACTTCTCTCGGACAGAAGCAGAGGTGCGCAGATCTCCAAATGTGTGCAGCCAGTGAAGCAAAATCTAATAGAATCTCAGTTCCACCGATCAATTATGCGTTCTGGAGGTGCCACTTGCAATAACTGTCATGCTGCATGTTAGGTTAGCTGGCCACACATGCTCGATCGCCTGGAGAAACACAGTTCAGATCAGCGGCCTGAAAGACGTACTGTGCACAAGTACTCGATGGTGTTACGTCGGTTTCCTGTAGCTGTCCATGTTGCATTTGTCCAACGCGAGTTAAGTGAGTATTTAAGAACCGCTTTTCATTTAGGTCCTAAACAGGGAGGCAATATTAATGGTAACACACTGGATTGTCTAATAACCTGGACATGTCGGCGTGCCCACCATGAGCTAAGCGACGATAGATTCATCAGGAAACCGTCGCCATATATTGGTGACAAAAATAAGATCGATAAATGAACATATATACATGGAGCCTCCCCAAACCTTCGTCTTAACTAAAATGGTAGTAGAAGCCCCAAAAGATGGATTAGGGATTTATCTAGTAGGAGATGATAGCTTTTTCCCCTAGAGATGGAAAATCCGTCCACCCGATTTTATTAATTTGCAAATTCTTCCTTTTTTTTAGAAAATTCTTCCTCAGCTGATGCGTTCTTCTCGGACAAAGCGGTGGCATGACTACTGGATTTTAGAAAGTTTTCACGCAGAGCCAGGGCGGCACGGACTATAAATATTTGGTATTGTATATGTTAAAAAATCAATGCACTTGATTAAAATTTATCAAGTTTGACTTGAGACAAAGCTAATATAAAGAGTAGACAAAACGGAGGAAGCAAGTCATATGTTACAGCAGTTACACCGTTGACAACCATTTTGAATATGAACTCAGCGACATTGTTTACGGGGATATAAGAGCAACTCCAGTGGATTCCCCAATGCCCCTCCGTCTAAAAATAACTAAAATAATCATTTAATCGATCCCCCAAAAGTCCACTCTATCCTATATTAGTGCCTTTTAGAAACAACCATCTACCCTTTATATAGAGAGGGAGCGGGAGGGAAAAAGAATGCCCACCATTCTTGGTTTATTTTGGCACCACGGATCTTTCAGCTACCACCCAACACTTCACCTGCCAAATAATTCCTCCCACCGCACCCCAACTCTCGTGCCACCACCACCGAACTCCACCCCACTGTCATTCCCACCATCTTGGGACCGTTCATGTCGCTGCCTCAACTTTCTTGCCTTCACAAGACCGTTGCCTCACCCACTTCTCCACTATCTGCCACCTTGCCTCCGACCACCACAGCCGCCTTCCCACAACCCCGCCACTGCTCCCGCGCGTCTTCTCACCCATCGTCACCTCCTCACAACACTCCAGTCATCAAGGCCATATACAATGATCATGCGTCTCCTAATGGTTCTTCCCACCATTGTCCAAGACCTCTACGCCTGCCCACTTCTCGTTCGGTCCCTGCCCCTTCCCGCCGATACAAGCTTCGCATCCGACACTCACCGAGTGTTTGTTCATGTCTCAGAATCTGACGACGGGGTTGATTGGAGGTGCTCAAGACCTTTTTCTGGCCGAGGGGGATGAGGTGGAGACCGTGCCTACTGTCGCATGGCCACCACCGCGAGCAAAAGGAGGAAGAGTCGGTCGCCTCTGGCACTGAGGCCCCAACCAAGGCCAAGCGAGAGACCCGAAGGACAAGGTTGTGGCTTCCTACATTGAGGTACGGGCTGAGATAGAGGACGAGGAATTGGGCATGGTCATCATAGTGATTTTTTTAGATTGTAACAATGATGAAGGCGATTACGACATGGAGGATGATCCCGATAACGAGAACCAAAGAACATGTAGATTCTCCAGTAGGGCACAGTGATAGGCGTCTGACGCCCCCGGCGATTAGCGGCCACTAGAGGGAGGAGCACAAGAGGTACTCGAATTGATCCAAGAAGAAATAGAGTTTGAGTACAGGATTAAAAAACTATATTTATTACTATGTTTACCGTGCATTTGGACATATCTTTGCTTAGTGGTTTCATGCGGTTGAACCCTATGTCATGTTTGAATTTGGACATGTAACTTTCAAAATTATGCATTTGAAATAGTGTTGACTTGTGGGACACTGTAACATATTCAATTGGAATTAGAGTTGAAATGGAATCCATATACACACATATTAAGAGAAATAGGAGATGCAAAAATATAAAGGGCATAGTTTTAGTGAATGTAAAAGGAAAGGCTCCAAAGCCTCTAAAACCATTATAGAGTGTCCTTTGTCTGGGAATGTGTGAGAGTTGCTCTTACTCAATGTTTCCTTAAAACCATTGACTAATAGGTAGAAAGGTGTCCCTGAGGTAATTTCAATTTGGGTGGAGTAGACTTTGAAAATCCGACTATGGTGTGCAAAGAAGATGCGCCTGTGGAATCACTAAACAAAACCTGGGAAGTTATTTACCATGTCGTGGCATAATAAATTTGACCTTAATGGCCTAATTCTTGCAAGCAATCAAAGAACAAGAAAAAATATATTTGTAATATTGATATTGCTAATAAAGTGGACGTATTGATAAAGTTGGGGTTCCGCAAGCGGTTTTGACCTAGTCTTTGGTCAAAAATGAAGTACTATGAGTTGTAGTAATGGCGTACTTTTAACTAAATAAAACCTGAGTCTAAACGATGCCCAAGAGACGATACTTGTGGGGGGACAAGGGGAAATTCCTTCATCTCGGGGAGAGGGCAGAAATCCACCACAATGCGTTTTTCCTCCACTAAGAGAAACTCTAAAAAAATCTATGGTGATGCATTTTAAATTACATGGGCTTGGCCCAAAATTAAGGTGGCTCAATACCTATAGATGGCTATGGATGCAAATATGATGTGTCATATTGTATATTTCACTCATATCTTCACATGTCGCCATGGTGGCGTCAAAGTCCTGAAATCTCCACATGAAGCTTCGTTGTCATTCCATGTGTGCCCACCTTGATCTCCATGCTTGATCACGCTCCAATACTCATCTCTCTTCTCCGTGAAGGTCCTTTATTCCTAAGCAATACAAACACATCTAATTTAGGCAGCATCCTATTCTCTAGAACATTGGAAGTAATTTTGAGAAACGAAATAACACAATAGTTTGATTGGCGTGCGTGACCTCTAGTGTTTGGTCCTTTTTTTTATGAAACTTGGACATGTGTAGCGGTAGGGTTTGTGTGTGTAACAGTAGTAGTGATGTTCTCATCATTAATGGTAAAAACTTGAACTTGGAGTTGCGTCGGCACCTCATAAACTAGGATTCAGATGCAATACTTATTTGCAAGTAGATCTTATGAGTAAATTACATGTCAATGCATTGGATTTTAAATGATACATCGAGAAACATATATAAATGTGTGAGCAACTTTCATCGGTTTAATAACGGAAAAATTATATAGCTAACTTATGAAATTGTTGAATGATTTGAAGCTCTGCTAAGGTCTTTCTATGCTCGCATTTGTTGTTGGCATCACTGTGAATCTTTTTCAAGTTAGTTTGATTCTACTTCCCTCAATGGAATTTTAAATAAGAATATTTTTATTCAATCCTTCCACTCCCCGACGAGAAATGTAGCATGGATTTAGTTTCCGAACTTTCTCGTGTTTTAATCTCGGGGCATGCTACGCGTCAGCCGGCGGATCTTTTTAAAAGAACCACCCCATTGCGAGCTATCCGATGTCACGCTATGTGAGACAAAGTGGTGTCTCTGATTCTTGCAACAGAGCTGCTATTGCGGAAATCTTTGCAACAAACATCCTCCCTTTATCCCTCCTCCAAGAAAAGACAGCTATGGTTTCTGCTTCCCGTTGGCGGCGGCGCCGATCTCCCACGTATCCTGTGGCCTTAGGGCCATGTGTGCGCGGTGGATCCCGGCCCTTGCCGGTGGGAGGGCTCTGTTTTCGGGTGCTTCTTCAAGTTTTGTTAGGGGTTGTGTCCTGCTCAAGAAGACGAGACGGCGGCGGCTTCTTGAAGATGGAATAAGGTTCTCCCCGCCTAGTCCCCGTCCCAATGGTGTGTCTAGTATCATCAGAGGGCGTGTGGAGGTGTGTCTCCGGCAGATCTCACGAGATTTGGTCGGTTGTTGTTTTTGGTGGATCCGGTCTTTGTTCGTCTTTGTTCATGTGTCTCAGGTTGGATCCTTCTGATATAAAATTCTCTTCATCGGCAGCGGTTGCTGTTCTGGGGCATTGGTCCTATGGGACCTAAGCACGACGAATTCCCGACTGTCTACTACAACAAGTTGTGCCCGGCTCCGGCGAGGGAAGGGCGATGATGGTGGCGCGCCTTCGGCCCGCTTCAATGCTTGTAGTCGTCGCTAGGTGGTCTATGAATATGGATGTATTTTTTATTATTTCTGGTGTTCATTGTACTATCATGATTGAAGATGAATAGATCGATAGTTTCCCGCAAAAAAACAAACTCTTGTTGCAGAAATCTTTGCAACAC
The DNA here is from genome assembly GCF_018294505.1 of Triticum aestivum. NCBI lineage: Eukaryota > Viridiplantae > Streptophyta > Magnoliopsida > Poales > Poaceae > Triticum > Triticum aestivum. Next base: position 605,400,850 of record NC_057809.1, read on the forward strand.
GAGTCTTGTTACAATTTTTTTTACAAAAAAGATATTGTTGCAGAAAAACTTTTGCAACAAAGGTCATTTTGCATTTTTGTCTCATCTTTGTGGAAGAAACTTTTGCAACATAGATGATGTTGCAGAAAATTTCCGCAACATCACCTATGTTACAGGAAAAAATGGAATTAAGATTATGTTGTTGTTGAAACACCGTTGCCTTTGCCGACGCATGTCGTAGTAGCACTGTCGTCATTCGTCGACTTTGTCATTCCCTTCGTAGTTGCAATTGCAACATGGAGGCGGCACGTGATGGCCTCAATGCGGCGCCGTCGCCCATCCTTTTCCTGCTCCACAACGGCGTCGCCGGGTGCATCGTTGTCGTCTCTTTCCAGCCCACCAGGCGAGCAACCACATCAACATGCGGTAGGAAGCATCAAGGCATAGTCGATCCGATGGCTTTTGCGGTGGTGAATGGCTAGCTGTGGAGGACGCCGAAGTGTGGCGAGAGGGACATCAAATGGCGGTGGTCGCAAGCTCCTGAAGAGATTTGGGGGAAAACTATGTGTATGTGAGGAAGACGATGGATCCAAAAGGATAAGGCAGTGTGTGGTTGGTTGTTAGGATATGTGACTATGTGGGCCAAAGCCAACAATGGTGCTCTCTGTATCACAGGATCAAAATGGATCGGACGGTTTGGGAAGCAGCAGACGCAATGACACGATTCGTCAGGTGATTGCTATCATTTCCCTTTAATCTCTGCTTCTTTATAGAAAAGCGATGATGTATTTTGTTTGGCATATTCTTATCTAAGTAGTTTTTTTTCTTTATACAATTATGCTTGTAAATATAGCATCTAACTATAATATTCCATGGTTGACCTTCTTCTAAACAAGAATATCATAAAATTGTATATTAATTGTATGTTTAATCTCCTAATAACAATATATTGATTATACATAGGAGCATATCATTTCAAAAAATACATAATAATACCGAGCCGTAGTACTTATAAAAATATGAATTTTAAGACTCTCCAACCTTAGCTTCTCATATTAATCGATCAAGAATTAAAGGTTTTTAGAACTATGCATGCTATTAAATTTTTAAAAAAATGCCATTAAAAGATGTGGTCCATATTTCAACCATGTTCATCTGTTATATTAACCAAAATGTATAATTTGTGATAGTTCGAAATTGGTATGAAGCTTTGCGGGTGTCGTATTGTTTATTCCATCCATCCCATTATATAAGACTTTTATGATTAGTGCAGTGTCAAAATATGTCTTACATTATGGATGGAGGGAGTATGTGATAATATTAAAAATGTGTTAATATCACACTATTTTAAATAAAACTAAATAAAGCTCTGGACTTTAACATAAGAGACTTGCTTCATATAATTTATACAATCTGTATTGCACGAGTACAATCAGTAGTTGTGAAAATCCACAGCAATTGACATTTATCATGAATGTTGTAGAATAAAGAACTTTACCTTCCGCATTTCCCATTATGCATGCACATTTGATGCATGACATCCTTGTCATGCTTGTTTAGCCCGTTGTCATTTAGTAATAATTGGGATTGTTTATAGCTCGTAGGCTAGGTAGTGATCCTAAAATTAATCATGGTGTACGACGGGTTATTTTCGTGCTGTGGAGCTTGGCCTCATCCAACGGCTGACCACGAGACACGCGGCCTCTAGCATCTCCCTCTATGCCGCCGACGTCGTCATCTTTTGCCGCCTGGATCACCACGATATCTCGGCTGTCCGCGAGCTTCTACGTGTCTTTGGGGTGGCCTCCGAGCTCTGCACTAACTACAACAAGTGCTCAGCTACTCCCATCCTGTGCAATGACGAGGACATAGCGACCATTGCTTCCAAGATGCAATGCTCGATGAAACAATTCCCTATTCAATACTTGGGACTCCTTTTGTCCATCCGCAAGCCTTCTACCACGAGCCTCATGCCAATCATCCACAAGCTAAAGCGGAAACTTTCCACATGGCGCGCCTCCCTCCTCTCCCGAGGAGATCGTCTCGCTCTCGTCCGGCACGTCCTATGTGCCATCCCCATGCACTTCCTCACCGTCATCGCCTTCAACCCCTCCATCCTCAAGCAGGACTAATCGGATCATTGGTGGGTTTCTTTGGGCTGGGAGCAAGGATGCCAAAGGCAGCCAATGCTTGGTTAATTGGCAAAGAGTATGCCGCCCGCTTTCTCTTGGTGGCCTCGGCGTCCGTGACCTACAGTGCGCCGGCATCGCGCTTAGAACTCACTGGCTTTGGCTCAAGTACACGGGCACGTCGCACTCGTGGAGCCATCTTCACATCCCTCAAGACCTCGCCGTCTCGGCCATCTTCCGTGCATCTACCATCTGGGCACTCGGCGACGGACGCACTTGCAGGTTCTGGAGTGACCATTGGATCAATGGTAGATCGGTCGCTGAGATCGCCCCGCTTGTTCTCGCACTTGTTACCCGGCGATGGCGCAAGACCCGCACCGTGCACGATGGCATTCTCCGGCGCTCCTGGGTCCGTGACATCCAGGGCGCTCTGGGCCCTGCCACTCTCGTCCAGTATGTTGACCTTTGGCGCTGCGTGCGTCACGTCTCTCTCACTGACTCCCCAGACTCCCTCCAATGGTGCTGGACTTCTTCCGCTACCTACTCGGCGAGCTCATGTTATCAGACGCTTTTCCTCGGCGCCTGCCAGGACCCGCATTGGCGGCTCACTTGGAAGCCATGGGCCCCCGTTCGCATAAAATTCTTCATGTGGCTGGCGTTGCAGGACCGATGCTGGATGGTTGAATGACTCGCTCGTCATGGCCTTCCACGCGAGGACTCTTGCCCCTTCTACGATCAAGAAGAGGAGACTATACAACATCTTTTGGTGGGCTGCCCTTTCTCCTGCCAAATATGGCACGAGGTCCTCAGTTGGGTTCGCTCAACTGCCGACATTCCGAGCAATGACACTGACTTCTTCACCTGGTGGGAGACATCCTGCAACCGTTCGCCATCCCCTGCGCGCAAGGATTTGGCCTCTCTTATCATCCTCACTGCCTGGTGGCTTTGGAAGCACTGGAACGCCTGCATCTTCGACGGCAAGCAGCCCTCCATCACCCGGCTTTCCGCATCATCAGAGACGAAGCGCGCATGTGGGCCAAGGTCGGCGCCACCGGACTACACAACATCATTCCCGAGAGATAGCATTCTAGGTTTCTCGGGCTGAGCAACCCCATGTTTGTCCTGCTTCTAGCTCGCTTCCATGCCTTCCTGTGTACATGGCTTAGCGAGCTTCTGTAACCTCATGTTGTACAACTCTTCCCCTATCAATAAAAAGATACGCATCCTCTGTGTATTCACGAAAAAAAATAACCCTGTTTTTTGCGCTTCCTACACACAGGCCATGTATATATGAGAACAAAATTCTATTTACAACAATACACGCCTGTAGGCATATAAACATATATATGCAATTGGCTACAAAAACATTACAGATTCAAATTTGTATGAACAAGACAAGTTAGAATTTTTCTGATCTGGGACAAAATAAAATAACCATAGCATAATCTTGGATTAATAATAATTTGTTTACAAAATTTTAATTCTCAATGTAGCTTGTTGAAGTTGAAAAGTACTACTAACAAATACAGGCACGCATCAACGCCCTTGTTCACTTTTCTTGTGCACACTCTGTTTTTACTTTTTATTTCATCTAAGTATAACCGAACATCTTTTTGTTCATAACACGATCCATCGTGTGGATCCACGTACAATCGTACATACACATATGCGGGCTAACTATTTACAAGTGTAAGTTCGTATCAACAGGACGAACAGAAAAATCGTAAACGAAAAAAAAGACCACCATACACATACCCCCTTGATTTAAAATAATTTTCTACGAGTTTGCCTTTAACTCTTTAAATAATCAATAATAATTTAGGATCCAAAGTAAAATCAAAGCATTGGAGGTTAGAATGGGAAGGCGCCTCCCTGGCCCTGTAGGTCGTTGACCCATCCGAACTTCTCCGTGTAGGGGTTGACCATGGTCTCCGGCGGGTAGTCGTCGATGCAGTCTTCCCAGGCGCCGGCGTCGTCGAGGTCCTTGCTAACCTCCCAGTAGCAGCTGTTGCACTTGAACCCGGAGCCGAAGGTGACCATGAGCACCCTGTCCCCTGCTTTGAGCCGCCGCTTCGCCTCCATGTAGGACAGCACGTACCACAGGCTGCTCGCCGACGTGTTCCCCCACCGGTGCAGCGTCATGGTCGCCGGCTCGACGTCGTAGCTGTTGAGCCCCAGGTTCTTCCTCACCGCCTCGATGACCGCCGTCCCGCCGGGGTGGAGGCAGAAGTGATCCACCCCCGTCTTGAAGTTGATCTTGGGGCCCTCGAACTTGAGCTTCCGGCGCATGAGCTTGCGCGCCAGAAGGCGCACGGTGAAGCGCGCGAGCTCGGCGGCCGGCAGGATGCGCGGCGCCAGGCGCTGGAGGTTCTCGCTGAAGGCGCGCACAGCGGCCTTGGGGAGCGCCTTGCTGAGGCTGACCCCGAGGCGGCCGTCGGCGTCCTCGCAGTGCACGGCAGCGGCGTGCGCGTCGTCGTGGGCGCCGATGTGCGCGCGCACGAGGCAGCGCAGCTCCATCTTGGCCCGGGACCGGTAGGCCGGGTCGTTGGTGAGCAGCGCGGCGCCGCCGCCGCAGCGGAAGAGGCAGTTGCCGAGCATCATGGACTTGTCGGTGCCGTTGTACCAGTTGGGGGCGCAGGACTCGGAGGTGACCACCAGCGCCATGGTGCGCGGGCGGGTGAGCATGACCTGCCGCGCGAGATCCACGGACACGAGGCCCGCGCTGCACCCCATGCCGGACAGGTTGTACGCCTGGACGTCCTCCCGCATCCCGAACCGGGCCACGACCCGCGCCGCCAGCGACGGCGCCGGCGAGAAGGACCCGACATTGAGCACGACCAGGTCCACGTCTCGCGGCGACACGCCCGTCTTCTCGAACACGGCGCGCACGGCGTCGTCGAAGAAGGCGTCCATCTCCTCGAGCGCGTCGTAGTGGGTGGCGCACTCCTCGCGGCCGTCGAGCACGTTGCGCGGGCAGTAGGTGTGCTCGCCGATGCCGGAGTTGACGATGACCTTGAGCAGGAAGCGGTAGTCGGGCATGCCGAGGCGCTTGTTGCGCTCGATGACGGCGCCCGCCATCTCGGTGGTGACCTTGCGGTCGTCGGAGGGCTTGTGGCAGGCGAAGTCGAGCAGGTAGCAGCGCGCCCGCCGCGCGCGCGCCATGGCCTGCCAGGCCAGGTACGCCGCCGCGTGCGCCAGCAGCAGCACCGTCAGCAGCGGCAGCAGCTCCATGGTGGCGCTCCGGTGAGCTCGGTTCAGGTGGTGACTGGCGAGTGTGAGGGAGTGTGGCAGTGGCAGTGGCAGTGGCAGGGGCTGGCGCGGCGCGGGCAGGATATATAGACGGGCGGCACGCGGTTGGTGGCGCGGTGCGAGATGTACGTGTGTGTAGTGTAGTACGTGGGTGCGCGCACGCGAGGGACGCGGCTCAACTACTGAGGGTGGTGGTGGTGGTGATGGTGGTGGCGAACATGGCCGCGTCGCATCGGGGTCGGGTCGCCGGTGAGGTGGGGTTAAATGCGATCGGGGCGGGCACCAGTGGCGGCCTGCGGTGGCCAACGCCCAACCAATTACTCCCCGCCGTGGCATGCATTGGCGGGCTAGTTAGGCCTGTCCGTCTCTCTGGCACACACGCCGGCCAGCCGGCCAGCCAGCCAATCGCCGACGGGGTAGCAGGATGAGGGCGACGCGAAAGGTGGTGTCCCTTGATTTTCATTTGCAAAATCAACGCAAAATCCTTGTGAGTTGATCCCAAGTGGTTGGAGTCCATCGACTGTTGAGTGGCCTTTCATGTGAAGCGGAAACAGTGACTGTCAGGTGCATGGACGTAGTTAATTACCTCTGCTACTTGTGTTCATCATGCTATGCAGCCTCGAGGAGCCGGCATCAATCCACGTCGTAGCTCGATCTAATCCGTTTCGATGGATGCATTTAAGTAGGATCGGAGTCAAAAAGACAGACTCTAAGAAGTGCCGTCCTTGCAGGGGATTGCAGCCATGAAGCGGCAAGCAGCGGTAAAACCCTAACCTATCTTTTAGCTTTCCCCTTCCCGCCACCAGCCATGAAGCGGCAAGCAGAGGGGGAGATGATCCAACACGCCCTTCCCCCATTTGTATTCCTCTAAAATCAACGCCAAAACTATCTGATTTGACACCTTGACTGGCTCGATATGATTCCTATACTGGTTCGAGCCTTGGAGTCCGTCGACTGTTGAGTGACCTTTCTGTGAGGCGGGAACAGGAACTGTCAGTGCCAGGTGCATGGACGTAGTTAATTCCTACTACTACTACTACTACTGGTAGTTCATCGTGCTATGCAGCACTGGTATGGTGAATTTGGGGCGGTGTCCGGTGGACGGCGGTGGTGCCTGCCGCAGTACGCCACCGCTGGCCGGCACACGTACTCCCCGTGGGCGAGCGCCGCCCGCTGCAATGCACCGTCGACTTTCGTCCTCCTCACGCGTCTCTTCTCACCTGTCCCACGCGTCGTAGTTACTACCCGCGAGCCTTTTGCAGAATGGCACTGGAGTACTACTACTACTGTAGGCGTTACACTGTTGCACGGCGTACGTGCTCTCCCTCCGTGCTAGTATCACTGTCGACCGTGTGTCCTAGCTACTGCTCGCTGTAACGCGTACATGTCATGTGGAGTGTGCGTGCAGTGCTGAGATTTCATTTCTTCAGAGCGTGGTTGGCTGCACTGCGTGTGCATACGGAGTTAATCAATGGCCCCGCCGAGTATCGGACGGCCTGGATGCATGCATGAGCATCGTGGGAGTGATTCGCATGGTCCGTAACGTAAATCTACCGGACGGTTGACTCCTGGTGTCAGGAGCCGCAGGATGGAGCAAGGACCAAGGGAATTTTTTTTTGCCAGAAACATATGGGAGTTTTATTGACTTAGTAGCATGTAATTACAATCAGCCCTAAGGCTGTTAACTAGGAAAGGAGGGCAGTCCTCCAGCCAACACTTCGAAACCAATAAGGCGGAAGCCTTCTTGGCACACTGATCGGCCAAAGTATTCACCTCTCTGGACACATGCCTAAGCGAAAAGGAAATAAAAGACAAAGACTTTTCCCGAATTTCATCTAAGATAGGCGCGACAATTGACCTCGAACTATCACGCGAAGACCAGAGGTTGACAACCTCTAAACAGTCCACCTCCATCACTACGTGTGAGAAACCACGTAGTTGTGCAAATATAACTCCTTCCCGTAATGACAGAGCTTCCGCAACGAAAGGGTCTGACACTCCTGGAAAAGGTTTGCTCCACGCTCCCATGAACGACAGATGAGACCTCGCCACGCCTCCTCCTCCCGCGCATGAAGCTTCAGTGTTTATTGCTCCATCCGTGTTGATCTTTATCCATCCCGCATCAGGAGGACGCCATTGGAGACCCAAGACGCCTCGTACAGGCTTTGGGAATTCAAGCAGGAGTAGATCACTACGAACAGTTTTTATCGCGTGAACTGGATCATAAGCTGGTTGATCATGGGTCCACCGATTCCTCGACGTCCAAATAGCATGCATGACTGTAATAATTTTACCTCTGTCATGGTCCATAATCTGATTATCCATGAGCACATCTCTTGCCCACGAGTCCGAATTCAATAGCGGCAGATTGACTCCCATAAAATCACGGGCCGCACTCCAAAACAGACCCGCATGAGAACAGCCAATCAATGCATGGTGCAAGTCTTCCGTCGCTATCTTGCATATATCACATATCGCCGTTGTACGAATATGACGATGTTGTAGGGTAGCATAGTCCGGGAGGATTCCCCGTAACACCCGCCACCAGAAAACTCTTACTCTGGGAATAACCTTGAGCTTCCACAGGGCGGTCCACATATGTTTATCTGACGATGATGGATCCGTTATCGTTCCTTCCTCTGGAGCAGAATGCTCGTTACGAGTCACTAGAGCACGATAAGCCGACTTAACAGAATAAACACCAGACCTCTCCAAATCCCAGGCAAAAAAATCCTCCCCTTCGGATGCTCTTAATGGTATGTTCAGTATAGCCGCAGCATCTGATGGTAGAAAGTTCCGTCGGACTAGTTCAACATCCCACGACCCCGTCTCATGATCGAACAGCTCTGAGACCCGAGGTATAGGATCGACCCCAATCCGACCAGTTGGCTTGCGAGTGCTTGTGTTCGGGATCCACCCATCCGTCCAAGTGGATATAGATTCGTCGTTCCCAACACATTTGATCAAGCCACATTCCAGCGCCTTTCGACCTGCTATGATCGCCTTCCAAGTCGTCGATGCTGAGCGAGGCGCATGTGCTTCCATGAAATCACAGTTATGAAAATAGTTTCCTTTCAAAACTCTGGAGCATAGGGAGTTGGGATGGGTCAGCAAACGCCATCCGTGCTTGCCAAGCAAGGCTAGGTTAAAATTTTCAAAATCCCTAAACCCCATACCTCCATCCACCTTTGGAGCAGTGAGATTTTCCCAAGACACCCAATGCAAAGACCAGTGGTCAATGGAGCTACTCCACCAATACTTTGCCATCAGAGATGTAAGTTGCGAGCAAACTCTCTTGGTCAACTGAAAACAAGACATGCTAAAAGTGGGTATAGCCTGAACCACTGATTTGAGTAAGATCTCCCTACCTGCACATGCCAAGTTTCTCTCGGACCATCCTTGCATTTTGTTTCTGCCCCTCTCAACGATATGAGCGAAACTACCACTCGTAATTTTGCCAACCGCTGTCGGTAGACCCAAATATCGCTCAGTGAAAGCTTCCACAGCGATTCCAAGTGTCTGCTTGATATCCCTTCTCAACTCCTGAGAAGCATTTGGGGTGAAGTAAACTGCACTTTTCTCCCGGTTGACTGCCTGGCCAGAGCAAGCAGCATAGATCCTGAGAATGTCATTTAATCGATTTGCACTTTCCGCTTTGGCGTTCATGAATATCAAAGTGTCATCCGCAAAGAGCAAATGATTAATCCACGGGGAGTGAATGCTCACTCTTATCCCCCTATCAATATATGCACCACCATAATAATTCATCAAGGAGGTTAGGCCTTCAGCACATATCAAAAACAGAAAGCGAGAGGCTGGATCACCCTGGCGTAAACCTCTGGACGGCGTGAAGTATGGCAATAACGACCCGTTGACCTTCACAGCAAACCGGACGGAGGTAACGCATTTCATAACGAGATGAACAAACTTCTCGCCGAAACCAAGCTTAGAGAGCATAGCCTCCAAATAGTGCCACTCAACCCGATCATAGGCTTTCAACATGTCAAGTTTTACAGCACATGACGATTGCTTGCATCGCCTCTTTTTCTTCATCGCATGTACAGTTTCGTAAGCTACCAATACATTGTCGGTAATCAGCCGTCCTGGCACAAATGTCCTTTGTTCCTCTCCAATAATCTCGTCCATCAAGCCCCGGAGCCTGTTTGTGATTGCCTTCGATGCTACTTTGTACAAAACAGGGCACAGCGAAATTGGTCGGAATTGAGAGATTTTTTAGGGATTACGTACCTTGGGAATGAGAGTAATAGCTGTATCGTTAGGCCCAAAGGTAGTTCGCCCCCATTCAGAAAATCTAGGATAGCAACGGTGACATCTGCCCCTAAGATATCCCAATGGCGCTGGAAAAATCCCGCCGTAAATCCATCCACCCCTGGCGCCTTGGAAGGCGCCATCTGGAAATGAGCCACCCGCACCTCCTCCGCTGTGAAATCCTTTTCCAACAAAGCATTCATAGCGTCATTGACACGCGCAGGAACTAGCTGCAGTAACGCAGACATATCATTAAAACCCTGAGATTAATATAAGTTTTGATAGAAACCCATGATTTCATGTTGCACTTCCACCGGGTCATCGCATAATGTTCCATTCGCCCTCTCAAGGGAGGAAATTCTATTTGTTCGGCTGCGCTTCGCCGCTTGGGCTTGATAATATTTTGTGGTACGGTCCCCTTTACGTAGCCAATCAATTCTTGATCGTTGCTTTAGCCACACCTCCTCTTGCCTCAAGGTTTCTTGAAGCTGTGCCGCCACTGAAAGCTCTTCCGCATTCGGCCCCCGTCCTATCGAGGCCGCTCGAAGACGCTCCAGATTTTTCTGAAGTCGCTGCACCTTCTTGGTGATGTTGCCAAACTCCCGATCACCCCATGCTCCCAGTTTTTCCTGAACAGACGTTAGTGCAAGCATAACGCCCTCCAAACCTTGTTGACCCGTCTCTGACTGCCAAATATCCTTCACCAACGCATCATAGTCATTGTGAGACTGCCAAACATTTTCATAATGAAACGGGCGTCGACCACGTCGTTCCCCACGTTCCTGAGCACACCTCAACTCAGCAAGAACATAGCAATGATCTGAAGCCGTCGAACTGATATGTTTCACCGTAGAATACACGTACACGGACAGAAAATCTGCATTGCCAACAGCACGATCGAGTCGTGCTTTCACATTGGCATTTCCCTGCTGCCTATTGTCCCATGTAAAAGGAACACCTCTCCAGCCTAGGTCTTGAAAAGTACAGTGATCCAAGACCTCCAGGAAACCGCGCATTTGCCACTCCGGCCTCGGATGGATGCTAAAATGCTCATCAGTATGCATAGTTTCATTAAAATCTCCCATACAGAGCCAGCCAGAATGTGGAATAGCATGTAAAGTACGCAAGAACTCCCAACTATGATGTCTATTTTCTGTTCGAGGTTCCCCGTAGAAACCAGTGAAGCGCCAAGGTTGCTGCTGATCATTTGACTTGACACTTACATCAATGTGCGCACGGCTGTAGTTCTTCAATTCAACAGTCACATTATCTGTCCAGAACAAACCGATGCCACCACTAAGGCCGTTGCTATCAACAACAAAACACCCCGAAAAACCAAGGAGGTTCTTCAGACTCTCAACTTTGGTCCCTTTTATCTTTGTTTCCATGATAAACAGAAGGGAGGGTCCTTCCTGCTTCACAATCTTGCGAAGCTCACGAACTGTCGATAGGTTCCCAAGCCCCCGACAGTTCTAGCTCAAACAATTCATTGGGGCGGACAGGGCTGTCCTGTAGCCTCTGTCGAATTCTCAGGAGTTGGCTTCTTCTTCTTCGGAAGCCTGTTATAACCACGATCAGCCCCAGAGTCATCCTCCACTTTATCTTTTGTTGCATTAGCCGAAGCAACAATCTCTGACCGCTCTCCGACTTTTGTCAGCAGAAGCTGTGGTACAGTTTCAACACGAGGTAGACCTGTTGAGGTGCTTCCTTTCTTTTTTGCTGACTCTTCTTCTTAATAGGTGAGTTCACCTCATTACCCCCCGCCGGTACATTGCTAGAATTCTTAGACTCCCTCTTGCTACCCGGGCCCGACTGCTGCTCTCTGGCTGCAGACTCCCCCGAGGCAGTCTTCCTGCGCTCCTCCGGCGCCCTCAATTTCAGACCAAAGGGTAGCTCCCCTTTGTCATCCCGGTGACCAGGAGTTGGGCAAAACGGATCAAAGTGACCTAGACGGCCGCATGAGAAACAAAAGTGGGGCACGTTTTCATACTGAATATCATAGGGATCCTGCTTCTGTCTCTTTGCCGATTCAATGACAATCCACCGTCTCAGCGGTTTGTTCACATCAACTAAAACTCTCGCCCTCAGAAAGCCACCCATGTGGTCAAACTGTGCGTGAGTAGCTCCTTTATCAATCTGCTTTGCAATAACTCTTCCCCACGAATCATCCCGAAGGTTGTAGGGTAGGTTCAAAACCCTAGCCCATAGATGCAACTTATCAAACTCAACCTCATCGGGTCTCATACAATCCTTGAAATCAGCCAAGATGACCGCGTTCTTACTGATATGCCAAGGCGATCCATCCCAGATGCGGTCCCTATCTCGCTGTGATTCAAACTCAGCAACAAAAATATTCTCTCCCATCGATCTGAATTGAAGTCCCCGAGGGTTCCCCACGCCGGCCGCAGAGCATTAGTGATGGTATGGATGTGGAGCACATTGCGATGCAGTACCTTCCCTGCTAGTAGCCACTTCTCCGGCGCATCCTCCGCGCGATCATCAATGACCAACGGAGTAGCTTCTTCATCGGTGGTTCCCAACTTCCCTAGAGCCTCCTCCAAACGAGCCCTATCTGTGCGTAGCGGGTCCTGACTTCCCGCTGATTGCTTGCCATGATCAGATGTAGCCATCCTCTCAGGAGATCGAAGCGCTCCGCCGGTCGAGATCGGCGAGCGCGAATTTTTTCCTCGATCCCCAATCGCCGCCGCCAGGGAGGTTTAGGGTTTCATAGAAAAGCTAGCTTCCTTTTTATTGGACATCGAGGCAGGATATAGAAATTGCTCCAATGCTTCCCGTCCCGTAAGGACCAAGGGAATTTCACACCCCGATCCAATGGTAGGAGTAAACGAACCATTGTTGGGTAGTATATCCATAACGCGTACGTCTCCCTCCCGAGCCGCCCCCCGCGTGGGCGACCGGGAGGCCCCAGATCCCATCGCCGCCGAACCTCCCCACTCCTCCTCCTCCTCCTCCCTCGCCGCTGCCCAAGGGCGCGGCCAGGCAAAGCCTAGCCGTCGCCGGTGGCGGCGGGGACTCGGGCCCTCTCGCTCGGGTGGGGCTGGCGCGGGCCGGCGCCGCCGTACCGGAGCGTGGCGGCGGACCGGTCGCCACGGCGGGTGGTGGTGGCGCCTCGGCGATGTCGATTCTCCGCGGCAGGAGGCCTTGGGATCTGGTGCGTTGCGGCCGCCAGGGACGGCGGCGGCGTGACCGGGTCGGTTCGCGGCGGCGCGGCCGGATTGATCGTTGGTCGGCCGTCGGCACGGTGGTGGGTGCGACTCGTCGGCAGGTGGGCAGATCCGCGTGATTCTACCCTTGTCTGGCCCTTGACAGCGCGGGCAACTACGGGGGAAACCCTAGATCTCCTTGGGATCAAGCGATGGCGGCACTTTTGCGTCGTAGTCCCTCTTTAGGGCATTGTTTTGGAGTTTGCTCCAGTTGAAGGGACCAGCGACGTCGGCCGCGCACGTCTAGTGGAGCAATTGCCGATGAAAATCGCGCCGACTACGGTCATGGCGGACGATGGCGGCGTCTTAGATGTCGTTCCCTTGTAGAGGCATCGTCGTTGCAGTCTGCGTCATCAGGCTCGGGATGCTCCGCAGGAAACCCTAGATCTGGGTCTTCCGGATCGGACGATGATGGCGTTTTCTCGCTTTCCCTCCTGGGGGCATCGTTCTGGAGTAAGTGCTGGCTAGGGGGATGGTGGAGCGGTGCTTCTTCTCACACATCGATGTCGGCGAATATCGGCGGCATGGCGCTGTGGAGGCTCGGCATCCGATGCACGGAGATGGACTCGCGCAGGAGGAGTTTGCTGTCTGGCGTCATGGTGACGTCGATGGAAGAGTGGCCAGACAAGGTAGAAGCCTCAATATGATCTGAAGACGGACCTGTGGAAGATGGCGGCGACGACACACGAGTGCGTCTGACCGGATTGTGCCCAGACCCGGTATGTGGCTCGGCTGGGGCTTCTGAATATGTTTCAGCTTCCGGCTTTTGATGTTAGGCTTAGGTGAGTGGTTTGAGTAGTGGCCCAGCTAGCACCCCTTCATCATTTTGGATAGGAGTAGCGGCATGTGTTGCCAAGATGGTGGATTTAGGTACATTATTGTAATACTTTGTAAGATTTCCGAGAATAATCAATAAAGTGGCCATATGCATCTCCAAGATGCAGAGGTCGGGAGTCATCCTCCTTTTCTAAAAAAATATCCATAACGCGTGGTTTATCCCTATCCTTACTTCAGCGTGGCTGACCAAACATAATAGACTTGTAAAAAAGTTTTTCTTCGCATAATTATGAGCACGAACCGCAAACGGAGGACGGACCTCAATAATGCACTCTCGAAATTGCAAAGATGCACTAGTGTTTTGCAATCAGATGATTTGCGGATTAATTCGTGCTTTCAGCTTCCTTTACATTGACACTCAACGACGTGAAATCAGATTTCCTCATCTCAGACTTCAACTATTGGAGACTATTTGAGTTCTCTCGCCAGTTCTGGATTAAGGACCTCCAAAAGTATAGTTAGTGATGGAGCTCGTTGGGTTTGGGTCTAGGTAGACAATTTCTAGGCCTATGCTTGCCAAACCTTGGGGGCATGACGGGGTGGCATTGAACCATTCGGGGTAATACTTACAAGCTATAGAACAAAACATTCAGAAGTTGATTTATGTCTCTTTGTTTGCATTTGAAACTTACACTTGGATTGCCCGTAGTTTTGAGTTATCTAGTGTTGTTTTGGTAAATACTTAGGGCATTTCCAACGGTGACCTGTAAATTTTCTCCCGCATCTATCCGTAGACAGGGGGACCAGCCCGCGGACACGAATGCAGAAGACCGCTATCCAACGGTGCCCACATACATAGAGTACATACTTTCAAATATCCGCATGCAGCACTAGTTCAGATTTAAAAATTGCAAATTTTACATTCCAACATTGTTATCCCTTTTAACCACCTACTGGTGCTAAATCAGATCTTCCTTCAGCTGCTCGTGAGTTGGTCGATGTCGAATTTGTTGATGCATTTCAATAAACTCTTCAAGTGTGGCCGGATTTTGGTCTGGAAGTTTGATAGAATCACCCATGTTCTCAAATTCTAGAGCCGTGGCAGCATCCTCACCCTCATCCTCAATGATCATGTTGTGGATGATCACACAATATTCATCACCTCCCACAAGGTCTTTGGATCCCATTGTTTAGCAAGTCCATGAACAACTGCCAAGCGGGCCTGCAGAACTCCAAATGCCCACTCGACATCCTTTCTAGGCGCTTCTTGTCTTTGGGAAAAGTGAGACTTTTTCTAGCCAACTGAGTTTTAGAGATGGTGCTGACAAAGGTACTCTACAGAACATAGATACTGTCAACCAGATAGTAGCCCATGTTGTACTCATGTCCATTGACGGTATAGTGGCAAGGAGGAGCCTTGCCTTCAGTCAGCCTCACAAACAACGGTGATCGTTGCAGCACATTGTTGTCATTGTGAGACCCGGGCATGCCCAAGAAAGCGTATCAAATCCAAATATCATGTGATGCAACTGCTTCAAGAATGGTGGTGGGCTTCTTAACATGACCCTGATATTTCCCTTGTAAAGTCTTCCGACGGTTCTTCCATTTTTAATGCATGCAGTCAAGAGGTCCAAGCAAACCTGGCCACCCTCTTGCTTCTGAGATTGTCAAGAGTCTCTTGGTGTGTGTCACAGTAGGCCCTCTCATGTATTGAAGTCCAAACACCCCGACCACTAATGGTACCTGGTGGGGTGGTCGAAGGAGAGGGGTTGAACAACAACGGATGAGAAGCGGGGTGGAATCCGGCTGGAACGCTGGAGGTGATGGACATGTAGAGTTTCAGCAGGGGGGTGTGATGTGGCGGCCAGGGTGGTGGAGTGGCGGTGAAGGCAAGAGAGAAAGAAGGAAGGAGAGAAAATCGGAAGGATGGAGGCGCGGGGTCCGGGAAGGGTTTTTAGTGGGCCCGGGGTGTCAGAGTCCTATGTGTCTGTTGTCCGAACTAAAGCAAAGTAATCCCCCCCTCCCGTGCATGTTTGTCTCGGGTTTGCTGGAAAAAGCATGTCCGAACCGCCCGAACTTATGCGGGTGGTTTGCAAGTCCACCTTGGAGATGCCCTTAGTGCATGAGAGTGGTTTTTTTAACTCCCGATATAGGACATCATCACGAACAATAAATTCAAAATAATCAGAAAAAAAGAAATTATGTGACATCTAATATGCTCAAACTTTGTAGGCGCTTGCAAGATTTCATGCCGGAAAATATCCAAGGAGCTCTACACAAGAAAAAGATTTCATTTCTCAAGGTTTTGAGCACTTTTAGCACTGATTTTTGTTTCTCATGTGTACACCTTTCTCTACATGATATTTCTCGACGAAAATTTGCAAGCACCTAAAGCATTTGAGCATATTTGATGTAAAAAACCATTTATTATATTTTTATTCTTTAAAAAACTTTACTATTCATGAGAGTGTTCCTACACCCAAGAGCTACCATACCTTTCTCAGCTTCTAATCATTGCAATACTGGAAGCTAGTATTTGCTGCTACCATAATATTCAACCCAACCCGGTTTGGTGGCCACTTTTTATAAATCCTTTGTCACCTTATGAAAACCTTATGCACATACATGAACTATGAACTTACTGGGGGTGTTGTTTCCGCACACCCCTTTAAATAAAAAAATTAAACAAAATACAGTGGGCATGACCCTTACCGTGGCTCATTTTTCATTAGTATGTTGGATATCGTACATGTGGATATTTACAATGGGAACTGTAAAGATATAATTACAAATTGTCTAACCATGACTTACCCTCCTTCTGACCAGGTTTGGACTTTTTCATGATTATACAAAAATGTTTCTTGAAACTAAAGAGACGCCCCAATGTAAATCTCTTTGTTGTCGAATATATAGTTATTTATATGTTTCCATATAGTCTAACACCTAGAAATACTAGTCTCTTTGAAGCATATGATATTTTGCTTGCTCATTGCTTGGATGATCATATCCAGAATCCAGACCAATGTCACATTTAGTGCCCAGACTCGACCAAAAGTTCTGAAATAATTCACATGAGAAAAAGAGATGTATCATAATTTCAATAGTGCCTCCTCACATATACAATGATTTGTATTGTCAACAAAGAAATTGTTTCTGTTCATCAAGTCTCTAGCATAAAGCCAATCATGTATACAGAACATAAGATTTTGTTTCTGTTTTTATTTGGATAGAAATATAGACATACATATCCTTTTGCAAGGGGAAAGAGTAGGCTGAGGATCACCAATAAGAACTCGGTAAACTCTTCTAGTGCAGTATTTTATCATTTCTCCAGTGAAAGGTCCAACAGTGGCGGAGCTTCTTGGAGACGAACCTGGGCCATCCCCCCCCCCAATGAAAATGATAAAACTCGAGTAGCATGTAATAGCACGGGAACGCATAACCATTTGGCTGAAGGAAATATGCCCTAGAGGCAATAATAAAGTTATTATTTATTTCCTTATATCATGATAAATGTTTATTATTCATGCTAGAATTGTATTAACCAGAAACATAATACATGTGTGAATACATAGACAAACAAAGTGTCACTAGTAAGCCTCTACTTGACTAGCTCGTTGATCAAAGATGGTTATGTTTCCTAACCATAGACATGAGTTGTCATTTGATTAACGGGATCACATTATTAGGAGAATGATGTGATTGACTTGACCCATTCCGTTAGGATAGCACTTGATCGTTTAGTTTGTCGCTATTGCTTTCTTCATGACTTATACATGTTCCTATGACTATGAGATTATGCAACTCCCGTTTACCGGAGGAACACTTTGTGTGCTACCAAACGTCACAACGTAACTGGGTGATTATAAAGGTGCTCTACAGGTGTCTCCGAAGGTACTTGTTGGGTTGGCGTATTTCGAGATTAGGATTTGTCACTCCGATTGTCGGAGAGGTATCTCTGGGCCCTCTTGGTAATGCACATCACTTAAGCCTTGCAAGCATTTCAACTAATGAGTTAGTTGCAGGATGATATATTACGGAACGAGTAAAGAGACTTGCCGGTAACGAGATTGAACTAGGTATTGAGATACCGACGATCGAATCTCGGGCAAGTAACATACCGATGACAAAGGGAACAACGTATGTTGTTATGCGGTCTGACCGATAAAGATCTTCGTAGAATATGTGGGAGCCAATATGAGCATCCAGGTTCCGCTATTGGTTATTGACCGGAGACGTGTCTTGGTCATGTCTACATTATTCTCGAACCCGTAGGGTCCGCACGCTTAAGGTTTCGATGACAGTTATATTATGAGTTTATGAGTTTTCATGTACCGAAGGAGTTAGGAGTCCTGGATGAGATCAGGGACATGACGAGGAGTCTCAAAATGGTCGTGACGTAAAGATCGATATATTGGACGACTATATTCGGACATCGGAAAGGTTCCGAGTGATTCGGGTATTTTTTGGAGTACCGGAGAGTTACAGGAATACGTATTGGGCCTTATTGGGCCATACGGGAAAGAAGGAAAAGGGCCTCAAGGGTGGCCGCACCCCTCCCCTTGGTCTGGTCCGAATTGGACTAGGGAAGGGGGGCGCCCCCTTCCTTCCTTCTCCTTTTCCCTTCCTCTTTTCCTATTACATATGGGAGATGGAATCCTGCTAGCACTACTAGGAAAAGGCATGCTAGTGGCGCACCGAATTTGCCTTCTAATGGCGCACTACCGGTGCGCCACTGGCATCACGCCATTAAAATTAAATTCTAATGGCGCACCACTGGTGCGCCATTAGTATCTGGTGTTCTAATGGCGCACCATGTAGTGCGCCATTAGTATAGCCTGCAGTGCGCCATTAGAATGCCTCCCAGGGGGGCATATGTACCCATGTGCTTTGACATTCTAATGGCGCACCAGCAGTTAATGCGCTATTAGTGTGATGATCACAGTGCGCCATTAGTGTCTTGTGTGGTGCGCCATTAGTATGAATATTAGGTTTTTTTTTTGCTTTTCTGATTTTTGCACAGGTTACAAAATATATTATTGGACAGAATATATACAGCAGCACACAGAAACATCAGATTCATCGAATACAATAGAAGATTAGTCTCCGAATACAATTCATCATATTAGTCTCCGAATTCAAAAGACCGAACAAAGATAAAACATTACAAGTCTCAAGACCGCGAGTATCGAGTTTGCCTTCACACTACAAGTCGATATCGATCATCTAAACTACCATCACATAGAAGAGAGTTGTGGTCATCACGATGAGCATCATCGCGATCAAACCGGACTTCATCCGGTTCCTCCAACGCTCCCTCCTCTCTCCGCTAGATAGCGGGCGTATCTACATTCGGCCTCCGCCCTAGTGGTGTACCTTTGTAACTGTTACCGCTGAAATGGTGAACCTGTCTCCGACACTCCTCCCAGTCGTCGTAGACTCCGGGAACCTTACCCTTGTACACGACATACGACGGCATCTCTATGCACAAGCCAAACAACAGACAATACATAAGCAATATGTAAGTATGCAA
Source organism: Triticum aestivum (assembly GCF_018294505.1). Taxonomy (NCBI): domain Eukaryota; kingdom Viridiplantae; phylum Streptophyta; class Magnoliopsida; order Poales; family Poaceae; genus Triticum; species Triticum aestivum. The sequence continues at coordinate 605,420,010 of NC_057809.1, forward strand.
CAAAAGGATCGGAAGAGAAAAGCAAGACATTAATAGCACGATTCATGGTCCTACTAATAAATAGCATCGATTACATCTAAGTTGAACGACTGTCCAAACCAAAGAGACATACGAATTCATTAAAGTATAATTACAACATGAGCCAATCAATGTTTCAGAACTACACATCACTACTTTCGACTCGACTCATCGGACAGGAACGTGGATGAAGCCGCCGTCTGTCGTGATGGTCATGAAATCGTGGTCGTTGTCACCCTGCATTTGTAGTGTTTCATCTATCTCACTGTTGGACAGTTGATATCTGAGGAAAAACTGCCCCGAGGTATGAAGGACATCTTGATGGATGATGTCCGCAAACTCCGACTGGATGCGAAAGAATTCTTGTCTGAGGTCCGCGTCCTGGACTGCCGACAAGCTCGCGGCCCAATCTTTGAGATTATCTGGTAGCAGAAGTTGATGATGGTCCCTTACGATCGCCCGCATGTGATGGAGGGCATAGTAGGCATCCTTCTGACCGCCAGGCGGCTGCTTGACGCCGCAGAACTTCGTATTATGTGAGAACATGTGCTTGCCGTACTTACGAACTGCCCTGGTGAAGGTGCCTCCAGATTTGGTGTAGCCGGGGAGAACATCATCAAGAACTTTCTTGACATTTTTGTAGTCTATGTTGGAGTTACGGTTCGGGTCGAAATATGTGGCCATGGAATATTTCGGGCTTAAGAGGATGAGTGTGCAATATGTGTCACTGCACAGAACACGGAATGTTAGAAAAAAAGAACGATCGAAATCTAAGAAATCATATGTTACGGGGCGGTTAAGGGATGACTTACTCGGGAAAGTAAGCCACAAGGAAGTTATCCTTATCTGGGTTTGCCAGAATGACGCCTTCGAGGTGTGAACTCGCAACTTGCTGGTCCCCAGCGCTGCTCAAGTGCTTGGCACACATGTAGAAGGGGTCGACTATCACGATGTCCGGGGTCTTGTCTCTAATGATCCGCATCTCCATACTCAGCGAAAATAGCCGAACGAAGGTGTAGTGCAGCGGATGAAGGTTAAACATAGCAAAGATGTCATCAAACCGCAGGACGATCGTACCCCCGATGTCGCCATCCACAAAGCCCTTGCCCTCTGGCACCTTGGCCACGAAAACCGGGTATGCCACATCCTTCTCTCTGAGACGCCGCTTCTCCAAAGAAAGAACACTGTCGTGCAGACTCCGCATAGCACCGGTTGCAGCATTCAGCATATTTGGCGGTAGCATCGCCCTACCCGCAACATGCACCCTCCTCGAGATATCCTTAGGTGAAGGTGGCCCGTCCTGAGCATGGATCGAACTCGGTGCCGGCTGGCTCGCACCGGCGCCCTTGTTAGTCTTTCGTTTCTGTCCCTTCTTCTTGATCTCCTGTAATGGGACCGAGTTCTGCTCACAGGCCGCCTTCTTGAGCGTGTTGGGGCTGATAATATTTCGCACCTCAGCTATCTGAGGCTCGGTGAAGGTGGGAGCTGGAGGCGTGTCCTGAGAACTGAACGCCAGACGACGCCTGTTGCAATTGGAATTCTCCGTCGTACCAGCTAGATCGCGGTGGTCTTGGTTGGGTTCTTGAGAAAGAGGCCCGCAGAACTCGTCAGCGTACCCATGTTCGGCAAAGTACTTATCAACGTTGGTAAATGTACCGTCGTCGTTGTCGTTGCCGTCTGGATCCTATGCCATAGGGCTGTCCGGATCCTGTGCCATAGGGATGTCCGGCAGGTCTGGTAGCGTTGCGGCGTTCTTGCCATGGCTTGGCGCCGGCACGACTGGCGGTCTTGTCTGTGGGGTGGTGTCCCCCGCCCCCAAACGAATATGGCTCTTCGGCCAAAGAAGGGGCCAGTTTACGCAGGCGCTGAGGGTCATCTTATCTTCTTCGTTGGCCCCAGCGGGTCGAATCGGAGGTAACAGCTCGTCGCAGCCTGGCAGCACCCGAACCACTTCAACCCGATACATTGTGGGTGGCATCGGATTACCGTGGAACATGGGGTTGCCCGGTTGAACGATTCTGCCCTTGGCGACATCGACCAACTCGGCGCCCACGAAGTGCAGAAGAGTGCAAGGAACGTCGGCGGTGCCCTGCGAAAACATGTACAGGGCGTCAGGGATGCCCAGTCAAAGGCAAGGAGATGAAGTCATCGGCCGAGAGGCTTAGTTACCGTGATGCCGTCGAGCTCGGCTAATGTCGAGGCACCGCCAACGGCGGGCGTGCAACTGACGGAGGGGGCTCTTGTTGGCGAGGTGCCGGCCGGCGTACACCCAGGTGCATTAAGCTCCAATGCCCGTGCCGGCGCCGAAGACACGAATACCGCCTCCGCCGGAGACACTAATGGCGCCGCCGCCGGAGACACCAATGGCGCCGCCTGCGCGCTGTGCGAGTTGCTGGCCGTGAAGCTGGGAACCGGGGGAGGCCCTTGTTGGCCAGCCGCAATCCACGTCGTCAACCCATGAATCAACATAGGCACCATGGCGTTGAGCGTCGTTCCAAGTTGTTGTTGCACTTGCTCTTGGACAAGCTCCGGAATCCGCGCCACTTGTGCCTTGAGTTCTTCAACCTCGCGCGTCTGGCTTTCCGAGCTGGTCTTTTTCTCCTTCCGCACACCAGCGGTATAGTATGACCCCCATTTTGTGGACAAGCCTTTGTCGGCCACACGACCAGCTGACATCGGCTTAGTGAGCTTATCCTTGTTTTTTATTACGTTCAACGCCCTATTTAAAGGGGTGTCGAAAGGGGAGCTCTTAGACGACCCCGCACTACTGCTTTCAGTGTCCAGCGAAAGGAACGTGAACCATTTAGAAATATTGGGGATTAATTAGAGTGCAACCATATGGAGCTAATTACGCGGGGGTGTATTCCTTACCAGAAGAAGCTCAAGCGCCCTGGTCTTCGGATCCGTGGTAAGCTCCTTTGTTATCGGGTCCTCCTTGTACCGGGCCCTGACATAGTTCCTGGTCTGCTTGTCACTGTTGTATTTCTCGAAGCGGGGCGGTAGGCCTTGCTCGGCACGCTCCGCGTCCTCCTTGTCCCATATAGCCTCCGCCACTCTGTAACCGCCGGGACCAAGTTTGTGTTCCCGTAAGTTCAACTCCCGCATTTCTTTCCCCCACTGACTTGATTCGGAGGTTGCACTGCTCTCGCACTTATCTTGAACTCCTTGTACTCATCTTCGCTCATCAAAGGATATTTCGCCTTGATCTTCTCATAACTATCACCTTTATCAATCATTCTCTTCACCGCGCTTTTCCAAGTAGACAGGGTCGTGCTCATCTTCGTGAGGGCGGCACTGTTCACTTTATTCCCTGAGAGGCGTGTGTTTTCAAATTCGGTGGGGAACTTGTATCATTCGTGCAGCTTCGTGAAGAGGAGGTTGCATAAATTCCCTTGGTCCTTATGCCTAAGGTTCTCGGTGTTGATCGAGACGGTGCTCCGGAGAATGCACCCGAGCTGAACCGAGTACCCCTTGACTATATGTTTGGGCTCCGTTGCATTCCCGTCGGAGTCCACTTGAGTGAATTCCTCCTTGAGGGTGCAGAGCGCATTCGGGCGCCGGTCCTTCCTTTGCTTCTTCAGTTGGCTGCCATCTGTGTGTGCGCCGCCATCATCAGTGGTGGCATCCTCGGCGGCACAATCAGCGGTGTCATCCCCGACGCCACTAGGGGTTGTGTAATCAGGATCGGTGTCTTCCATGGCATCCTCATAGCGGTGAGGTTGTTCCTCCATCTCCTGGGACAGCTCCTAGAATTGCTTGCCGCCTGAACCACCGGCCTCATCATTGTGGGCCATGTTTCACTCTAAATAGGAAAAAAGTTTGGTCAAAAAGTTGGTTATTGTCAAGGAACAAGATCATGGTCTCATCATTTAGGGTTTGTCAACACCGAGGCACCCTAAAAGCCTAAGCTTTCATCATTTAGGGTTTGTCGATGCCGAGGCACCCTAAAATCCTAAGCGTACATCATTTAGATTCTCATCGACACCGAGGCATCCAGGGCAGCCAAGTTAAGTTTTCATCATTTAGGGTTTATCGATGCCGAGGCACCCTAGGTTGGGCCTAATCACTTGGCACTAATCACTTGGCTCTATTGCCACCTATGTTGGGTTTATCATCTAGGGTTTATCGATGCTAGGAGAATTCTAAGTTGGGCCTAATAACTTGGCTCTATTGCCACCTATGGTTTAATGCAGCAAGAATGGCAGGGCAGTTGATCCTACTTAACTAAGTACTAAGATACCCCGGCCCATGCATTAGTCGCAAGTACCCCATATGTCCTATTTTTAGCAAAGTCATGCTAAAATTCATGGAAAATTTTAGCATGACCTTTGCTAAAAATAGGACATATGGAGTACCCGAATTTGCCGGAACGGAAGTTAATCGACATTCCGGCAAACTCAAGGGCAACTCGGGGTACCTGCAAATTCATCACGACACAATGGTCGGAGACAAAACCCAGCAAACTAGCAAGATGATCATCATCTTTGCAAGACAGTAGCTCAAGTTTTTGACAGTAGCCTCTGAAGAAAACAGCATTGCAACATTCAAGTTCACAGGATAAAAAAATCATCCACATTCACCAACCCACATGATGTTAAAACCCACATGAGCTGTAAACAGACTTAAAAAACCCACATGATGTTATAACTATATACACTAAACATGATGATACCAAATGGGAAGGAAAATTGTATCACTCTAGATTAGTGTAGCCACTATCTAACAAAACCAGAATGTTAACAAAATTACACCATGATGATACCAAATTCTTGTAGCAATACAATGAGTTCACAGGATAAAAAAATCATCCACATTCACCAACCCAAACTGGTGGAGATACAACAAACCAGAACCTCCCAGGTTTCTGCCATTTTATTTTTCCCACCGTATATGTTTTTTGATTCATGTCATGGTACTTGCTGTCAAACCAAGTATTTTCTTTCTACATAATCTGGGAAGTTACCTTCTTACTGTCTCACTATCTTACTGTCTCGCTACAAAAAACTAGTATGCTTAGTTGAGACTAGTATGCTTAGTTGCATTATGACAGGCAAAAACTACAAATATTTGTGTTTTTAGTTGAGCAATGCAGCGACAGTGTGATAGGCAAGTTTCAGCTGGCAAAGTGTCACGATTCAGACAACAGAGCAGCTAAGCATAGCAAGTGGATAGTTTAGTCGGTATACTAGTACTCTTTAGAAAGTATGAGACATATATTATCTGGAGGAGACTTCGTCGCAGAGTTGCCTGTGAATTGAAAATACAACGAGATCAGCAAAGGACAGTAAGATATATACTGAAATTATCATAACAAAATGCCAGCTACTGCCATGGTCAAAGAATAGATTATGATAGCTGGACAAGTACAGGTCAAACTAGATAATTTTCAGAACCGGTTTAACCACCGCAGGATAAAACAATGCATCCAAGACTGGGCTTAGACTAATATCCTCATAGCATAATCTGACATCAAGCAAATAATATAAGAATAGTGAAAATGTACCTAGGAGTAACAAGACTGCACTTGCCAATAATGTTTTATTTAATGAAGCAAACCAGATTTATGTACAACCACATAGTGTCACAAGTATAGGTTTCCATTTTTCTTTGCGGCCAGATACATCAAGAAGACCAACAGGTTTCCTACTCATCCTTCATTCTATACCTCACCTAAAAGACAAAATATACGTTTATTGCACACCTGATCATTGAGTCGCATTGACGGTTACGAATAGTGTGATAATACTGACCAGCTCAATTAAAATATATTAAGCTCACAATGTGATGGAATAGTTACTTTATGGCCATATGCCCCACATAAATGCAGGCATGTAATCCCCAAGAACTGACTAGCAGCTCAACAAAAATGCATCAAATTCTTAGTTTACCCAAAAACCAAGGCAATCTGTAGCCATGCTATACTAAATTCTAACTATAACAAGGATACTCACTGCACTAGACATCAAAGGGCTGTCCAAAAGCAAACTCAGTTCCCATTTGTTGCTCAAGTAAATAGCAGGCATGCCTCACATGTTTTTGTTCTAGAAAAACACAGACTCCGGCTTCGACAGCATAATACAGAGTACTGAATCAACATTGTGAATACAAGATCCTCCACCACTGCAGGTAACACCAACAGCCACAGGGAGCCCTAACTTAGTCCAAAATGACATGGCTAGGTCTCAGGTTTTCCCCACTATAAACATGGAAGAACACACATAGAGATCCATGGATCGCACCCTGCCCCCAGCTACGCGCTGTACCGATCATGCCCTGGCACCTGCGCATCAACACAGCAACTAATCACACGGCCGCATCCGCCCTCTCACGCGCCAGCCCACACACCTACGCATCGCGTCAGAGCGCAGCCATGGCATTCAATCAACACACGACCAGTATAAATCTACTCTGATTTCGCAGGCCCGGAGGAGCAGGGGACGGATTCGGCACGAATATGCAGCAGGGCGGGCTGGGGAAGAAGGAGGGAGGGGGGAGTGTTGGGGCGGGCGGCGCTTACGGATTGCTCGGAGTGCCAGGCGAGGCCGCGGAAACTAGGAGATGGGCTTGGGGTAGGGTCGCCTCACTCACCTGCTGGCTAGCGCGCCGGCGTCGGGGAGAGGCGGGCGGGTTCGGGTGGCGTGAGCAAGGAGGTTGGTCGGTGCGGCGGTCCTTGATCTACGATGGCGGTCCTCCTCGATCTGTGGCGGCGGTCCTCCTCAAGAGTCACTTGGCAGCAGCAGCTTCCCAGCCCGTCGGGGCACTCCTCCCTGGTCTGGACTGGCCACGCTGCTCGGGGACGGTGAAGGAGGCGAGGGGGGCAGCGAGGGGGACAGCGAACACGGGGGGCAGCGGGTGAGATCGATGAGGCAGGGGAGAGATTAGATAGATTGGGGATTTAGTGTGGGAGGAAGCTTTCTAATGGCGCACCACCCCCTCGTGCGCCATAAGTACGACTATTCTAATGGCGCACCACCCCTCGGTGCGCCATTAGAATTTTGTTTTAATCTAGCCCACTAGCCATATCTACAACCTAACCCTATCTACAATAGAACCCACCCACTAGCCCGACTGGTCAGCATGCAGCACACACACCAGGAGGTCCTGGGTTCGATTCCCAGGCTCCCCAATTTTTTTATGCATTTTAAATGCTGTTTTTTATATTTATTTGTGTTTAAATATGTTCAAACTTGTTTAAATCATAACAATAATATTTTTTATAAAAAACAGTAATAATTTTTTTAAAAATATGTTCAAATTTGTTACTTGAAAATATCATCGGCGGCGGCGGTGGAGCGGGGGAGGGTGCGGGGGGTGCCCGTTGGCGGCGGTGGAGCGGGGGAGGGTGCGGGGGGCCGGGTGCTCGGCGGCCCGGTGGAGCGGGGGAGGGTTGCGGTGGGTCGTCGGCGGCGGTGGAGCTAGCGGGGGAGGGTGCAGGTGGGATCGAGATGGAGGGGGGTCGAGATCGAGATGGAGGGGGAATCAAGATCGAGATGGAGGGGGATCGAGATCAAGTGTCCTCATGAATTCAAAAAGTGCCCATGAAATTTAAAAATATTCATGATATCAAAAGGTGCCCATGAAATACAATCGAGAAATGAAGACTACGATTTAAATACAATCGATCTTAGCTAGCTATCTGTTCACAATCTTCTTGCCCTTCTTTTTCGCAAATGGAGTTCTTCTGTGGAACGGACGTCCTTTAGGTAGGGTGGTCCTGCTTCTTCTTGTGGTGTGTGCTGCTACTTCATCGTCGTCATCATGTTCGATCTTCAGGTCGCCGTACTTGTCGAAGTCTTGCTCATTGGCTACTCCATCCATTCCGATGATCTTCCTTTTGCCTCTCCTCACGACAACACCGGTCTTCTTTTAGGACGCTCTTGGCCCATCTGACACGGAACATCGGGACCTTCTCTCCAGCGTAGCTCAGCTCCCAGATCTCCTCGATCCTTCCGTAGTATCTCTCCTTGTCGTTACCGGTGTAGGATTCCATCATTACCCCAGAGTTCTGATAACCATCGCTCTTCATGTCCTTGTCCTCGGTGTAGAATGTGTAGCCGTTGATATCGTACGCCTCATAGGTCATCAGGTTGTGCTCGGCGCCCTGTGACAAGGCGAATATGAGTTGTTCTTCCGCGGAAGAATCCTCATGTAAAGGGTACAACAGAAGCTTCTGCTTGAACCAACGCGTGAAACATGAGTTGTGCTCTTTGAGTATATCTCCGTCCGTCCTCTGTTGGCCTCGGTCATTGTACGTCTTCTCAATAAAGGTTTTGTGCTCTACCACCCAAGGATCGACCACGTCTATGTGTTGTAGCACGACTAGGTTTGCTCTTTCAAAGTCGGCGAGTCGACCCTCGAAGTCGACATGCATTTCGCGGCGACCCTCATGGTGACCCCATCCAGCGAGCCTGCCGAGGTGCCTGTTGACGGGCAGACCAACGGGGTTCTCGATGCCTAGATAATTCGTGCAGTAGGAGATGCACTCTTCGGTCAGAAAGCCCCTGGCTATACTTCCCTCTGGACATGACATGTTGCAAACGTATCCTTTAATGACACCATTCATCCTTTCGAACGGCATCATGCTGTGCAGGAACGTCGGCCCGAGTTGGATGATATCCTCCACGATATGGACCAGCAGATGCACCATAACGTCGAAGAATGCGGGCGGGAAGTACATCTCAAGCTTTCATAGTATCACCATGATCTCTTCCTGTAGCCTTCTGAGTTGCCTCACGCCAATCGACTTTCGAGAGATGACGTCGAAAAAGTTGCATAGGCCAACTAGTGTTTCACAGACGTGCGCATCCATGATCCCACGGATTGCAACTAGAAGTATCTGCGTCATCAGCACGTGACAGTCGTGAGACTTCATCCCGCTGAACTTCTGCTTCGCTGGGTCTAGGTATCTGCTTATCTTCCCCGCGTAACCGTAAGGAAGTTTTACTCCTAGGAGGCAGGTGAAAAACTGCTCGATCTCCTCCTGACTTAGAGTGAAGCACGCGGGAGGGTGGTCATTTCCGGTCTTCTTGGCCTTTTTGCCTTCGCGACGACTTTCTGTGTCCTACTTCGCCTCATCATCATCATTAGCGTGAAGCTACTGCCTGATGCCCATTGATTTCAAGTCTGCCCTTGCTTTCGGCCCATCTTTGGTCCTCTCTGGCATGTTGAGCAGGGTACCAAGCAGACTCGCGCACACGTTCTTCGTGATATGCATGACATCAAGGCTGTGAGGCACACGGTGGATCTTCCAGTACGGCAAGTCCCAGAAAACAGACCTCGTTTTCCATACCTTCAGCAGCGGCTCTGGCGCCTTTCACTTCTTTCTCGGCTCTGGTGCCTTTTGCTTCTTTCCCGGCAGTGGGCAGTCTTTCCAATTTTTCAACAGCTCGTCTATTTCCTCGCCGCTCCTTGTACACGGGCGTTTTCGGGGTTCGGTTTCACCATCGAACAGATCCTTGCGTTTCCTCCACGGGTCATCGTCACGAAGCCACCTTCGATGTCCCATGAACACGGTTTTCGAAGATCCGGGATCTTTATCTAGCTGGCGATACATTGTGTCATCCATGCACCTTACGCATCCAGAAAATCCGTGGACTACCTGCCCCGCGAGATATCCGTAACCGAGATAGTCGTGCACCGTCGTGAGCAGTGCGGCTCTCATAGGGAAATATTCTTTCTCTGCGGCGTCCCACGTATTGGCTGGCGTTTTCCACAGCGTTTCTAGCTCCTCCTTCAGCAGCCCCAGATACAGATTGATGTCGTTCCCTGGTTGTTTCGGCCCTTCAATTAGCATACACATGTGAATGTACTTCCTCTTCATGCACAACCAGGGGGGAAGGTTGTACATCCACACAAACACAGGCCAGGTGCTATGTGTGCTTCTCTGGCTGCCAAACGGATTGACTCCATCGGTGCTCGTGCCCAGCACGATGTTCCTTGGATCCTTCCCAAATTCTGGGTATTCGAAGTTCAACGCTTGCCACTGGCTCGCATCCTTAGGGTGACTCAGCATCTTGTCTTTTTTATTTATCTCCGGATCATTTCCGTCATCTTCCTGCTTCTTCTCCTCCCTATCTACGTGCCAACGCAGGAGCTTTGCTACCTTAGGGTCTGCGAAATACCGCTGCAGACGAGGAGTGATCGGAAAGTACCACACCGATTTTCGAGGAGCTTTCTTCCTCTTCTTGTATCGAGTGACGCCGCACACCGGACATATGATAGACTCCGCGTGCTCTTCCCGATAAATGATACAATTGTTCATGCACACATGGTATTTCACGTGCGCTAAATCCAGAGGACACATGATTTTCTTCGCCTCCTCGAAACTGGTCGGGCACTTGTTCCCCTTGGGAAGACGTTCGTGCCAGAATGATATGTTCTCGTCGAAGCATGCGTCAGTCATTTTGTGTTTTACCTTCATCTCCAGAGCCATGAGCGTTACTTTCAGGCGGGTATCCTCGGGCCTGCATCCTTCATACAATGGAGTAACCGCGTCTATCTCCAGTTGATCCAGCTTGGCTTTCTCTCGGGCGGCAGCTCTTGCGTTATCCGTCTGCTTGAGAAGCAGCTCTTGAATATGAGCGTCCTGCACCCAGCCTCCATCGTCGTCTACTCCAGCATCTTCATCTTCATGATCATGCCCTTTGTCTTGATCTTCCTCATCATCATGTACAACATCTTCTACATGATGACTGTGTACATCATCACCGTCGTGATCATGTCCTGGAGATTCTTCGTCTTCTCGCCCGCCCTCGCGGCGGTGGTACTTGTCTTGTTGCCCTTCCTCATTTCTTGCCCGGCCCCCATGGACGACTTCATAGTCATCTTCATCACCTTGCCACCGATAGCCATCCATGAAACCACGCAAGAGCAGGTGGTCCCGCACCTGCCCGGAATCCGGGTCCGCAATAAGGCTCTTCAGCTTGCATCTTCGACACGGACATCTTATCTCCGTCTCGTTCTTTTGAAGCATCTCGGCCTTCGCGGATCTCAAAAACCTATTCACGATGCCTTCAGTCATCGTGCGGACCATGGTCGTCTGCGGGGTAGAGCAAAACGATATTTTAGAACCAAGAAAAAATTTGGCATGACCTTCCCTAAAAATAGGACCAAAAAGAATGCATAGTTCCAAAATTCTCGCCAAAACGGAAATGAATCAAAACATTCCGGAAAAATATTGGCAACTATCGCATTTCAAATACCGGTACCTTCAAACACAAACATATATGCAACACCACAAACACATGCAACACCACAAACATACATAGATCTAGCTAGGCCACAAAAAGTGCATGTGCACGTTGTTGGAGCGAGCTAGGGAGAAAAAAAGTAGATCTACATCATGAAGATAGCTTTCCCCTTACTTACCTATCAAAAAAAGGTAATTTCACCACTTAATTTTGATGAATCTATGGTGGAAATGAGGTGAGGAGGAGGAGGCAGCCGAAAGCTTGGAGAAGGAGGTGGAGGGAATGAAGTGGGGAAAGTGAGTGGGTAGGTGTGGGGCTGTCCAAAATATCTTGTTGGGGTCCCAGGTTACTAATGGTGCACCACCAGCAAATGTGCCATTAGTAACCCTGGTTACTAATGGCACACCTGCAGGTGGTGCGCCATTAGTAGTTTTGCAAAAAAGTAAAAAAAAATATATACTAATGGCGCACCGGGTAATAGTGCGTCATTACTAGTTTAAACTAGTAATGGCGCACTGTCAAACGGTGCGCCATTATTAGTTTTGCAAAAAAAAGAATAAAAAAATCACAGTAATGGCACACTGTCTGCCTGGTGCGCCATTACTAGTTAGAACTAGTAATGGTGCACTTCGACCTGATGCGCCATTATTTGTATAGAAAAATGGAAAAAAAATAATACTAGTAGCGCACCCTGTTTTTGGTGCGCCATTAGTGTCTTCCACACTAATGGCGCATCACCAACCGGTGCGCCATTAGTATATAGTAGTGGCGCACTGCTTCCATGATGCACCATTAGTATCAATCCTATCTATAGCCCTTTTCCTAGTAGTGTAGGACTAGGGAGTCCTAGTAGGACTCCACACTTGGCGCGCCCCCTCCTAGGGTCGGCCTCCTCCTCCCTTGCTCCTTTATATACGGGTGCAGGGGGGCACCCCAAAGACACAACAATTGATCCTTGAGATCTATTAGCCGTGTGCGGTGCCCTCCTCCACCATAATCCACGATAATATTGTAGTGGTGCTTAGGCGAAGCCCTGCGACGGTAGAACATCAAGATCGTCACCACGCCGTCATGCTGACGGAACTTTTCCCCGACATTCTGCTGGATCGGAGTCCGGGGATCGTCATCGAGCTAAACGTGTGCTAGAACTCGGAGGTGCCGTAGTTTTGGTTCTTGATCGGTCGAGCCGTGAAGACGTACGACTACATCAACCGCGTTGTGCTAACGCTTCCGCTTCCGGTCTACGAGGGTACGTAGACAACACTCCACCCTCTCGTTGTTATGCATCACCATGATCTTGCGTGTGCGTAGGAAATTTTTGAAATTACTACGTTCCCCAACAGTGGCATCCGAGCCAGGTTTTATGCGTTGATGTAATATACACGAGTAGAACACAAGTAAGTTGTGGGCGATATAAGTCATACTGCTTACCAGCATGTCACACTTTCGTTCGGCGGTATTGTTGGATGAAGCGGCCCGGACCGACATTACACGTACGCTTACGCGAGACTGGTTTTACCGCCGTGCTATGCACACAGGTGACTAGCGGGTGTTAGTTTCTCCAACTTTAGTTGAACCGAGTATGGCTACGCCCGGTGCTTGAGAAGGTTAAAACAGCACCAACTTGACAAACTATCGTTGTGGTTTTGATGCGTAGGTAAGAACGGTTCTTGCTAAGCCCGTAGCAGCCACGTAAAACTTGCAACAATAAAGTAGAGGACGTCTAACTTGTTTTTGCAGGGCAAGTTGTGATGTGATATGGTCAAGACGTGATGAGATATAAGTTGTTATATAAGATGATCATGTTTTGTTGAAGTTATCGACAACTGGCAGAAGCCTTATGGTTGTCTCTTTATTGCATAAGATGCAAGCACCAAATAATTGCTTTATTTTATCGCTATGCGATAGCAATAGTTGCAAGAGAAATAGTTGGCGAGACGACCATGTGACGACACATTGATATAGATCAAGATGATGGAGATCATGGTGTCATGCCGGTGACGATGGAGATCATGACAGTACTTTGGAGATGGAGATCAAAGGCGCAAGATGATCATGGCCATATCATGTCACATATTATGATTGCATATGATGTTTATCTTTTATGCATCTTATTTTGCTTAGTTCGACGGTAGCTTTATAAGATTAAAATTTCAAGGTATAAGTGTTCTCCCTGAGTATGCACCGTTGCCAAAATTCGTCGTGCCCAGACACCACGTGATGATCGTGTGTGATAAGCTCTACGTCCATCTACAACGGGTGCAAGCCAGTTTTGCACACGCAGAATACTCAGGTTAAACTTGACAAGCCTAGCATATGCAGATATGGCCTCGGAACACTGAGACCGAAAGGTCGAGCGTGAATCATATAGTAGATATGATCAACATAATGATGTTCACCATTGAAAGCTACTCCATTTCACGTGATGATCGGTTATGGTTTAGTTGATTTGGATCACGTGATCACTTAGATGATTAGAGGGATGTCTATCTAAGTGGGAGTTCTTAAGTAATATGATTAATTGAACTTTAATTTATCATGAACTTAGTCCTGGTAGTATTAGCATATCTATGTTGTAGATCAATAGCTCGTGATGTTGCTCCCCGTTTAATTTTTATATGTTCCTAGAGAAAACTAAGTTGAAAAATGTTAGTAGCAATGATGCGGATTGGATCCGTGATCTGAGGTTTATCCTCATTGCTGCACAGAAGAATTATGTCCTTGATGCACCGCTAGGTGACCGACCTATTGCAGGAGCAGATGCAGACGTTATGAACGATTTGGCTAGCTCAATATGATGACTACTTGATAGTTTAGTGCACCATGCTTAACAGCTTAGAATCAGGATTTCAAAGACGTTTTGAACGTCATGGACCATATGAGATGTTCCAGGAATTGAAGTTAATATTTCAAGTAAATACCTGAGTTGAGAGATATGAAGTCTCCAACAAGTTCTATAGCTAAAAGATGGAGGAGAATAGCTCAAGCAGTGAGCATGTGCTCAGATTGTCTAGGTACTACAATCGCTTGAATCAAGTGGGAGTTAATCTTTCAGATAAAATAGTGATTGACAGAATTCTCTAGTCACCATCACCAAGTTAGTAGAACTTCGTGATGAACTATGATATGCAAGGGATAACGGAAATGATTCCCAAGCTCTTCGTAATGCTGAAATCGACGAAGGTAGAAATCAAGAAAAATATCAAGTGTTGATGGTAGACAAGGCCACTAGTTTCAAGAAAAGGGCAAAGGGAAGAAGGGGAACTTCAAGAAGAACGGCAAGCAAGTTGCTGCTCAAGTAAAGAAGCCCAAGTCTGATCCTAAGCCTGAGACTAAGTGCTTCTACTGCAAAGGGACTGGTCACTGGAAGCGGAACTGCCCCAAGTATTTGGCGGATAAGAAGGATGGCAAAGTGAACAAAGGTATATTTGATATACAGATTATTGATGTGTATTTTACTAGTGTTCGTAGCAAACCCTCGGTATTTGATACTGGTTCAGTTGCTAAGAGTAGTAACTCGAAACGGGAGTTGCAGAATGAACAGAGACTAGTTAAGGGTGAAGTGATGATGTGTGTTGGAAGTGGTTCCAAGATTGATATGATCATCATCACACACTCCCTATACTTTCGGGATTAGTGTTAAACCTAAATAAGTGTTATTTGGTGTTTGCATTGAGCATGAATATGATTTGATCATGTTTATTGCAATACGGTTATTCATTTAAGTAAGAGAATAAATTGTTATTATGTTTACATATATGGTTACACACCCAATGAAAATGGTTCATTGGATCTCGATCGTAGTGATACACATATTCATAATATTGAAACCAAAAGATGCAAAGTTAATAATGATAGTGCAACTTATTTGTGGCACTGCCGTTTAGGTCATATTGGAGTAAAGCGCATGAAGAAACTCCATGCTGATGGACTTTTGGAATCACTTGATTATGAATCAGTTGATGCTTGCGAACCATGCCTCATGGGCAAGATGACTAAGACTCTGTTCTCTGGAACAATGCAGCAAGCAACAGATTTGTTGGAAATCATGCATACTGATGTATGTGGTCCGATGAATATTGAAGCTCGCGGCAGGTATCATTATTTTCTGATCTTCACAGATGATTTGAGCAGATATGAGTATATCTACTTGATGAAACACAAGTCTGAAACATTTGAAAAGTTCAAAGAATTTCAGAGTAAAGTGGAGAATCATCGTAACAAAAATAAAAGTTTCTACGATATGATCGCAGAAGTAATATATTTGAGCTACGAGTTTGGCCTTCAGTTAAAAACAATGTGAAATAGTTTCACGACTCACGCCACCTGGAACACCACAGCATAAAGGTGTGTCCGAACGTCATAACCGTACTGTATTAGATATGGTAGGATCCATCATGTCTCTTACCTATCTACCACTATCATTTTGGGGTTTCGCATTAGAGACAGCTGCATTCACCGTATGAACTATGGTTTGGCAAGAAACCTAAGCTGTCATTTCTTAAAGTTTGAGGTTGCAATGCTTACGTGAAAAAGTTTCAACCTGATAAACAAATTGGAGAAGTGCGTCTTCATAGGATACCCAAAAGAAAAAGTTGGGTACACCTTCTATCACAGATCCGAAGGCAAAAAATTCGTTGCTTTGAATGGATCCTTTCTAGAAAAGGAGGTTCTCTCGAAAGAAGTGAGTGGGAGGAAAGTAGAACTTGATGAGGTAACTGTACCTGCTCCCTTATTGGAAAGTAGTTCATCACAGAAATCTTTTCCTGTGATTACAACACCAATTAGTGAGGAAGCTAATGATGATGATCATGTAACTTCAGATCAAGTTACTACCGAACCTCGTAGGTAAATCAGAGTGAGATCCGCACCAGAGTGGTATGGTAATCCTGTTCTGGGGGTCATGTTACTTGACCATGACGAGCCTACGAACTATGAGAAAGCGATGATGAGCCCAGATTCCGCGAAATGGCTTGAGGCCATGAAATCTAAGATGAGATCCATGTATGAGAACAAAGTATGGACTTTGATTGACTTGCCCATTGATCGGCGAGCCATTGATATAAAATGGATCTTCAAGAGGAAGACGGACGCTGATAGTAGTCTCACTATCTACAAAAGCTAGAATTGTCGCAAAAAGGTTTTCGACAAGTTCAAGGTGTTGACTACGATGAGAGTTTCTCACTCGTATCTATGCTTAAGTTTGTCCGAATCATGTTAGCAATTGCCGCATTTTATGAAATCTGGCAAGTGGATAAACAAAACTGCATTCCTTAATAGATTTATTAAAGAAGAGTTGTATATGATGCAACAAGAAAGTTTTGTCAATCCTAAAGGTGCTAACAAAATATGCAAGCTCCAGCGATCCATCTTTGGACTGGTGCAAGAATCTCGAAGTTGGAATATACGCTTTGATAAGTTGATCAAAGCATATAGTTTTATACAGACTTGTAGTGAAGCCTGTATTTACAAGAAAGTGAGTGGGAGCACTACAACATTTCTAATAAGTATATGTGAATAACATATTGTTGATCGGAGATAATGTAGAATTATTCTGCAAAGCATAAAGGAGTGTTTGAAAGGAGTTTTTCAAAGAAAGACCTCGGTGAAGCTGCTTACATATTGAGCATCAAGATCTATAGAGATAGAGCAAGACGCTTGATAAGTTTTCAATGAGTACATACCTTGACAAGATTTTGAAGTAGTTCAAAATAGAACAGTCAAAAAAAGAGTTCTTGCCTGTGTTACAAGGTGTGAAGTTGAGTAAGACTTAAAACCCGATCACGACAGAAGATAGAGAGAGAATGAAAGTCATTCCCTATGCCTTGGCCATAGGTTCTATAAAATATGCCATGCTGTGTACCAGATCTATTGTATACCCTACACTGTTTTTGGCAAGGGAGTACAATAGTGATCTAGGAGTAGATCACTGGACAGCGGTCAAATTATCCTTAGTGAAATAAGGATATGTTTCTCGATTATGGAGGTGACAAAAAGGTTCATCGTAAAGGGTTACGTCGATGCAAATTTTGACACTGGTCCAGATGACTCTAAGTCTCAATCTGGATACATATTGAAAGTGGGAGCAATTAGCTAGAATAGCTCCGTGCAGAGCATTGTTGACATAGAAATTTGCAAAATACTTACGGATCTGAATGTACTTCTCTCATAAGCAAAACATGATCACACCTTAGTACTCTTTGCGTGTTAATCACATAGCAACATGATAGATTATTGACTCTAGTAAACCCTTAGGGTGTTGGTCACATGACGATGTGAACTATGGGTGTTAATCACATGGTGATGTGAACTATTGGTGTTAAATCACATGGCAATGTGAACTAGATTATTGACTCTAGTGCAAGTGGGAGACTGAAGGAAATATTCCCTAGAGGCAATAATAAAGTTATTATTTATTTCCTTATATCATGATAAATGTTTATTATTCATGCTAGAATTGTATTAACTGGAAACATAATACATGTGTGAATACATAGACAAACAGAGTGTCACTAGTAAGCCTCTACTTGACTAGCTCGTTGATCAAAGATAGCTATGTTTCCTAACCATAGACATGAGTTGTCATTTGATTAACGGGATCACATCATTAGGAGAATGATGTGATTGACTTGACCCATTCCGCGAGGATAGCACTTGATCGTTTAGTTTGTTGCTATTGCTTTCTTCATGACTTATACATGTTCCTATGACTATGAGATTATGCAACTCCCGTTTACCGGAGGAACACTTTGTGTGCCACCAAACGTCACAACATAACTGGGTGATTATAAAGGTGCTCTACAGGTGTCTCCGAAGGTACTTGTAGGGTTGGCGTATTTCGAGATTAGGATTTGTCACTCCGATTGTCGGAGAGGTATCTCTGGGCCCTCTCGGTAATGAACATCACTTAAGCCTTGCAAGCATTGCAACTAATGAGTTAGTTGCAGGATGATGTATTACGGAACGAGTAAAGAGACTTGCCGGTAACGAGATTGAACTAGGTATTGAGATACCGACGATCGAATCTTGGGCAAATAACATACCGATGACAAAGGGAAGAACATATGTTGTTATGCGGTCTGACCGATAAAGATCTTCGTAGAATATGTGGGAGCCAATATGAGCATCCAGGTTCCGCTATTGGTTATTGACCGGAGACGTGTCTCGGTCATGTCCACATTGTTCTCGAACCCGTAGGGTCCGCACGCTTAAGGTTTCGATGACAGTTATATTATGAGTTTATGAGTTTTGATATACCGAAGGAGTTCGGAGTCCCGGATGAGATCGGGGACATGACGAGGAGTCTCGAAATGGTCGAGACGTAAAGATCCATATATTGGACGACTATATTCGGACATCGGAAAGGTTCCGAGTGATTCGGGTATTTTTCGAAGTACCGGAGAGTTACGGGAATACGTATTGGGCCTTATTGGGCCATACGGGAAAGAAGGAAAAGGGCCTCAAGGGTGGCCGCACCCCTCCCCTTGGTCTGGTCCGAATTGGACTAGGGAAGGGGGGCGCCCCCTTCCTTCCTTCTCCTTTTCCCTTCCTCTTTTCCTATTCCATATGGGAGGTGGAATCCTACTAGGACTAGGGAGTCCTAGTAGGACTCCACACTTGGCGCGCCCCCTCCTAGGGCCGGCCTCCTCCTCCCTTGCTCCTTTATATACGGGTGCAGGGGGCACCCCAAAGACACAACAATTGATCCTTGAGATCTATTAGCCGTGTGCGGTGCCCTCCTCCACCATAATCCTCGATAATATTGTAGCGGTGCTTAGGCGAAGCCCTGCGACGTTAGAACATCAAGATCGTCACCACGCCGTCATGCTGGCGGAACTCTTCCCCGACATTCTGCTGGATCGGAGTCCGGGGATCGTCATCGAGCTGAACGTGTGCTAGAACTCGGAGGTGCCGTAGTTTCGGTGCTTGATCAGTCGAGCCGTGAAGACGTACGACTACATCAACCGCATTGTGCTAACGCTTCCACTTCCGGTCTACGAGGGTACGTAGACAACACTCTCCCCTCTCGTTGCTATGCATCACCATGATCTTGCGTGTGCGTAGGAAATTTTTGAAATTGCTACGTTCCCCAACAGTGGCATCCAAGCCAGGTTTTATGCGTTGATGTAATATGCACGAGTAGAACACAAGTGAGTTGTGGGCGATATAAGT
This sequence comes from Triticum aestivum, assembly GCF_018294505.1. Classification (NCBI taxonomy): domain Eukaryota; kingdom Viridiplantae; phylum Streptophyta; class Magnoliopsida; order Poales; family Poaceae; genus Triticum; species Triticum aestivum. Next base: position 605,439,389 of record NC_057809.1, read on the forward strand.
CATACTGCTTACCAGCATGTCACACTTTGGTTCGGCAGTATTGTTGGATGAAGCGGCCCGGACCGACATTACGCGTACGCTTACGCGAGACTGGTTTTATCACCGGGATATGCACACAGGTGACTAGCGGGTGTCAGTTTCTCCAACTTTAGTTGAACCGAGTGTGGCTACGCCCAGTGCTTGAGAAGGTTAAAACAGCACCAACTTGACAAACTATCGTTGTGGTTTTGATGCGTAAGTAAGAACGGTTCTTTCTAAGACCGTAGCAGCCACGTAAAACTTGCAACAATAAAGTAGAGGACGTCTAACTTGTTTTTGCAGGGCATGTTGTGATGTGGTATGGTCAAGACGTGATGAGATATAAGTTGTTGTATACGATGATCACGTTTTGTTGAAGTTATCGACAACTGGCAGAAGCCTTATGGTTGTCTCTTTATTGCATAAGATGCAAGCACCAAATAATTGCTTTACTTTATCGCTATGCGATAGCAATAGTTGGCGAGACGACCATGTGATGACACATTGATATAGATCAAGATGATGGAGATCATGGTGTCATGTCGGTGACGATGGAGATCATGACAGTAGTTTGGAGATGGAGATCAAAGGCGCAAGATGATCATGGCCATATCATGTCACATATTATGATTGCATATGATGTTTATCTTTTATGCATCTTATTTTGCTTAGTTCGACGGTAGCTTTATAAGATGATCCCTTACTAAAATTTCAAGGTATAAGTGTTCTCCCTGAGTATGCACCGTTGCCAAAGTTCGTCGTGCCCAGACACCACGTGATGATCGTGTGTGATAAGCTCTACGTCCATCTACAACGGGTGCAAGCCAGTTTTGCACACGCAAAATACTCAGATTAAACTTGACGAGCCTAGCATATGCAGATATGGCCTCGGAACACTGAGACCGAAAGATCGAGCGTGAATCATATAGTAGATATGATCAACATAATGATGTTCACCATTGAAAGCTACTCCATTTCACGTGATGATCGGTTATGGTTTAGTTGATTTGGATCACGTGATCACTTAGATGATTAGAGGGATGTCTATCTAAGTGGGAGTTTTTAAGTAATATGATTAATTGAACTTTAATTTATCATGAACTTAGTCCTGGTAGTATTAGCATATCTATGTTGTAGATCAATAGCTCGCGATGTTGCTCCCCGTTTAATTTTTATATGTTCCTAGAGAAAACTAAGTTGAAAAATGTTAGTAGCAATGATGCGGATTGGATCCGTGATCTGAGGTTTATCCTCATTGCTGCACAGAAGAATTATGTCCTTGATGCACCGCTAGGTGACCGACCTATTGCAGGAGCAGATGCAGACGTTATGAACGATTTGGCTAGCTCAATATGATGACTACTTGATAGTTTAGTGCACCATGCTTAACAGCTTAGAATCAGGATTTCAAAGACGTTTTGAACGTCATGGACCATATGAGATGTTCCAGGAATTGAAGTTAAATTTTCAAGTAAATACCCGAGTTGAGAGATATGAAGTCTCCAACAAGTTCTATAGCTAAAAGATGGAGGAGAATAGCTCAAGCAGTGAGCATGTGCTCAGATTGTCTAGGTACTACAATCGCTTGAATCAAGTGCGAGTTAATCTTCCAGATAAAATAGTGATTGACAGAATTCTCTAGTCACCATCACCAAGTTAGTAGAACTTCGTGATGAACTATGATATGCAAGGGATAACGGAAATGATTCCCAAGCTCTTCGTAATGCTGAAATCGACGAAGGTAGAAATCAAGAAAAATATCAAGTGTTGATGGTAGACAAGGCCACTAGTTTCAAGAAAAGGGCAAAAGAAAGAAGGGGAACTTCAAGAAGAACGGCAAGCAAGTTGCTGCTCAAGTGAAGAAGCCCAAGTCTGATCCTAAACCTGAGACTAAGTGCTTCTACTTCAAAGGGACTGGTCACTGGAAGCGGAACTGCCCAAAGTATTTGGCGGATAAGAAGGATGGCAAAGTGAACAAAGGTATATTTGATATACAGATTATTGATGTGTATTTTACTAGTGTTCGTAGCAAACCCTCGGTATTTGATACTGGTTCAGTTGCTAAGAGTAGTAACTCGAAACGGGAGTTGCAGAATGAACAGAGACTAGTTAAGGGTGAAGTGATGATGTGTGTTGGAAGTGGTTCCAAGATTGATATGATCATCACCGCACACTCCCTATACTTTTGGGATTAGTGTTAAACCTAAATAAGTGTTATTTGGTGTTTGCATTGAACATGAATATGATTTGATCATGTTTATTGCAATACGGTTATTCATTTAAGTAAGAGAATAAATTGTTATTATGTTTACATATATGGTTACACACCCAATGAAAATGGTTCCTTGGATCTCGATCGTAGTGATACACATATTCATAATATTGAAACCAAAAGATGCAAAGTTAATAATGATAGTGCAACTTATTTGTGGCACTGCCGTTTAGGTCATATTGGAGTAAAGCGCATGAAGAAACTCCATGCTGATGGACTTTTGGAATCACTTGATTATGAATCAGTTGATGCTTGCGAACCATGCCTCATGGGCAAGATGACTAAGACTCCGTTCTCCGGAACAATGCAACAAGCAACAGATTTGTTGGAAATCATGCATACTGATGTATGTGGTCCGATGAATATTGAAGCTCGCGGCAGGTATCATTATTTTCTGATCTTCACAGATGATTTGAGTAGATATGAGTATATCTACTTGATGAAACACAAGTTTGAAACATTTGAAAAGTTCAAAGAATTTCAGAGTGAAGTGGAGAATCATCGAAAAAAAATAAAAGTTTCTACGATATGATCGCAGAAGTAAAATATTTGAGTTACGAGTTTGGCCTTCAGTTAAAAACAATGTGAAATAGTTTCACTACTCACGCCACCTGGAACACCACAGCATAATGGTGTGTCCGAACGTCATAACCGTACTTTATTAGATATGGTGCGATCCATGATGTCTCTTACCGATCTACCACTACCGTTTTGGGGTTATGCATTAGAGACAGCTGCATTCACGTTAAATAGGGCACCATCTAAATCCGTTGAGACGACACCATATGAACTATGGTTTGGCAAGAAACCTAAGCTGTCGTTTCTTAAAGTTTGAGGTTGCAATGCTTACGTGAAAAAGTTTCAACCTGATAAGCTCTAACCCAAATCGGAGAAGTGCGTCTTCATAGGATACCCAAAAGAAAATGTTGGGTGCACCTTCTATCACAGATCCAAAGGCAATATATTCGTTGCTTTGAATGGATCCTTTCTAGAAAAGGAGTTTCTGTCGAAAGAAGTGAGTGGGAGGAAAGTAGAACTTGATGAGGTAACTGTACCTGCTCCCTTATTAGAAAGTAGTTCATCACAGAAATCTGTTCCTGTGATTACTACACCAATTAGTGAGGAAGCTAATGATGATGATCATGTAACTTCAGATCAAGTTACTACCGAACCTCGTAGGTAAACCAGAGTGAGATCCGCACCAGAGTGGTACGGTAATCCTGTTCTGGGGGTCATGTTACTTGACCATGACGAGCCTACGAACTATGAGGAAGCGATGATGAGCCCAGATTCCGCGAAATGGCTTGAGGCCATGAAATCTGAGATGAGATCCATGTATGAGAACAAAGTATGGACTTTGATTGAGTTGCCCATTGATCGGTGAGCCATTGATATTAAATGGATCTTCAAGAGGAAGACGGACGCTGATAGTAGTGTCACTATCTACAAAAGCTAGAATTGTCGCAAAAAGGTTTTCGACAAGTTCAAGGTGTTAACTACGATGAGAGCTTCTCACTCATATCTATGCTTAAGTCTGTCCGAATCATGTTAGCAATTGCCGCATTTTATGAAATCTGGCAAGTGGATAAACAAAACTGCATTCCTTAATAGATTTACTAAAGAAGAGTTGTATATGATGCAACAAGAAAGTTTTGTCAATCCTAAAGGTGCTAACAAAATATGCAAGCTCCAGCGATCCATCTTTGGACTGGTGCAAGCATCTCGGAGTTGGAATATACGCTTTGATAAGTTGATCAAAGCATATAGTTTTATACAGACTTGAAGTGAAGCCTGTATTTACAAGAAAGTGAGTGGGAGCACTATAGCATTTCTTATAAGTATATGTGAATAACATATTGTTGATCGGAGATAATGTAGAATTATTCTGCAAAGCATAAAGGAGTGTTTGAAAGGAGTTCTTCAAAGAAAGACCTCGGTGAAGCTGCTTACATATTGAGCATCAAGATCTATAGAGATAGAGCAAGACGCTTGATAAGTTTTCAATGAGTACATACCTTGACAAGATTTTGAAGTAGTTCAAAATGGAACAGTCAAAAAAAAGAGTTCTTGCCTGTGTTACAAGGTGTGAAGTTGAGTAAGACTCAAAACCCGACCACGGCAAAAGATAGAGGGAGAATGAAAGTCATTCCCTATGCCTTGGCCATAGGTTCTATAAAATATGTCATGCTGTGTACCAGATCTATTGTATACCCTACACTGTTTTTGGCAAGGGAGTACAATAGTGATCTAGGAGTAGATCACTGGACAGCGGTCAAATTATCCTTAGTGAAATAAGGATATTTTTGTCGATTATGGAGGTGACAAAAAGGTTCGTCGTAAAGGGTTACGTCGATGCAAATTTTGACACTGGTCCAGATGACTCTAAATCTCAATCTGGATACATATTGAAAGTGGGAGCAATTAGCTAGAATAGCTCCGTGCAGAGCATTGTTGACATAGAAATTTGCAAAATACTTACGGATCTGAATGTGGCAGACCCGTTGACTAAACTTCTCTCACAAGCAAAACATGATCACACGTTAGTACTCTTTGGGTGTTAATCACATAGCAATGTGAACTAGATTATTGACTCTAGTAAACCCTTAGGGTGTTGGTCACATGACGATGTGAACTATGGGTGTTAATCACATGGTGATGTGAACTATTGGTGTTAAATCACATGGCAATGTGAACTAGATTATTGACTCTAGTGCAAGTGGGAGACTGAAGGAAATATGCCCTAGAGGCAATAATAAAGTTATTATTTATTTCCTTATATCATGATAAATGTTTATTATTCATGCTAGAATTGTATTAACCGGAAACATAATACATGTGTGAATACATAGACAAACAGAGTGTCACTAGTAAGCCTCTACTTGACTAGCTCGTTGATCAAAGATGGTTATGTTTCCTAAGCATAGACATGAGTTGTCATTTGATTAACGGGATCACATCATTAGGAGAATGATGTGATTGACTTGACCCATTCCGTTAGGATAGCACTTGATCGATTAGTTTGTTGCTATTGCTTTCTTCATGACTTATACATGTTCCTATGACTATGAGATTATGCAACTCCCGTTTACTGGCGGAACACTTTGTGTGCCACCAAACGTCACAACATAACTGGGTGATTATAAAGGTGCTCTACAGGTGTCTCCGAAGGTACTTGTAGGGTTGGCGTATTTCGAGATTAGGATTTGTCACTCCGATTGTCGGAGAGGTATCTCTGGGCCCTCTCGGTAATGCACATCACTTAAGCCTTGCAAGCATTGCAACTAATGAGTTAGTTACAGGATGATGTATTACGGAACGAGTAAAGAGACTTGCCGGTAACGAGATTGAACTAGGTATTGACATACCGATGATCGAATCTTGGGCAAGTAACATACCGATGACAAAGGGAACAACGTATGTTGTTATGCGGTCTGACCGATAAAGATCTTCGTAGAGTATGTGGGAGCCAATATGAGCATCCAGGTTCCTCTATTGGTTATTGACCGGAGACGTGTCTCGGTCATGTCTACATTGTTCTCGAACCCGTAGGGTCCGCACGCTTAAGGTTTCGATGACAGTTATATTATGAGTTTATAAGTTTTGATGTACCGAAGGAGTTCGGACTCCCGGATGAGATCGGGGACATGACGAGGAGTCTCTAAATGGTCGAGATGTAAAGATCGATATATTGGACGACTATATTCGGACATCGGAAAGATTCCGAGTGATTCGGGTATTTTTCGGAGTACCGGAGTGTTACGGGAATACGTATTGGGCCTTATTGGGCCATACGGGAAAGAAGGAAAAAGGGCCTCAAGGGTGGCCGCACCCCTCCCCTTGGTCTTTTCCGAATTGTACTGGGGAAGGGGGGCGCCCCCTTCCTTCCTTCTCCTTTTCCCTTCCTCTTTTCCTATTCCATATGGGAGGTGGAATCCTACTAGGACTAGGGAGTCATAGTAGGACTCCACACTTGGCGCGCCCCCTCCTAGGGCCGGCCTCCTCCTCCCTTGCTCCTTTATATACGGGTGCAGGGGGCACCCCAAAGACACAACAATTGATCCTTGAGATCTATTAGCCGTGTGCGGTGCCCTCCTCCACCATAATCCTCGATAATATTGTAGCGGTGCTTAGGCGAAGCCCTGCGATGGTAGAACATCAAGATCGTCACCAGGCCGTCGTGCTGACGGAACTCTTCCCCGACATTCTGCTGGATCGGAGTCCGGGGATCGTCATCGAGCTGAACGTGTGCTAGAACTCGGAGGTGCCGTAGTTTCGGTGCTTGATCGGTCGGGCCGTGAAGACGTATGACTACATCAACCGCGTTGTGCTAACGCTTCCGCTTCCGGTCTACGAGGGTACGTAGACAACACTCTCCCCTCTCGTTGCTATGCATCACCATGTTCTTGCGTGTGCGTAGGAAATTTTTGAAATTACTACGTTCCCCAACATTGGCCCATTTAATTAAGGGACTAGGGAGACGAGGGGCGACCAACCATGAGACCAGCTTTGCTTTCGTCCTCGTCGACTCTCTCATGTACTTGGGGGACCGGTGACCTAGCGACTGGATGTGGGGGGCTAGGAGGGCAATAGCGTGCCGACTAGAGTCTCACACCACCACAACCCACAAATCTCGTCGTGGTCGCACAGAGGAATCAGCTGACGCCGGCGCCGCAGGTGGTTAGCTGATGATTCCTCTCACCCTCTCATGGACCGAAGCAGAGCCCAAATTTGAACATCAAATTCATGAACAAACAATGACAATAAACTCTAACAAATGAAGTACTAATCCGAAGGACTGCAGACTATTAAGACGAAGTGATCAAAAATGATTTCTAGCCAATAGCTTGATTGTAAACGTATATCACAGAGAAGAACAACTATGAATATGTACCTATGTAATTTGGGAGAGCAAAGAAACTACGAGCTGGTCTGTAGTGATCAACACAGTAATTCATGGTTAACTAGTATTTTGGTATTTCTCAGAAAAAGTAGTATTTCATATTTATTTTTATTATGAAAAGCTTCTATATGTACTTAACATAAAAAATGTATTTCATAAACTAACATGTATAAGATCACTATAATCATTCTAAGTTTCTCAATATTATATAAAATCTAACTATATAGTCACACGATTCGTATTCAAATGTTTTTCCTTTGGTAGCTTCGCCCCTCCTGAGATTTTGTTCAAGCTCCGCCACTGTTTGTATTCCCAAATCTGTTGGTGGCTAAGGTGTCCTTGATTTGAGAAATAAGAAGAAGGAACTTTTATTCAAATACTTATAGAAGTTCTTTAACCATCATGATCCGCCCTAGGAAGACTTGATCTGGATTGCATATTATCATGATGATACCATGTTATCCATGCCTTCTAATAGTGGTTCATTCTGGTGGAAGGATTGTTGCTCTATTATTCATGTTCTTCAAGGAGATGGATAACATTAAGGTCCATGATGGTACGTCTACTCTACAATGGCTCTACAATTGGCATGAACAATCCTTAATAAAACATTTCCCCAATAGGATTCATATGCTAAAGGTCATAATATCATAATATTTAAGGGTGGTGATTAAGTTTATCCCTTCAATAAAAGAGTATTCTAGAATAATAAAGACAGAAATGATTTACGTTAAAAACATTAGAATATTTTTCAAAAAAATTATTTTTGTTGCATAGCCTTCGAGGGTAGTTGCCCACGCAATCCACATGAATTTTAGTTCGGTCCTTAGCCACAACATTAGATGGAACAAAATTGGTTTCATGTCTTCAAGTTGGTTGCCCTATGCTAGATTTACTCATGCAGATCAGCAGATCAGTTCTATTGGTCCTCTTGAAGTTGAAACTCATGTATATGTACGTCTTACCTTTATACTGTGATTTGCACATATAAATGTTTATTGGTAGGTTTTGTTGTTTAAATAATTAGTCCATATTTGTTGATTTATATATTTGTATAATTATATGTAATGTTAGATGTTGGAATGGTTGAATAATTAGTAAAAAAAACCAAACGTTCATACTTATATATATGATTGATGAGTTTTTCGTCGAAGCATCTTATAAATTTTTATATTAATTGCATATTTAATCTCAAAATTAAACATATCAATTAAGTATTCTCATAATGTATTTTGGAATTATATCCTAATTTCTCATTTATTTTTCAATAAAACCATATCCTTTTATATGGCATAAATTTTGTTGGAACCATCTCATCGTAGATGTCCATAATAATCGAATGTAATAACTAGTTTTCAGACCCTCATATTATAATTAGTTAGACAATTTAACCAAACACAAAAATATGATATAGTCCATTTTATTAAAACACGATTGTAATTCCTAAGAGCTAAAAGTTAGAATTTGCATTAATGCTATGATGTTAAGAAAAATTATGTATATAGTACAATAATTATAATAATGTGCTAGGTTCGCAATACTCAGCAACAAATCGAAAAAGTTACCAATATGGTGATTATCATAGGAGATATAGTTTAAATAGTTGACACAACACACACTGTAGGTGTACAAGCATTAGGTACGGAAACAATGCAAGGACATAGAAAGATATTTGTTGTGTGAATTCTCGAATAAACTACATTGATAATCTGTCTGTCTTCAAAACCTTGACGTTTTAGACGTTTACATGGCCTCTAGAATGCAGCCAAGGCAATGGATATCTAATAATAAATATAATAAAATAATACTTTCTATAGACATTTATAAGACGTTTTAGATTACTACCTCTGTAAACTTTTATAAGACGTCTTAGATCACTAAAGTAGTGATCTAAAAGGTCTTATAAAAGTTTACATATGGAGTATTACGTTACGAAATATTTGTTGACAAATCCATCAATATGGTTTTCACATGTGCATTCAGAAATTTCCGAAATACTCCCCATAAAAAAACAATTCCAAAATACTAAGTAGTACCATCGTTTCTTTTCATGTGAAAGAATTATAAAGTGCGGGTCCGTTTGTTTGAGGCCCCTTTGAGTTGCCGGATGTTTTTGGGCGGGCCATACCTCCCTTTGCCTTCGCTGGATAGCACCCACCGGTTGGCGTTCAATTCGCTGCAGTCCGGCAGCTACCGCGAGTCTGCTCACCTCGATCGGGCATGCTGCTGTGCCTGCACCCCCCATAACTGCGACCAAACAGTAGCACCCCACCAGCAGGCCCTGTAGCACAAAATTTCAATAGAAAATCGCTGCAAGTGCAAATGGCAGTAGTACTACTCCAGCATGCAGCACATAACTGGCGCGTCCGAATTGAGGATGCCGCGCGATGTTTCTTCCTGTTCTCGTATCACTGACCGAAATGTTGCGACCACTGAAGCTCCGTCTGGTAACTCAACTCGGCAGGAAGCTCACAGTTTCGGGGGAGCACTGAAATTCGCCACAAAAGCCTGCAAACGGTCCGTGACCGTGCCTCCATCTGCATGGATAACTCCGGGCGCTGTATTTACGGCGCACTGGCACTGCGGCTGCATGCACGGGGCCCTTGCAGGCGAGATTGATGGCCATGGCCCCGGCGGAGCACCGGGGAGGATGGGCTCCGCAAGTGGCCGCCCGCAGATCGGTCCGGCCAGCATCCTCGTATGCCCACCGTAACGTAGACGCCGTGGTTTGGCCGCCACAGCGCACTGCGGTTGTCGTCCCCGTAACCGAAAAACTGAAAAGAGTCGGTGCCCATGCCGATCCTGCAAATTCCTCGACCGTACGTCGTCCTTCGCCTCGCTTGGTGCGATGATCAATGCCGACTGTTGGCGACGAAACCGCAGCATGCATGCATGGGCCGGCGGCCTCGCGGCGCTGTCGACCCGGCCAACCGGCGGTTGCGCTGCCGTTTCCTCCCCTCCTTTTTTTTTCATTTTCTGCCCGTGCATTCATGCACTTGGCTTGCAGTAGTACTTGCGTCTCGGGCTCTCGTCCATCTTCCTCCTTTCCTTGCTTGCAAGTTGCAACTTGGGCTGGGGCAGGTAACCGCTGCTCTATCGAGCTAGGTATTCTAACGCTCGCATTGATGGTATATCCATGGCGGGCGAGGCAGGGGCGGACCATCTATTGGGGTCGAGCTGCATGGTCACACACGCTCATAGTGTACTCGCATACACACACATATTGGCATCCATGCATGCGTTCAAGTTTGAAGGGCTAGCTCTGTGGCATTGGTTGCGTCTGTCTGTCGACCCCTTCATGCCGATCTGTAGCTAGCTGGTAGCCGGTGTCAAGTACTCCTACGTACGTTGTCGATCGACCATCCAGTTGCTGCTGCTGCTGCTGCTGCAAAGGAGCGGCGTGACTAGCCAATTATTGGGTGCCTCAGCTAATCTTCGAGACCTCATTAACACCGGTTGACTAGTTCCTGTGATACTAGTCATGATGAACAGTCGTTACCCAACCAGCCAGCTAGCCGAGGACCGGCCTGTTACTATCGACGACGAGGGTCAATAATAGCAACCTCGCAGAGAAGGCATGCTTAACTTGCATGTGAAGTCAAGCGCAACTGCTTCGCTTGTTCTGTGTGGTGTACTGGTGTATGTGTACTGTGTGCCTGTCCCGTACGTTGTGCTCGTTTGACTTTGGCGCCGATCAGGTCACGACAAATGCGGTGCAACGAACACGGCCATTACACATGAACACTCGTGCCTTCTGCACGTTCGCACAGGGCACTGAGCATTGATACGTGTAAGGGTGTACGTATCCCACGCTCATTCGCAAACCAAACACCGCATCCGTTCACAGACAGGGGGAACAGTCCGCGGATAGGAGCCGACCATCCAATTCTATCTAATGCTACCCGCATGCATTTTAAATCGGCTTTAAACAAACTGGACGAATTACGTGCAAACCGGATGATTTTCATTTAAATCGGACGAAAACACTTACATTTCCGGCATATCTTAACTAACTATACCGCGTTGCGGTAAAACTAGGCTACGGCTGGCCATTGTCGAGCCTGGACGGGCGAGGATGGGGTGGCGATGGTGGTGGGACCGGATCCAGAGGGTTTGCCGGCAAGCCAACCTGTATCGGGTTGGCTCATCGGGCAACCCAGGCAGCTGCAATACCGGAGACCTCCTTCTTCTGTTCGCGTGGAGGCCATGGCGGATGTTGTACAAGGACGAGGCGGAGATAGCGAAGATGAGGTGTGGTTCTTGCCCGTCACTTGGACACGTTTATATAGCAGGCGGATGCAGATGCAAGGAACCAGCCAGCACTAGTAGAAAAAGGGGCTTTTGTCCCGATTGATAAGACCCCTTTAGTCCCGATTTTCGAACCGGGACTAAAGGGTCGGTACTAATGCCTCTCTCCTTTCCCAGTTGGTAACACCAACCGGGACTAAAGGGTCGGTACTAATGCCTCTCTCCTTTCCCAGTTGGTAACACCAACCGGGACTAAAGAAAATTTTATGATTTTTTTGAAATTATTTTTGAATTTTTTATTTATTTTTTTATTTTCAAATTTCTGAATTATTTTAACCTCTAGTGTGTAATCACCACCCCTCATCACTGCTCAATTTATCCTCTAATCACCCCTCATCATTCCAAATCATCTAATTACCCCTCATCACCCCTAGTGTGTAATCACCACCCCTCATCACTGCTCAATTTATCCTCTAATCACCCCTCATCATTCCAAATCATCTAATCACCCCTCATCATTCCAAATCATCTAACTTCCCGAACGGTCACCCATCCTCCCACTCCCCCAGCCTGAGCACGCTTAACTTCCGGGTTCTATTCTCTCTCGTTTCCAAGTCTGCACTTGTTTTCCTGACAATAGTAAGATGTCAATCCTATTAACCTTCATGAATTTTGCTTGAGCATGAAGTGACACATTGCACTGTTTGAGTTTGAAACTATTGTTTTAAAAAACAATAATTATTTAGTAACACTAATATTTCTTGAATAATTAGTTTGACCATTGTTTGACCACAGTTTGACCAGATTTGACCAAAATTCAAAATAACTGAAATAATTATTTAGTAACACTAATATTCTAGAATAATTAGTTTGACCATTGTTTGACGACAGTTTGACCACTGTTTGACCAGATTTAACTAGTAATTTTTTTGATTTTTTCCACTCTAGATCTTAAAAGCCCCGTAACTTTTTTTCTGTTAGGTTTTTGAGGATTTTGAAAATGTTTAACGGGGTTCCATTTTACAAATTCCAGAGAGATTTTCCAAATAAAGTCGAAATTCATATTTGTAAATTTTCCCAACAAGTAGACCACATATCACACGGGAAACTTATTTTATTTTATTTTTTTGACATTTCCATCATTTTCTTTTGTTTTTTCTAAAACTGAAAAGGCGGTCCAGGGGGGGGGAGGGGGAGTTTGGAAATGGGATCTTTAGTACCGGTTCGTGCCATGAACCGGTACTAATGCCTCAAAACTCATTAGTATCGGTTGGTGGCACCAACCGGTACTAAAGGTTTAACCTTTAGTCCCGGTTGGTGCCACCAACCGGGACTAATGGGCATCGCACCCTTTAGTCCCGGTTCGTGCCACGAACCGGGACTAAAGGGCCCAGGTGAACCGGGACTAATGCCTTAGCCGCACGAACCAGGATAAATGCTCACGTTAGTCCCGTTTCTTGACTAAACCGGGACTAATGTGAAAACTGCCCCGTGACCAAAGCCATGTTTTCTACTAGTGCAGGGAGATGTTTAATGCCCGCCGATACAGAAACAGGCTTGTGGCGCTCGGGGCGCAAGAGTAGGTTCCTCGGCTAACATGCTGGTTTAATGGAGGTAGGCGGGCAGACATATGCCATTTCAATGCGGAGAGAAGGCATGCGCATCATGCGAGTAGCGAGCGGCGCTCTCAGCCAGCGAGTCGCTTCAATGCCGACTCCAGTGAGTTCTCGCATCCACTCTAGGCCGACATGAATTCAGACCCCAATTTGTCTCCAGTTTGTGGGAAAAAGTGCGTCCAGACTGCTGAGCGGACCTACGCAGGCCTGCATTAAATGGCAAAACACGTCCGGACCGCACGGCCAGACGGTTGCGGCTGGTTTGATGGTCGGCGTTGGAGATGCCCTAACGAAGTATTTAGAATTTCAAAATTTGTTTAAAATTGGAAAAAATGTTTAGAATTTCAAATAATGTTAAAATTCTCAAGAAATGTTCAGAATTTAATTTTTTTTTAGTTTTCTAAACTTGTTTAAATTTTGAAAAAATGTTCAGAATTGCAAAATTTGTTTAGAAAAATGTTCAGAGTTTCAAATTTTCCTTAAATTAATAAAAACTGAATTCCAATATGTATTTCAATTTTCAAAAATGATTTTGAATTTAAATTTTCGAAAAATGTTTACAATTCAAAATTTATTTAAATTTTGAAAACACGTTCATAATTTCAAATTTATTTAAATTTTCAAAAAACAAATAGAGTTTATTTTAAAAAAAAATCAAAAAAATGTTCAAAATTATAAAATTTGTTTAAATTTCCAAAAAATGTTCAGAATTTCACTTTTTGTTTAAATTAATAAAAACGGAATTCGAAATGTGTTTTAGTTTTCGAAAATCATTTTTAATTTCAAATTTTTGTTTAGATTTTTGAGAAATGTTTACATTTTAATTTTTTTTTAAATTTTCGAAAAATGTTCAGAATTTCAAATTTTATTTACATTAATAAAAACGGAGTTAAAATCTGTTTTAATTTTCGAAAATCATTTAGAATTTTAAAAAATCAAAAAATGTTCAGAATTTCACAATTTATTTAAATTAAAAAAAATGAAATTCAAAAATATGTTCAAATTTTTATTCGCATGTTTCAAGATTTACCATTCAAAAAATATTCATAATTCGCGTGTTTCAAGATTTATCATGCAGGCTACCAAAAGCTCAGCATGTTTCAGCACATACATTGCTACCAAATACTCCCTCCATCCGAAAATACTTGTCCAAAAATACTCCCTCGGTATGTAGAACTAAAATATGTCTAGATACATCCATTTATCGAATAAGTATTTCCGAACGGAGGAAGTAACAACAAATGCATGTACTCAGCATGTCTAAAGTTAGCATGTCTCAAAGGAGAACAAGAATGCTATGGTGGGAACTGGTACCAAACACACACATAGTATACTGTGCCTCACATCAACGCATGAGATATTTTTTGAATATTAAGAAAACAAAATTATGAAAATATGTAACCTAATTCGGAAATTGAACTTCTGTGACTCGTGTTGACCGAAGATGTACTCTTGGTCCGTGCGTGGGACGAAGAGGGAGTCTTCCTTCATGCGTTGGCCGAAGAGGAGTCTTTTAGGGTCCACCTCTTCGTGTAAGCTGTTGAATGAAGCTGCGTGTCGTTCTTCTCCTAGACAAAAAGTGCTCTTCGTTCATGACATGGACGAAAAGTCATTTTTTATGGCCACTAATCTGCGCCAGCGCGCCGGCCCAACCGTTCGGCCGGTCACGTCATAGCCATTGGATTTGAGTCGGGTGGGCCGTTGGATCTGGCGAAAAAAACGGTTGGCTCGCTGCTTCTTCTTTCGCTCGCTGAATCGCATCTCCCGCTCGGTGCGCACCTCCTCTCCCCTCCGGTAGCCATCCTCGTCGCCGCCCTCCCCCCCCCCCTCCCCTCCCCGGTCGCCGGCCACCGTCCCTCGCCACTGAACGTCGCACCTCGCCGACGTCGTCTTTTGCGTTTCTCGCTGGCTACGCGCGTGCAGCAGCGTGCGCTCGTGGTTGTAGCTCCCCATGGTGACAATCGCAGCTCCGGTGCGAGGCCTCAGCTCCAGTGGTGTCGTCGCCGACGTGGCACCCTGCTGACGAACTCGCCGGTGCTGCCTCCCCCGCCGATCGTAGCAAAAAATGCTCACCGCTTAGTAGCTTTTGCGGTTGCCGGTTGAAGCAAAAAACTGTCGTGGTTGTAGCACCTGATTGACGCCCATGATGGCTAGTAGCAAAACGAGGCGCTGGTTGTAGCGGAAAAGCGAGATGGTTGTAGCAAAATGTTTCAACGCCGGGTGGTGGGTTAGCAGCAAAAAAAGAGGCTGGGTGTAGCACAAAAGCATTGTGGTTTGTAGCAAAAAGAACATCGATGGTAGCAAAAAAAAAGTCGTCGTTGCCGCCTCGACTGCATCGTATCTCTGTCCATGAATGGATGTAGCAAATTTTCTAGCCATCTCGCGCTGCTCCCCTCTGGTGGACGTCCTTGTCGCTCCTGATCGCCGCCTGTTGTAGCAAAAACGCGCCGCCTTCATCGTCGCCGGTTGTAGCTCCCCGTGAAGGGTCGCAACAAATTGAGTCGCTGGTTGTAGCAAACGACGTCGCTGGTTCCAGCAAAAATGGCATCGTCGCAGGTTTCAGCATTTTGGTTGAAGCTTTCTCGGTCTCTGGTAGAAGCTTTTTCATCTGCGAGATGAAGCTTTTTTTTAAACGGTTGCAACTTTTCATGTGTACCTAAAAAGGGATTGAAACTTTTGCGATGGCTGGCTAAAGATTTTCAATCTCTGGTTGAAGCTTTTTCATCTGCGGGATGAAGCTTTTGTTAAAACGGTTGCAACTCTTCATGTGTTCCGAGTCTGGTTTGAAGCTTTTTTATCTACTAGATGTAGCTTTTTGCATTCATGGTTGTAGCACGAGCATTGCCGTTTGCAGCTGCAGTACCAGTACGTCCGCGCGGCCACCCGTTACTGGTTCCAGCAAAACCAGTACGCGATTGCAGCTCCCTCCCCAGCCGGTTGTAGCATCTATCTGCTCCGCCGCCATGGCTGCCGTTCGAGGTAGTGGCTCGTCCCGTTGATTCTCGCCGTCGGCGCTCTGAGTAGCTGGAAAAACAGTGGTGGATGGGGTCGAGACCCAACGGTGGCGGCACCCTCCGGCGACCGGCCGGCGAGGCGGCGGGGCGTGGGGCGACGGAGCTCGGGGGCGCAGCTCGCGGGTGCGCGCAGCCCTCCGGCGACCGGCTAGCGAGGCGGCGGGGCGCGGGGCGACGGAGCTCGGGGGCGCGGCTCGTGGGTGCGCGCAGCCCTCCGGCGACCGGCCGGCGAGGCGGCGGGGCGCGGGGCGACGGAGCTCGGGGGCGCGGCTCGCGGGTGCGCGCAGCCCTCCGGTGACCGGCCGGCGAGGCGGCGGGGCGCGGGGCGACGGAGCTCGGGGGCGCGGCTCGTGGGCGCATGCAGACTGCGGGGGCACGACGGGGGAGAGGATGGATAAAATGCATGGGCCCACATAGGGGAAAAGTTGCTATATATGCGTGTTGTGTTCCGCGTGACGAGGCAGGAGCCGGCCGAAGTTTCAGTCGGTGCGCCGGATCTAAAGAGTTCCCTTTTTTATTGCACTTCCCTGTCCTGCCGTTTCCTATCTATCCTTAACTAATTGAGGGTTTTCAGTCATTTTTTTTGCCAAATGTTTCCCGCCATCATTCCCGCTTAATTTTTCCACCAACCCTTCCTCGCCTTCATTCCCGCTTAATTTTTTCGCATAACACCCCGCCCTCACATGGTGTCCTGGACCAGAGGGTAGTCACCGCGTCGTCTTCCACCCAGGTTGGCTGGGATGAGGACTCCTTGTGGCGGTTCACCAGTAAGTCATCTCCAGATGGCCCATGGCACGAAGAAGGAAGCTTCTCGGAGACTTGGCACGTACTCCAAGACTTAGAGATCGCCTACGACATGATTACCCTATACGTAGCCAACTCATCTGTAATCTTAGGCCTCCTTTGGTTTAGAGGAATTTCATAGGAATTCTAGAGGATAAGATTCTTATAGGATTTTTTTCCTTTAGAGCCATTTGGTTCATAGGAATGGATTCCTATTCCTACATAGGATTGGTTCCTATCCTCCACATTTCATAGGAAAATAAAAAAGAGCCTAGACTCAATGGAAAAATTTCTTTGGTGTCAACCAAATGACATCTTGTTTCCTATTCCTACTCATAGGATTTGAGATACATGTCATCTCATTTCCTATAAGATTCCTATTCCTATGATAATCCTATCCTATGAACCAAAAGAGGCCTTAGACCCTCTGATATCTATATAAACAAAGGGGTAGGACTCGTAGGCGGTGTTGGGTTCTATGGTAGGGTGCGTCTACTGCAAATTAAAAATTTTCTACGCGCAGAACAACCAAGAACATGCTATGGGAGATGGATCACAGATCGTTACCACTAGACGCGCAGTGCCATGCAGCGGAAGTAGAGTTGGGGAAGCCCGTCTCCGGAGTCGTCTCCTCCTCGTCGATCTCCCACGTAGCCGATCGGATCCCATGAACAGGTTCGCCGAAGCGGCGCTGGTGCACCACCTCTAACGGTATCCGTGCGTGCAGGAGAAACATCGTGCGGCAGACTGCTAGGTTCGGTCACACGACCGACGGCGAGTGGAGGTGGCTATTCGCAACACATGCAAAGCACTAGTGACAGCGCCAAAGTGATCAACCCAGTGAGTGTGCCGCACCTCCACTTTATATAGTCATCCATCGTGGGCTCAACACTTGGCCTCACACGGATCCTAAAGCCCAAAGTCTATACGGCCTGGATACGAGTGCGAGTAGGATCACACCTGACTCGTGGAATCGGATCCAACCTCATAGGTTCCTTTCCTTAAGCGCGCGACCCCTTAGGTTCTCATTCAGTTGGTCGCGAGTCAGATCACATCCGATTCGGCTAGTCGGTAGCGGCCTCTAGGTAGCAAAGCATGCTGACTTCAAGTGTCCGATGAAGTTGGTTAGGCGAACCTGTATATCATACTTATGTTCCTTTGCCACACGATATATGTTGTCGGGCTCAAGACGAGTCTGTCATCCTTGTGCTAGTCTGACCTCTTTCTCGTTCTAGTGATGCCGACCACAAACCGAATTATCTCATAATCCCTGTCGCATGGCCAAGCTTATCTTGGTTGGATCACACGAGGGGCCCAACGTATATCTCTCTTAATCGGAGGGACAAATCATATCTTGCTCGGCCATGTTTTGCAGCATGGGTCTGGACCCAAAACCTACCTTTGTAACTACCAATTCACGGAGTAGTATTTGGTCGACCCAAAGCAGGTTTGTCACCATTCTGAGTGCATGCGCCAGCTCAAGTTTTAGGACATATAACGTATGTTGTACGAGAGACTCACATATGACATATCGTTGCATCTCTTAGTTGGGTCTATCCAACGAGATCCTTCCAAGTCCATATTATCCGATTAGAATCTAATGCTCCATGGCTAGTGAGACCAAGCCATCGACCCTGTCATATGCTAGTCTATTCGACTGCGCGTCCACACAGCTCTTTCGACTAGGGACCTTTTAGGACAGTCATCATACAATGCATAGTCCCACAAACAAGTCATGTATTTATTGATACAGATCATTGATAATGTCCAAGGACTATCTTTATTCATAAACACATATGAAATATCATCATACATCATTGCCTCTAGGGCATATCTCCAACGGACGGAAATAGGCAATCTCATGGTAGATCACTTGTACTTTGTACTCCACCCAAATCAATACAAATACTTCCACGACGTAGGGTATTATCTCTTTGAGAGAGCCCGAACCAGGGGAAAACCTCATGCCGTTGTCAGCATAGTCTCCGGTCTACCAGATAGGGACCCCTTACCTGAGATTCACCAGAATTGACTCCATCATTGGTGGCCCATGCAGCTCCCGCTTCATCGTCACCGTGATTCGATGGAGTTTCAGATCGACGACCAAGTCTACGCTAGCGCGTCCTTTACGCCAGGCCAGACCTTTGTCTTCGGTAGCGACACCTTCCTTTCCAATTCGACTGGTCACTTATGCCAGATCAAAACCCTAGCCCCTTGCCCAACGACTAGATTCGGCGGCCTAGGTTTAAAAAAAAACTTGCCCATGACTAGATTCGGCGACCTAGGTTTCAAAAAAAAACTAGCCCCTCGCCTGACGACCTAGATCCCCCTTAATTTATGGATGAGGCACAACTTATGCTTTCGTTTCGAGAAAAAAAGAGTGGCACTTATTTGGGTCGGAGGGAGTACCTTTTTTTCATGTCAATCAGTTTGATAAAATGCAGGTTGTTTGAGGCCCCTTTCAGTTACCAGATGCTTTTGGGCAGGCTATATCTCCCTTTGCCTTTGCTGGATACCACCGGCCGGTTGGCGTTTCAATTCGCTGCAGCAATCTGGTAGCGCGAGTTAGCTCGATCGGGCATGCTGTGCTTGCACCCCTAAAAGAGCAAATATAATAGGATGACGTAGGCAGGCTGTAAGTCTTTAAATATTATATTTTAGATGAGTTGGAGGAGAGAGAAGAAAAACGGGCTACTGATTAACAGCCGACTGCAACACGTGCTCTTAGGCATGTTATGTGAGAGATGAAGATGGGCCATGCATAAAAAAAATACATATCTATATTCAACTATTATAGTTGCCGGCTATAAGGTTGGCTACGGATGATATGGCAAGACCATATAACCAACAGCTAGCTATACAATTAACCATGCTCTAACTACGTCCAGGCCATAGCACCCCACCAGCAGGCACTGTAGCATGAAAATCTGAATAGAGATAGCTGCAAATGCAAATTGTTGTACTCCAGCAGGACATAACTCGCGCGTACAAATTGAGATTGCCGCGTGATGTTTCTTCCGGTTTCGTGCTGGTGCAGGCCACAGACACGTAGGAGGATCATTGTCTGATATGCTTGTATATGAAGGAAGGAAATGTGGCCACCACTGAAGAGAAGCAGTCAGTTTTTGGGGAGCACACTGAAATTCCCCACCAAGCCTGCGCACGGTGCGTGACCATATATACCTCCATGGATAACTCTGGCCGCTGCATTTACGGCTGCATGCACGGGGTCCTTGCAGGTGAGGATTGATGGCCATGGCCTGGACACCGCAAGTGGCCGCCCGCACATCGATCCGGCCCCGGCCAGCATCCGCGCACCCACCGTAAAGCGGCGTGGCGCCGTCGTGGTTGGTCGCGCGTTTCCGCAACAGAAAAACCGAAAAAAGTTGGCGCTCGGATGTGCTTTGCCTCACGTGGAATGGAAAGCCGGGACGTTCCGGCCCTGCGCATCCCCGAACCGTCCTCGCCTTTGCTTGGTGAGGAGCGCGGTGGTGATCAATGCCGGACCGTTGGCTTGGCGGCGGAACCGCAACATGGGCGGCCGGAAAAGGGCGGCCTCGCGGCGCTGTCCGCCCGGCCAACCGGCGGTTGCGCTGCCTTTTCCTCCCCTCCCTTTTTCCCATCTCCGGCCCGTGCATGCATGCACGCACACACGCACTTGGCTTGTACTTGTGGGATTGTGCCTTGTGCTCCCAACGATCTTCTTTCCTTGCTTGCAACTTGGGCCGGCCGGCGGCCGGGGCAGGTAGCCGCTGCTCTAGCTAAGCTAGGTCTTGTTCCAGCGCGCGCATTGATGGCGTTGCTCGACGCAACGCATCGACCGATCTGATCTACTCCCATCCATCAATCCTTGGGAGGCGAGGCAGGGCCGGACCAGCTTATGCATGGTCATATATATACATACTCCATATATTGGCATGCATGCATTCAAGTTCGAACTTTGAAGGGCATTGGTTGCGTATGTCTGTCTGTCGAGCCGTACGTTGATGCCGATCTGTAGCTAGCTTAATTAGCTGGCGACCGATCTGGAGTGTACGTACCTTGTCGATCGACCATCCAGCTGCCAGCAAATTATTGGGCGTTTGAGCTAATCCCAGAGACCATATTAACGCCGGTTGACTAGCTCATCTCATCTGTAGGCCTTTGTAGCCAGTGGCCAGCTAGCCAAGGACGGACGGACGGACGGATCGACCGAGAGAGCCAATAATAGCCAGCAACCTCATCACGAACACGACATGCGTAACTTCCATATGAAGTCAAGCCCGCGTGCTTGGCTTGTTTTGATTCGTGTGGTGTGGTGTACTGTGTGCGTGTCCCGTACGTTGCGCTCGTTTGACTTGGGCGTCAGATCATGATAAATGCATGCAATGCGATGCGACGAATGCCGCCACCATGCGTGAAAAAGACACGCTCGTTCATGCATTGATGCATGGGACCAAGACAAGCCAACGAACTAAGCGAGAGTACTACTGTGCAAACGCGCGACCAACCACGGCGTTGAAGCAAACAAAGTACTGTAGCTTTGAAATATGTTATCATCCTTTTTTCATTGGTTCGGACTTTTGAACGAGTTAACTGGAGAGTGAATTCAATAGGTAGTACTACTACAGGAGTACCCATGTCGTTAGTGGAGTACTAAGGATGGGAGGATGAGAGGAGGCGAGCAGAGGTGGTTGCAAGCACCGAAACCGCGCGAGATCTTACTCGCGCTCTACACTGCATTATTGACGCATGGAAGACATGAGCAGAGGTTGCATTGCAAGCACCGAAACCGCGTCAAGTTTTACTCCTCCTGCCTGCGTACTTGACCGTGCGTGCAGCGAAGGCAGATGGATGGTCGTGCCGTGCGCGTCCAGACGCAGGCATTGATGCCCATATTCTTTTCCATGGTACACTCATGGCTCATGGCAATTTGATGGACCCTGGCGGTGAGGCAGACGCGCGGGATTGGGCGGCGTGGCTCCGGCATGCACCGGGGCAGAGGCGGAGGCTGCCAGGCGGGCGGGCATTGATGCGCTCCAGGTTTGCCAGCCTCGGACGCAGCCGGGAGAGCCGACCCGACCCGAGGTCAGCATACAGCATGACTAGTGAAATGCTGCTGCTGCCGCCGCTCGAGATAATCTTCTGCTCCATTGCAGGTCGAATTGAAGGCGGCACCAATGATCGATCGGGCGCAGAGTAAGAATTTGTGCCCAGCGAGAAGGGTTTGCTGTACTTTAGGGCATCTACAACGCCCGGCGCTAGGATAAATATCTTGTCCGATCGGCAGTTAGACTACAAAATCCTAGCGTCTAACCTGTCAGCGACGCAAAAGCTGGAGGCGAGCGCTTTGCTTTTTTTTCCCACAGCCATGCATGTAGCGATTGGTTTTTCTACTAGTTCTGCGATTAATTAGCGCCCCTCATTAGCGCTTGCCGTTGGGTCAGAAAACGCTAAGCTTCTTTCCTATTTTATGAGAATTATCTTTTCATTCATAAGCGTCTACGTAGGCGCCCAGCAATGGAGATGCCCTTATGCATGTATACATACAGGGACAGGGACACCGACACCGACAGCGAGAAAATACGAGGGACCATTGTAGTGGGACGTGAACTTTGTGCTCTCGGTTCCGGTGCACCCTATATGCGCCAAAAAGTTTAGTAATTTAAAAAAATTTTAATCTTTTTTGAAATCAGCATGATTAGGTGTTGTACTTGTATAAAAAGTTTGGACAGGAATGATTTCTATTGTCTTGAGGGATAAAAAGACAAGTTTATGACGATAATATAGCGTTTTTTGCCGAATCTTCGACCCATAATACAACGAAATTCTTTCTCTAACGAATCTTTTTATAGGACTACAATACTTGACCATGTTTGATACCAGAAAAGTTTCAGGATTTTTTGAACTTCTTTTGAATTACTTTTTTTTAACGTATAGGGCGCGATGATACTCAGGTTCTCCTTTGTATTTTTCCCATTGCAGTGCTACTACTACCATTGAGGACCATTACCTTTTCCAAAAAAAAATTTGAGGACCATTTGGCTCAGCTCCGCTTCCATCCATATCAAGATAAAGCCTTGCGTAGAACACAAGCCCAAATAGGAAAACTGCACTAGGTAGCAGCAGTGCTGATGCAGGCATGGTGGCACAGGATTGGATGGCTGGATGGCTGATGTGGATATGTGACCCTGGCAGGCACTGAAGAGGCAGGGCATTCATGGTCTCCCAGTTGCCAGCCTCGCAGAGTCGCAGGTCGGCAACGGCTGCTGGTCAAGGTAATCGGCGACCGGAACCGGCTCCTCTACCGTGCCGCTTGGCACGGCAGAGTGCCGTGCTTTCTTACGCACCAGCGTTCACATTGGTATGGGCCAGAAAGGCCTCACTCCATCCCTAAGAAAAAGGCCTCCCTCCTGGCTATAAAATCTATCTTAACAAGCCCAGCCGTTCACCCGATGCATCACGCGGCTGCACAAGTCAACTAATTAACGATTTCCTTGATTCTAAAAAAAACAATTTCCGTCAACTAAAAAAACCAATTGATGATTTCCGTTGCTAAAAAACTAATTAACTATTTTTGAACCCCTAAAAAAATACTATTTCCCCTACAAAATACTAATTTACTATTATTGTCTCAAAAGACTAATTACCTATTAGTTAATATACATGAGCAACATGCGCAAAATGAAAACGAACTCATATTATAAAAATGGTTTTATTTGTATTATTTTGTCTCAATGATTTATTAAAAAAATTCTTTTAGCCAATATGTTTGTATTGAAATAGGCTTTCGTCCCACTTTATATATAAAGCAACACCCAAATAGAGTACATGGTCGAATGATACAAGATGGAGGGGCAGCTCTCATACAATGTCGAGCCACCCGCGCCACCATGAGGTCTCCAGGACAAGTGTGACGAGCCCAACACCACAGGTCCGGATCAGGGCGTCACCAATGTCGATGAGAAGAGCAAACGCTCGAGCCACCCGCCGATACACCTCTCGCCGCCCACACGACCGAGAGGGTACCCACCACCACCACCATGGAGCCTGGGGATGTAGAGAAGCATCGGCGCCCACGCGAGGAAGAAAGAGAGGCCCCACAACAGCAGGCGACGACCAGGCTTCGCCTGGCTGCACCCCCTGACGACGGCAAGGAAGGAGCAAGGAGAGACCCTCGGCGGCAGTCACGTTTGTCAGACATGTTTTAAAATAATCTTTTGACCCTCCCTAACATGTTTTAGCAGCACTCAACCTCACGGGTAAAATAATTCCACTACCCTTATTGGCACCTATGAAAGATTGGTGAACATAGAGTTGTGCACGGCCGACGAACTTGTGACTGTGAGCGTGCGATCGGTGGACATGATGTAGTTACACAAGTAGCATGAAAAAAAACGAATCCACCAAAATAAAAATATACCAATAAAACTGATAAAAATAAAATAAATTAAGAAACCATTTTTTATGAAAATTATTTGTAGAAATTTAGTACATGTATGGGCAAACATGTTAGCTAATATGACTTCATTTTCATTTTTTAAATGTTGCTCATGTATATTAATTAATTAATAGGTCCTCCCAAAAATATTAATTAATAGGTAATTAGTCTTTTGAGACAATAATAATAAATTAGTATTTTATAGGGGCAATAGTTTATTTAGGGGTTAGGAAATAGGTAGGAAAATAGTTATTTTTTCTTTCTACCTGTGCAGCCGCGTGATGCATCAGTTCTTTTTTGGAGGAAAGCATGATGCATCAGCTGAACGTCTGGGCTAGTTAAGATAGATTTTCGGGCAGGAGGTAAGCCTTTCTGGCCCATATCAATGTGCACGCTGGTGGTGCGTAAGAACTAAGAAGGCACGGCACTCTGCCGTGCCCAGCGGCACGGTAGAGGAGCCGGTTCCTCGGCGACCCTGCGCTGCGCTGGGGAATTCCTTCATTTGGAAGAAATTGTACTGTTTCATTCATTTTTTTCACAATTAAGAACTGTTTCATTCACTCTTTTTTTTTCTGAGTGTCAACTGAACTTCGTTTGAGGACCCTATTTTCCCAAACAGGGCCTTTCCTAATTGGCGCCTTTTGCGCCAAGTTGTACACAGAGCGCGCCCACGAGCCGCCTGCTCGTGGGCCGGCCCGATAAACGGGGCGAGCAGCTCGCTCGGTTTCCTTTTCTGCTCAGTTCCAATTAACTAAGGGCCGCCCATTGATCAGCAGCCAGTTGACCGTTGACTTTCTAGAAAAATTATAAAATCTGAAATTATCGTGAGTTTGAGAAAAATATGGAAATAAAAAATTCATGAATTTGAAAAAAGTTCATACAATGTTTTAAAAATTCATGAATTTGAAAAAACACGAGTTTGAAAAAAATCATGAATTTATAAATCATACTCCCTCCATTCCATAATGTAGTGCTTCCTCTATTCACGTGCTTCAACTTTGACCGTAAATTTAACTATCAAGACCGATTGCGGCGGGAGCAAAAATTATATCAGTGAATTCGTATTTGAAAGAAGTTTTCAATTATATAATTTTTTTCTCCCGTCGCAGTTGGTCTCGTTGGTTAAATTTACGGTTAAAGTTGGACCTCGAAAAGCACGGGCGCACTATATTTTGGAATGGAGAGAGTATTAAAAAACATGAAAAAGAACTGTGCCTTTAATAAGTTCACTAATTTGAAAAAAAATCGCAAAATATAAAAAATTCAGGGGTTTGAAAAAAGAAGAAAAAAACGCTCAAAACCGAACACAAAAAAACAATCAGGAAAACCAAAACGGAAAATAAAACTAACCGGAAGCTTCCAAAAGCTTCCCAAAACAAACTGGAAGCTTCCAAAACACCAAGACCAGCTTCTCCATCACAATGGTACTTAGAGCATCTCCAGCCGTTGGAGCCCCCTAGGACAATCGCCGGGCCAAAAATAGTACGTCCTGGGGGGCAAAACACCTTCGCCGGATGAAGCGCGAGGACGGTTTCCCAGCCGTTGGTGCCCCCCAAGCCAGTCGCCACGCAAAAAGTGAATAAGTGGGCCAGAAAAAATGATACGTGGAGGAATATGATTGGCTGTTGCTTCCGCCCCCCCCCCCCCCAGCAGCCCCCCAGCGCGTTGGGTGTGGCCTGGGTTCGCCGGCACCTTTTTGAGGTCGGGGGGGGGGGGGGCTTGGGGGGCATGGCTGGGCCTTTCTTTTTGCCATTTTTAGCTCGCCGGCAGAAGAAAAGGCGCCTGGGGATGGCACTCGGGAAGGCGGCTGGAGATGCTCTTAGGCGCCACGTACCATTAACTAGTGGCACTAAAGGCACCGAAGATTCGAAAATTACTAGTTAAGAATTATCACTAACAAAAGTCACTTCCCCATTTTCTTATGTACTGACAACTGGTCACAACCTAAAGAGTTTTTTTTTTCACAGATTCATTATTCAAAACATTTTATCTCTTGAACCATGCGTTCAAATATTGAATTGTTTTCACCGTTGAATTTCTTATGTCAAGATCTTTAGAACTAGATCTCATGTTTATAAGTTTTGACAAACTTTTCTGTAAAAGAAAATCAAAAGGTAAACCTGAAACCAAAAAAGCGAATACCATAAAAACAAAATCTGAAAAAACGGAAACCGAAACAAAACTAGAAGAGAAAAACCAAAACCCTGAAGCACGGAATGTTTTCACTTTTGGGGGGGAAGCGTAAATTGTGCTTCTCGCAGAGGCAAAGTTGTGCTTCTCGTGAAAGTTGTGCTTTTCCCTTTCCGAGAAGCAATGATGTGCTTCTCGTGAAAGCACAGGCTATGCTTCTCAGAAGCACATAAGCATGGGTTGTGCTTTTCATGAAAGCACAATTTTATTTATTTATTCAAGAAGCACAGCTGTGTTAAGTAAAAAATTTTTTTGAGAAAACCTAGAAAAACAAGGCAAAACCCTAAAAGCCAAAAAAACATCAAAAACATGAGAACGCGTAAAAAAAGTATATCCAAAGCGAGCGTCCAGTACGGGAAACATGGCGATGGCCGGACAAAACACCTGGCGCTTACGGGCCAAAAAATGACGCTTGCAGGAGCTCCCTAAGGTAACTGTTGGCTATTTGCCTCTCGAAGATACGCGTTATCAGACTGCGTGTGGGGGTGTTTTTTTAGGGGAGACTGCGTGTGGGTTTGTTGATATCTACCTCATCTTTGTACGGCACAGGCTTCTTGCAGGCCAAGGCCCAGAGCCTACTGGAAGAAACAACCTCCCAGCAGTCCAGCAAAGTCACCTAAAAAAAAGCAGTCCAGCAGAAAAGTTTCTTCAAAAAAAAAAAAACAGTCGAGCAGAAGAAGAGTTTGTCAGGGTACTGGTAACACTATGGTCGTTAGGGTTTAGGGATTAGGGCAGTCCAGCAGAAGAAGGGTTTGTCAGGGTACTGTTAACGCTATGGTCGATATGATGGGCTCATAGTGTTGGGAAAATGAGCAAATTACTACGAGATTTAATCCGAATAAATAGGAAATAGATCATGACAGCAATAGCAGAGATTAAACTAATTATGCGAACTAGCATAGTAGATGAACAGATCACATCTAGGGCACATACTAGAAACATGAATTTTACCACGACCTCGAACAAGAAGGATAAAATAACATACGGTGCAGCGGGTGCAACACCGCCGGCGTTGACGTTGTCGCCCATGTCGTCGAGG
This sequence comes from Triticum aestivum, assembly GCF_018294505.1. Lineage (NCBI taxonomy): Eukaryota > Viridiplantae > Streptophyta > Magnoliopsida > Poales > Poaceae > Triticum > Triticum aestivum. Next base: position 605,466,889 of record NC_057809.1, read on the forward strand.
ATGAGGTTGCCGAGGTCGGGGAAGAAGTCGTCGTTCGCGAAGTCGTCGCTGCCAGCAGTCGCGTGAGTGCGCTCCCCAAAAACCTGATCACCCCTCTCCCGTACAGGATCACGAGAGGCGGGATTCCGGAGGTCTGCTGTCCCTTCTCCCGGTGCACGACGAAAGGAGGGATGGAGAAGACTTGCTTGGCGGCGCAATGATCTGGAACGGTGGTGAGAAACCATACGAAGCGGCGGCGGCTAGGGTAGACGTCTGTCTGACTATATAGTGCGGGCCGGATAAGTCGTCGGAGTAGCCATTACCAAAAGTTCCTCCCAAGGATCCTATATCCTATTGGGTATCTGTTCCCCGCCTTTTCACACTAGGATCGGAAATCTTATATTTTCCATATCCATATACCGTTGAATCCTTGGGGTTCCAGAATCCGCCTATTTTACTAGTCTTCGGAAACAGAAAACCCTAAAACCCACGTCGAGTCGTCACGATCAAAAAGAATCGGAAACGGTTCAGTAATTAACGCATCCATTAATTATAACTAATGACTCATTAATTTTTCCCGAGCAACAAAAATATAGACAACGTGCATAGCTCTGTCTTCGGCTCGGCTCAATCCCGCAACCCGCGGCGCGTCGTGACGAGGCGAACGAGGAGGAGGAGCGCGTGTGTAGGTCTCCTCTTCTCATGCTCATACAAGTGGTAGAAGAGCTCACCTTATAAAGAGGTGCAACTCTCTCTCAACTTCCGGGGTGAGACTAAACTTTAGTCTCACTCACTCCACTCACATGTGTGCATGAATGGGCCAAGAGAATTTCAGAATTTTAGTTGGGCTTTGGGTCAAAGGCCTACTAGCAAAATTTCAACAATCCCCCACAAAGTCTCATTGGCACATCTCATCATTTAGTTCCAAAACATTGTTTATATACCGGTGCTTAGTGGAGACTGTGAAGTTGAACTTCCACTTAGAGATTTATGCTACACTAGATCACAACTTGAATAGTGGACTGTGCCTTGAACTACAAGTTTTCTGCGAGACTAGTTTCACACAAATTCTTGACCGATACTGGGCTGCCGCAAGGCTTCCCCACGGGTGGAGCATATACGTCATACTCCAGGGCCTTTTCATGAATTTATTAGAGAACACACAATTCTCACATACTGTGATGTTAACAGTCAAACTCATATAGGTGTGTTCCTCAGAAGATGTTCTGCATGACAACATCTCTGCTTACCCAAATAAGCCACTTGGAACACATTAAGATAAGTATCAACCTGCCATGCAGATCAGGAGAGTATTGCATCTTCACGGAGTAGGATAGGTAATATAGGGATACTCTCCTCCCAGCTGACCAACAGCTTGTCTCCCACTTCTACTTCACGGGATCTCCGATCACATAGAGTGGGTTACCACTATGGACAACTCATGCGGTGGGTCTCAAGCCCATCTTCATAGATGCATTATCTATCACGTTACGTGATAGACCCTTTGTGAAGGGATCTGCTAAGTTTTTTGACGTTTGGATATAATCCAACGTAATAACTCTGGAGTTCCTCAATTTTCTGACAGATTTTAGTCTCCTCTTCACATGTCTTGAGGACTTCATATTGTCCTTAGAACTGTTTATCTTGACGATCACAGTTTGATTATTACAGTTCATCAGGATAGAGGGTATTGGTTTTTCAACCATAGGTAAGTCCATCAAGAGCTCACGAAGCCACTCTACTTCAACAGTGGCAGTGTCTAATGTTGTGAGTTCTGCTTCCATAGTTGACCTCGTTAAGATGGTCTGCTTGCAAGACTTTCAGAAAACAGCCCCACCACCAAGTCTAAAAACATAACCACTTGTGGCCTTAATCTCGTCAGCATCAGATATCCAGTTTGAGTCACTATAACCCTCCAGTACCCTTGCATACCCGATGTAGTGAATCACATAGCTCACTGTGCCTTTCAAATAGCGCATAACTCTCTCAAGCGCATGCCAATGATCATCTCCCGGTTTTAACACAAACCGATTCAGCTTGCTCACAGCAAAAGAGATGTCAGGCCTCGTGGCACTCCCGAAATACATAAGTGAGCCAATAATCTGAGAATACCTCAGTTGATCTCTAACAATCCGTCGGTTCTTTCGAAGCAACACACCAGCATCATATGGAGTTGGAGAAGGCGTGCAGTCGCTATACCCAAAATGACTCAAGACCTTTTTCACATAGTGAGACTGAAGCAGTGTGATCCCACCATTCTCATCTCTCAACAGCTTGATGTTTAAGATAACATCAGCTACTCCTAGATCCTTCATTTCAAAACAGCGAGATAAGAAATCCTTAACCTCCTTGATTAAATCAAGTTTGGTTCCAAAGATCAATATGTCGTCGACATACAGACAAAGAATAACTCCTTCGCCCCCACCATAGCGATAGTACACGCACATGTCACCATTCTTTACTACAAAGCCGGCAGCAGTTAATGTTCTTTTGAACTTCTCATGCCACTCTTTAGGAGCTTGTTTAAGGCCATATAAAGACTTTAATAACTTGCACACCTTTCCTTCCCGACCAGGTACTACAAAACCATCTGGCTGATCCATGTAAATTTCCTCATTCAACTCTCCATTGAGGAAAACTGTCTTAACGTCCATTTGATGAACGAGAAGACCATGTGAGGCAGCCAGTGATAGTAGCACCCGAATTGTGGTCAGTCTAGCCACGGGTGAGTAAGTATCAAAGAAGTCTTCACCTTCTTTCTAGGTATAACTCTTGGCCACAAGCCGTGCCTTGTACTTTTCAATCGTACCATCGGGTCTAAGCTTTTTCTTGAACACCCACTTACATCCTACAGGTTTGCATCCATAAGGACGGTCAGTGATCTCCCAGGTACCGTTAGCTAAGATGGAATCCATCTCGCTACGTACAGCTTCCTTCCAGTAGTCAGCATCAGGAGATGCATAGGCTTATGAAATAGTCCTGTGTGTGTCATCCACGAGGTACACAATGAAATCATCACCAAAGGACTTTGCAGTCCTCTGTCTCCTACTGCTCACAGGAGTTCCATTGTCACCCTCAACAGGATTCTCGACATGTTCCATCGCAATGGTGGGTTCAGGAATTACAGTGAATTCCTCACGAGATGGAGTAGGTATTGTTGGGGAACGTTGCAGAAAACAAAAAAAAATTCTACGGTTTCACCAAGATCCATCTACGAGTTCATCTAGCAACGAGTGATCGGATTGCATCTACATACCTTTGTAGATCACGCGCGGAAGCGTTCAAAGAACGGGGATGAGGAAGTCGTACTCGACGTGATCCAAATCACCGAAGATCCTAGCGCCGAACGGATGGCACCTCCGCGTTCAACACATGTACGGTCAGCGTGACGTCTCCTCCTTCTTGATCCAGCAAGGGGGAAGGAGAGGTTGATGAAGATCCAGCAGCACGACGGCGTGGTGGTGGATGCAGGGGTCACCGCAGCAGGGCTTCGCCGTTCTACTACGAGAGGGAGAGGTGTTGCAGGGGAGAGGGAGGCGCCAAGACTCAAGGGTGCGGCTGCCCCCTCCCTCCCACCCCCTTTATATAGGCCCCCTAGGGGGTGCGCCGGCCCTAGGAGATGGGATCTCCTAGGGGGGGCGGCGGCCAAGGGGTGGAGTGCCCCCCAAGCCAGGTGGGGCGCCCCCCATCCTAGGGTTCCCAACCCTAGGCGCATGGGGTGGGCCAAGGGGGGCGCACCAGCCCACTATGGGCTGGTTCCCCTCCCCACTTTGGCCCATGGGGCCCTCCGGGATGGGTGGCCCCACCCGGTGGACCCCGGGACCCTTCCGGTGGTCCCGGTACAATACCGATGACCCCTGAAACTCTCCCGATGGCCAAAATTGCACTTCCTATATATAATTCTTCACCTTCGGACCATTCCGGAACTCCTTGTGATGTCCAGGATCTCATCCGGGACTCCAAACAACTTTCAGGTTACTGCATATTCATATCTCTACAACCCTAGCATCACCGGACCTTAAGTGTGTAGACCCTATGGGTTCGGGAGACATGTAGACATGACCGAGATGGCTCTCCGGTCAATAACCAACAGCGGGATCTAGATACCCATGTTGGCTCCCACATGCTCCTCGATGATCTCATCGGATGAACCACGATGTCGAGGATTCAAGCAACCCCGTATACAATTCCCTTTGTCAATCGGTACGTTACTTGCCCGAGATTCGATCGTCGGTATCCCAATACCTCGTTCAATCTCGTTACCAGCAAGTCACTTTACTCGTACCGTAATGCATGATCCCGTGACCAGACACTTGGTCACTTTGAGCTCATTGTGATGATGCATTACCGAGTGGGCCCAGAGATACCTCTCCGTCATACGGAGTGACAAATCCCAGTCTTGATCCGTGTCAACCCAACAAACACTTTCGGAGATACCCGCAGTATACCTTTATAGTCACCCAGTTACGTTGTGACGTTTGGTACACCCAAAGCACTCCTACGGTATCCGGGAGTTACACGATCTCATGGTCTAAGAAAAAGATACTTAACATTGGAAAAACTCTAGCAAACAAACTATACGATCTTGTGCTATGTTTAGGATTGGGTCTTGTCCATCACATCATTCTCCTAATGATGTGATCCCGTTATCAATGACATCCCCATGTCCATAGCCAGGAAACCATGACTATCTGTTGATCAACGAGCTAGTCAACTAGAGGCTCACTAGGGACACATTGTGGTCTATGTATTCACACATGTATTACGATTTCCGGATAATAAAATTATAGCATGAATAATGGACAATTATCATGAACAAGGAAATATAATAATAATCCTTTTATTATTGCCTCTAGGGCATATTTTCAACAGTCTCCCACTTGCACTAGAGTCAATAATCTAGTTACATTGTGATGAATCGAACACCCATGGAATTCTGGTGTTGATCATGTTTTGCTCTAGGGAGAGGTTTAGTCAACGGATCTGCTACATTCAGGTCTGTATGTACTTTACAAATCTCTATGTCTCCATTTTGAACACTTTCACGAATGGAGTTGAAGCGACGCTTGATATGCCTGGTCTTCCTGTGAAACCTGGGCTCCTTGGCAAGGGCAATAGCTCCAGTGTTGTCACAGAAGAGAGTCATCGGGCCCGACGCATTGGGTATGACTCCTAGGTCGGTAATGAACCCCTTCACCCAGACTGCTTCGTGTGCTGCCTCCGAGGCTGCCATGTACTCCGCTTCACATGTAGATCCCGCCACAACGCTTTGCTTGCAACTGCACCAGCTTACTGCCCCACCATTCAAAATATACACGTATCCGGTTTGTGACTTAGAGTCATCCAAATCTGTGTCGAAGCTAGCGTCGACGTAACCCTTTACGACGAGCTCTTCGTCACCTCCATAAACGAGAAACATTTCCTTAGTCCTTTTCAGGTACTTCAGGATATTCTTGACCGATGTCCAGTGTTCCTTGCCGGGATTACTTTGGTACCTACCTACCAAACTTACGGCAAGGTTTACATCAGGTCTGGTACACAGCATGACATACATAATAGAACCTATGGCTGAGGCATAGGGGATGACACTCATCTCTTCTATATCTTCTGCCGTGGTCGGACATTGAGCTGAGCTCAATTTCACACCTTGCAACACAGGCAAGAACCCCTTCTTAGACTGATCCATATTGAACTTCTTCAATATCTTATCAAGGTATGTGCTTTCTGAAAGACCTATGAGGCGTCTTGATCTATCTCTATAGATCTTGATGCCTAATATATAAGCAGCTTCTCCAAGGTCCTTCATTGAAAAACTCTTATTCAAGTGGGCCTTAATGTTGTCCAAAAGTTCTATATCATTTCCCATCAAAAGTATGTCATCTACATATAATATGAGAAATGCTACAGAGCTCCCACTCACTTTCTTGTAAACGCAGGCTTCTCCATAAGTCTGCATAAACCCAAACGCTTTGATCATCTCATCAAAGTGAATGTTCCAACTCTGAGATGCTTGCACCAGCCCATAAATCGAGCGTTGGAGCTTGCACACCTTGTCAGCATTCTTAGGATCAACAAAACCTTCCGGCTGCATCATATACAGTTCTTCCTTAAGATAACCGTTAAGGAATGCCGTTTTGATGTCCATTTGCCATATCTCATAATCATAGTATGCGGCAATTGCTAACATGATTCGGACGGACTTCAGCTTTGCCACGGGAGAGAATGTCTCATCGTAGTCAACCCCTTGAACTTGTCGATAACCCTTAGCGACAAGCCTAGCTTTATAGATGGTCACATTACCATCCGCGTCTGTCTTCTTCTTAAAGATCCATTTATTTTCTATGGCTCGCCGATCATCGGGCAAGTCAGTCAAAGTCCATACTTCGTTTTCATACATGGCTCCTATCTCGGATTTCATGGCTTCCAGCCATTTGTCGGAATTCGGGCCTGCCATCGCTTCTTCATAGTTCGAAGGTTCAACGTTGTCTAACAACATGATTTCCAAGATAGGGTTGTCGTACCACTCTGGTGCGGAACGTGTCCTTGTGGACCTTTGAAGTTCAGTAGGAGCTTGATAAGAAATATCTTGATCATCATCATTAACTTCCTCTCTAATTGGTGCAGGCACCACAGGAACATTTTCCTGAGCTGCGCTACTCTCTACTTCAAGAGGCAGTACTTCATCAAGCTCTACTTTCCTCCCACTTACTTCTTTCGAGAGAAACTCTTTCTCTAGAAAGGATCCATTCTTGGCAACAAAGATCTTGCCTTCGGATCTGAGGTAGAAGGTATACCCAATAGTTTCTTTAGGGTATCCTATGAAGATGCATTTTTCCGACTTGGGTTCGAGCTTTTCAGGTTGAAGTTTCTTGACATAAGCATCGCATCCCCAAACTTTTAGAAACGACAGCTTAGGCTTCTTCCCAAACCATAATTCATACGGTGTCATCTCAACGGATTTCGACGGAGCCCTATTTAAAGTGAATGCGGCAGTCTCTAAAGCATAGCCCCAAAATGACAGCGGTAAATCGGTAAGAGACATCATAGATCGCACCATATCCAATAGAGTGCGATTACGACGTTCAGACACACCATTACGTTGAGGTGTTCCAGGCGGCGTGAGTTGTGAAACTATTCCACATTTTCTTAAGTGTGTGCCAAATTCGTGACTCAAGTATTCTCCTCCACGATCTGATCGCAAAAACTTGATTTTTTCTGTCACGTTGATTTTCAACCTCACTCTGAAATTCCTTGAACTTTTCAAAGGTTTCAGACTTGTGTTTCATTAAGTAGACATACCCATATCTACTCAAGTCATCAGTGAGGGTGAGAACATAACGATAGCCACCACGAGCCTCAACACTCATTGGACCGCACACATCAGTATGTATGATTTCCAATAGGTTGGTTGCTCGCTCCATTGTTCCTGAGAACGGAGTCTTGGTCATCTTACCCATGAGGCATGGTTCGCACGTGTCAAATGATTCGTAATCAAGAGACTCTAAAAGTCCATCTGCATGGAGCTTCTTCATGCGTTTGACACATATGTGACCAACGCGGCAGTGCCACAAGTATGTGGGACTATCATTATCAACCTTACATCTTTTGGTATTCACACTATGAATATGTGTAGCATTACGCTCGAGATTCATTAAGAATAAACCATTCACCATAGGAGCGTGACCATAAAACATATCTCTCATATAAATAGAACAACCATTATTCTCGGATTTAAATGAGTAGCCATCTCGAATTAAACGAGATCCTGATACAATGTTCATGCTCAAAGCTGGTACTAAATAACAATTATTGAGGTTTAAAACTAATCCCGTGGGTAAATGTAGAGGTAGCGTGCCGACGGCGATCACATCGACCTTGGAACCATTCCCGACGCGCATCATCACCTCGTTCTTCGCCAGTCTCCGTTTATTCCGCAACTCCTGCTTTGAGTTACAAATGTGAGCAACCGCACCGGTATCAAATACCCAGGAGCTACTACGAATACTGGTAAGATACACATCAATTAAATGTATATCACATATACCTTTTGTGTTGCCGGCCTTCTTGTCCGCTAAGTATTTGGGGCAGTTCCGCTTCTAGTGACCACTTCCCTTGCAATAAACGCACTCAGTCTCGGGCTTGGGTCCATTCTTTGGCTTCTTCCCGGCAGCCTGCTTACCGGGCGCGGCAACTCCCTTGCCGTCCTTCTTGAAGTTATTTTTACCCTTGCCTTTCTTGAACTTGGTGGTTTTATTGACCATCAACACTTGATGTTCCTTTTTGACTTCTACCTCTGCTGATTTTAGCATTGAAAATACCTCAGGAATGGTCTTTTCCATCCCCTGCATATTGAAGTTCATCACAAAGCTCTTGTAGCTCGGTGGAAGCGACTGAAGGATTCTGTCAATGACCGCGTCATCCGGGAGATTAACTCCCAGCTGAGTTAAGCGGTTATGTAATCCAGACATAGTGAGTATGTGCTCACTGACAGAACTATTTTCCTCCATCTTACAGTTGAAGAACTTGTCGGAGACTTCATATCTCTCGACCCGGGCATGAGCTTGAAAAACCATTTTCAGCTCTTCGAACATCTCATATACTCCGTGTCTCAAAATGCTTTTGGATCCCCAGTTCTAAGCTGTAAAGCATGCCGCACTGAACGAGGGAGTAGTCATCAGCACGTGTCTGCCAAGCGTTCATAACGTCTTGGTTATGTGGGATGGGTGCGTCACCTAGCGGTGCTTCTAGGACATAATCTTTCTTGGCAGCTATGAGGATGATCCTCAGGTTCCGGACCCAGTCCGTATAATTGCTGCCATCGTCTTTCAGCTTGGTTTTCTCTAGGAACGCGTTGAAGTTGAGGACAACGTGGGCCATTTGATCTACAAGACATATTGTAAAGATTTTAGACTAAGTTCATGATAATTAAGTTCATCTAATCAAATTATATAATGAACTCCCACTCAGATAGACATCCCTCCCGTCATCTAAGTATAACATGATCCGAGTTAACTAGGTCGTGTCCGATCATCACGTGAGACGGACTAGTCAACATCGGTGAACATCTTCATGTTGATCGTATCTTCTATACGACTCATGCTCGACCTTTCGGTCTTCTGTGTTCCGAGGCCATGTCTGTACATGCTAGGCTCGTCAAGTCAACCTAAGTGTTTGCATGTGTAAATCTGTCTTACACCCGTTGTATGTGAACGTTGGAATCTATCACATCTGATCATCACGTGGTGCTTCGAAACAACGAACTGTCGCAACGGTGCACAGTTAGGGGAAGCACTTTCTTGAAATTATTATGAGGGATCATCTTATTTTCTACCATCGTTCTAAGTAAACAAGATGCAAAAACATGATAAACATCACATGCAATCAAATAATAATACTGACATGATATGGCCAATATCACATAGCTCCTTTGATCTCCATCTTGGGGCTCCATGATCATCTTGTCACCGGCATGACACCATGATCTCCATCATCATGATCTCCATCATCATGATCTCCATCATCGTGTCTCCATGAAGTTGCTCGCCAACTATTACTTCTACTACTATGGCTAACACGTTTAGCAATAAAGTAAAGTAATTTACATGGCGTTTCTCAATGACACGCAGGTCATACAAAAAATAAAGACAACTCCTATGGCTCCTGCCGGTTGTCATACTCATCGACATGCAAGTCGTGATTCCTATTACAAGAACATGATCTCATACATCACATATATATCATTCATCATTCATCACAACTTTGGCCATATCACATCACAAAGCACTTGCTGCAAAAACAAGTTAGACGTCCTCTAATTGTTGTTGCAAGTTTTACGTGGATGCAAAAGGGTTCTAGCAAGAACGTTTTCTTACCTACGTGAAAGCCACAACGTGATTTGTCAACTTCTATTTACCCTTCATAAGGACCCTTTTCATCGAATCCGCTCCAACTAAAGTGGGAGAGACAGACACCCGCTAGCCACCTTATGCAACTAGTGCATGTCAGTCGGTGGAACCAGTCTCACGTAAGCGTACGTGTAAGGTCGGTCCGGGCCGCTTCATCCCACAATATCGCTGAAGCAAAATAAGACTAGTAGCGGCAAAAAAGTTGACAACATCTACGCCCACAACAAATTGTGTTCTACTCGTGCAAAGAGAACTACGCATAGACCTAGCTCATGATGCCACTATTGGGGAACGTTGCAGAAAACAAAAAAAAATTCTACGGTTTCACAAGATCCATCTATGAGTTCATCTAGCAACGAGTGATCGGATTGCATCTACATACCTTTGTAGATCACGCGCGGAAGCGTTCAAAGAACGGGGATGAGGAAGTCGTACTCGACGTGATCCAAATCACCGGAGATCCTAGCGCCGAACGGACGGCACCTCCGCGTTCAACACACGTACAGTCAGCGTGACGTCTCCTCCTTCTTGATCCAGCAAGGGGGAAGGAGAGGTTGATGAAGATCCAGCAGCACGACGGCGTGGTGGTGGATGCAGGGGTCACCGCAGCAGGGCTTCGCCGTTCTACTACGAGAGGGAGAGGTGTTGCAGGGGAGAGGGAGGCGCCAAGACTCAAGGGTGCGGCTGCCCCCTCCCTCCCACACCCTTTATATAGGCCCCCTAGGGGGTGCGCCGGCCCTAGGAGATGGGATCTCCTAGGGGCGGCGGCGGCCAAGGGGTGGAGTGCCCCCCAAGCCAGGTGGGGCGCCCCCCCACCCTAGGGTTCCCAACCCTAGGCGCATGGGGTGGGCCAAGGGGGCGCACCAGCCCACTATGGGCTGGTTCCCCTCCCCACTTTGGCCCATGGGGCCCTCCGGGATGGGTGGCCCCACCCGGTGGACCCCCGGGACCCTTTCGGTGGTCCCGGTACAATACCGGTGACCCCCGAAACTCTCCCGATGGCCGAAACTGCACTTCCTATATATAATTCTTCACCTCCGGACCATGCCGGAACTCCTCATGACGTCCAGGATCTCATCCGGAACTCCGAACAACTTTTGGGTTACTGCATATTCATATCTCTACAACCCTAGCATCACCGAACCTTAAGTGTGTAGACCCTACGGGTTCGGGAGACATGTAGACATGACTGAGATCGCTCTCCGGTCAATAACCAACAGCGGGATCTGGATACCCATGTTGTCTCCCACATGCTCCTCGATGATCTCATCAGATGAACCACGATGTCAAGGATTCAAGCAACCCCGTATACAATTCCCTTTGTCAATCGGTACGTTACTTGCCCGAGATTCGATCGTCGGTATCCCAATACCTCGTTCAATCTCGTTACCGGCAAGTCACTTTACTCGTACCGTAATGCATGATCCCGTGACCAGACACTTGGTCACTTTGAGCTCATTGTGATGATGCATTACCGAGTGGGCCCAGAGATACCTCTCCGTCATACGGAGTGACAAATCCCAATCTTGATCCGTGTCAACCCAACAGACACTTTCGGAGATACCCGCAGTATACCTTTATAGTCACCCAGTTACGTTGTGATGTTTGGTACACCCAAAGCACTCCTACGGTATCCGGGAGTTACACGATCTCATGGTCTAAGGAAAAGATACTTGACATTGGAAAAACTCTAGCAAACGAACTATACGATCTTGTGCTATGTTTAGGATTGGGTCTTGTCCATCACATCATTCTCCTAATAATGTGATCCCGTTATCAATGACATCCCCATGTCCATAGCCAGGAAACCCTGACTATCTGTTGATCAACGAGCTAGTCAACTAGAGGCTCACTAGGGACACATTGTGGTCTATGTATTCACACATGTATTACGATTTCCGGATAATAAAATTATAGCATGAATAATAGACAATTATCATGAACAAGGAAATATAATAATAATCCTTTTATTATTGCCTCTAGGGCATATTTCCAACAGGTATCTCCTGATTTGATGAACTCGACATATCCTTCATAGGAAATATGTCCTCAAAGAAAGTTGCATCATTCGACTCCATAATCGTACCAACATGCATGCCGGATACCTCATATTTTATTATCAAAAATCTATAGCCGATGCTATGAAAAGCATAGCCCAGAAGAACACAATCCACGGTTTTTGGTCCAAGCTTGTGCTTCTTGGAAATTGGTATATTGACTTTCGCCAAACAACCCCAAGTACGGAGGTAAGATAGTTTCAACATTTTCCTTTCCCATTCCTCAAATGGAGTCATGGTCTTATGCTTTGTGGGAACTCGGTTTAAGACATGACACACAG